>NC_137810.1:67084388-67459388 GCF_963921795.1 Nannobrachium achirus | reverse complement strand
GTGTGTGCGTGTGTGTGTGTGTGTGTGTGTGTGTGTGTGTGTGTGTGCGCGCGCGTGTGTGTGTGTGTGTGTGTGTGTGTGTGTGTGTGTGTGTGTGTGTGTGTGTGTGTGTGTGTGTGTTAAAGAAGCAGTAACCATGCATGTTGAACTCTTCAATGTTGAACGCTCTGCCTTCACTCCAACATGTCCTCCTGTAACACAATAAAACAATGGAATGTACATTGTTAAATGCTTTGGATAAAGTTGCTACCGTATATATATATAAATGCAACATTTATCATTCATCTAGCTATGACTGACCTGTATTCATATCTTAACTGTAGAGTAGATGGCTTGTCCTGCAGCGGTCTGGTCTGAAAAAAAAGAAAAAAAGGAAGATATATATCATTTTGCGTATTTTGAGTACATTTAAACATCTTGATAACTGAGAAACTGTTATTTCTTCATCTTGTAAGTCACTCTCTCTCTAATCTCTCGAGACAGCCTCAGAGAACGCTACGCTACTGAAGAGAGACAGACCGATAGGTGTCGCCCTTTCTTCTTTGACGATGGGTTCCCAGATTGCTCTCTCTCAGCTTCCTGCTCTGTCTCTCCTGCTCTGTCTCCCTCTCAGCTGCGCTACTGTCTGTCTCTCCTACACTGTCTCCCTCTCAGCTGTCCTACTGTCTGTCTCTCCTACACTGTCTCCCTCTCAACTGTCCCAATGTCTGTGTTGTCACTGCCAGTAAGGAGCCCCCACCAGGAGGATGTAGAGCCTTCGTCCTACTCCTCACACCCAACGCTCCCTGCTGATAGCTGCCGCCCCCAGCCCGTAGGATTACATGAAACAACCATTTCCCTCTTCCCTCCCCCGAACATGAGCCAATTGTGTTTGTAGCATATAGATGCCTATATTTCTATGTTGTGGAAAGACATGGGATGACAAATTCTGAACAGAACTGGTATCTTTTTTTATTGGCCAGCTGTTGTGACTGTGAGTTTGTGGCTGACCACCATCTATGAAGATGACAATTGGCAAAAGTAAAAAAAGATATAATTAATTGTCATTAAAACAACCTTTCATTAATGTGCAATAAGTGTTAAATGGCTTTATATTAGTACTGTAATAATTTCTTGATCGCCTCTTGTCTTGATTGTTTAAACATGATGTCATGAACAACAGTAAGTGTGTGATCAGCGTATTGTTTATGTGTGTTAGTTGAGTTACTCTACCTCCCCTCTGGTGGTCAGCTGGCTGCTTCACAGTCCCAGTTGCATAGGTCACATCTACACACACACACACACACACACACACACACACACACACACACACACACACACACACACACACACACACACACACACACACACACACACACACACACACATTTTACATAGTCAATATTCAGTGTTTACATGTTTGAGAGAGAGAGACTTGTCCACAATTTGCATTTGCTATTAGGAGTAAAATAAATACATTACATTACTTTCTTACTCTAAGCCTATACGGATCAATTTTGGCCCATATAACACCACATATGTCATTATTGTAATATTATCAATTTTAAAGTAAAAAGAAAAGTAATTTATTACGTAAAATAATATATATATATATATATATCCACGAGTTTCCAACGCCCCATAGTGCATTGCGCAAACGTCTGCATCGAGGTTCCGCCGCCGATTTACAAGCTCACAACGGGTTGCATCTGCGACGCGACGTGAGCTTGTATGTCTGCTGTTAAACCCGGAAGTTTGGTCCCGATAGTCTCCAGTAAACTCCCGCGGAAACTTGTGGATATATATGTATCAGTGATGTCATAGTAGGATGCCTGAGTGCATGTTGTATATATTGCATGAGTGCATGTGATCAGGAATTTGCGAACACGGAATAAAACCGTGCCTCTCTTATCTGCCACACAGCCGAGGTTCCAAATAGCACCAGACTGTTCCTGGTAGCCAACCCCACTGATCAGAGCAGAATGAACCATTCTCCCTTCAAACCAGACTAAGGTCTAAACCCTGAACTCAGCATATGACTGTGCATGGTGTGACTCACCTTTGTTTATATTCACAGGGGAGTAGATGACTTGTCCTGCAGAGTCCTGGTCTGGAAAAACAAAAACAAAAGAGTCACGCGCACGCACGCACACACACACACACACACACACACACACAGCGAGAGAGAGAGAGAGAGAGAGAGAGAGAGAGAGAGAGAGAGAGAGAGAGAGAGAGAGAGAGAGAGAGAGAGAGAGAGTAAACAACAGAATAAGTGTGTGATCATAGTATTATTGTGTATTAATGTGTTTAGTTGAGTTAAGGGCCTCCCAGACGAAATGCGATATTGCATCAGATCAGATCTCGTCCCCGGGGGTTTATCGGTGATCATTTCAAACGACAGCGATCCTCTGTCTTGAATTCGGGCCCGGTATATCCCGCTGTGCCAGTGAAATATCTGATACCTTTTCAATTGAGCCAGATATCCTGGATGACCACCCCTAGCGATCTCGGGCCAGAGTTGAGTGGGGAAAAAGTTTAATTTTTATTTTTTCTGGCAGTTGATTGAATAAAGAAACAAGGCTCCAGCCTCCACGGAAAGACAAAGTGGCAGCGGTTCTCAAACTATGTGTCCCGACCCAACTTGGGGTCGCGGAAGGTGCCATGGGCTCGCACATTGCCGACCATACTACTGTGTATAACGTGTATTTGCCCTTCAACTATAACATATATATTGTTTTTTATGAGACAAGCATTGTAATTAGGCTATGCTCCCAAATCCATTTTATTACCTTCTGTTCGCATATTCAATGAGTCCCGCAGTGCAACACCAAACAAAACAAGAAAAAAGAAACTGCGTTTGAAATTGCCTACTTTCCAGTATGATTTCAGTTACTTTACATTCCGTCCGTCTTTCAGGAGATTCTCTAGTCTCTCCATCCCCGCACTCTTCTGGAATGGTGCAGATTGTGGGCAACTCCAATATTTGTATTTACATTATAATAAATATTGGCGCTGTGGATTCTGTGTTTCTCGAACATTTCAAGGTCTCCCCCTTCAACTCTTTACAGTGTAGGCCTACAAAATACTATTGCAATGTGCATCAAATGACAGCTCCGTCGCGCGCTGGTCATCAACTGCTTTTTTTTTCCTTTTCTTTTTTTGCGCAGCCTCTCTACAAGGCACGCATGGTGCTTTCATCAGTGCTGCCAATTAAATATTATAAAACGGCGAAATTAAACAAATATATTCGCTATAAGAGTCTCTCTCTCTCTCTCTCTCTCTCTCTCTCTCTCTCTCTCTCTCTCTCCCTCTCTCTCTGTCTGTGACATATTTGTAGCTATAATGCAGTATTGATACTTTTACTTAAGTAAAGAATGGGAGTACTTTTTCCATCACTGCTCAAATTAACTGTTCATCAGCGTGAATGCTTTCAGGTGTGTATCTGATCAATAGGAAATTGCCCATTACATTCTGAATGACATCAAAGCGACATGTTGTGATGTGAGCGTCTTGTGAGCATGCAAGAGAGTTTGAACTAGGTCAGATCAATAATTAGCGCATCAGTTCCAGCTGGTGGTCGCTGCAACAGCTGACTGGAGTAAAACAAATTTTCAAAAAGTTTGTCTGCATGACTAGGTAGCCTATTAAGTCAGATATTGCATCTGAAAGGGGCAGTGGTTCTCAAACTATATGGTTCCCGAGCCAACGTGGGATCGCGGAAGGTCCCATGGGCTTTGCCGACCAATATAAATAAATAATCAATATATTGTTGTAACCAAAATGGGTCATTCCAGAATTGGAGGACATTTTACCTCTCCATTAAAAATGTGAACTACCTCTCCATAATAGTGTATAAAGAAGGTAGCTAGTACAGGTAGTGACAACATACTGTACTGTAGACAAGTGCAGTGGTTCTCAACCTGTGGATCGGGAGCTTAATGATGGAGATGGTAACCAAATGGACCCTATATTAATCTTCTTGAGGGCAGGAAATGGGTTGTGATTTTATAATATTAAAATGACGAAATTAAACAAATATATTCGCTATCTAACGTCAGTTTAATTGCCATTTGTTTAATGTTTTGACAATGAGGGTGTCCCAGGTGATTCCCAGCTTTAATGATGGAGATGGTAACCAAATGGACCCTATTAAACTTCTTGAGGGCGTAAAATGAAACCGCCGTATGGCTACATTTGGTTTCATAATTCATAATCATGCGTGTTGAAATATTAGCGCTCACGACATTTTGATCTTGTGTTGTATGTCTTCCATTTCCGACAAGCAAGCAAGCGAGACATCTGGCTCTGCATGACTCCTAGATATTAAGTTAACTATAAAAATAAGAACAGATATTGCATCTGTGATAAAAGTTTAAAGTGGAAAGGATCCCAGCGCGCGTCTCGCTCCTCTGGTAGCCGGTGTAAATTGTATAGCCTACCTTTTACGCATAGTTAAGAAGGGCATAATAATGCAGTCGTCCAGTATGATTTCATTCACTATACATATTTTAAAAGATTACAGTCTCCATCACTGCCACTCTTCTGGAATGTTGCGGTTTGTACGCAAACTTTCGATGTTTGCAATGAGAGTGTCGCATCTCCAATATCATTGATTTAATAAAATCCATTGCCTCATCCAAGCCTTCAATCAACTGTCCAAAAAGGAACATTTACCTGTAGGGTTCACTTGGTTCCATACACTGTCAAGTTGCAGAGAACAGATCTGTTATTTTGGGAACATTAACCATGCTGTGCATTTTGATGACCAAATAATCCTGTGTGCACTGTAATATTACGTGGGAATGATATTTGAACAATAGCCTAAATTGCGTGGTGTTAATGAGTTGTACAACACCAAACAGAACAAGAATAAAGACCACACGTAGTAAAAAAGAAGAAAAAAAATCCCAAGGAATGTATGTCTCTCTGACTTTGAGTATGATGACATTATATGAATAATAATGTGGCATATAGCATCAACCAGCATTTTAACGGCAACCAGCCAGACATTAAACAGACATGAGCTTAATCAGCTAATAGCAATTATGAATGTCCAAACCTTGCCGTTGTGTGCGTGCAGTCGCAGAAAAAAAAAGTTTAACCCTCTCGCTTTTTTTTTACTGTCCCACCACCTCATCCAAGCATATAGAATAGGGACAGGCCTAGGTTCCTCAATATCATTTAGCTGGGGACCCCCTGGAACTCCCCAAGGACTGGCGGTCCTCTTTGAGGACCAATGAACAAACTGACAGCACGAGAGACGCAATGACGTGCCCGCAGCCCGCGCGTAAAAGTAAAAAAAAAATAAAGGAATGCAATGGAATGTCTCTTGAGTATTACATTATATGAATAATGTGGCATAGTAGCATCAACCACCATTTTAACCAGCAACCAGCCAGACATTACACAGACATGAGCATAGGCTATGTCTATATAGCAAGATATAGCAGAAGAGAACTTCAACTCCGCCAAATGACTGCGCAGAAGAAAAAAAAAGGAAAAAAAAGAACGCTATAGGCTATAACGTTTTTGAACAAGTGATTACAACATTTTAGGGAGAAAGTAGGCTAAAGTAAAAAGTAAGTAGGTAATAATAATAATAAAAGTGTAGGCTATTCTATTGTGAGGTGACAGAATAGCCTACACTCTGCGCAGCCTAAAAAAAAGGGAAGAGCTGGCTTCATATAATCTGAAGCAATCCCGTGGGCTCATTCAGACGACATTAATTGTAAAGGATTCCTACCCGATGACCCGAGAATATCAAGCTTTTTTGATATTATCGTGAGCGCTCCCGACGAGTCCCGATGTCATAAAAAACTAATTAACATAATCCGTTCGTGTCGGGGTACCGTTCAGAGTGAAGACCGATTCCGGGGCCGACCGAACGATTTTCCCGGGGATCATCCCGACAATCGGCCCCGGGGGAATCGGCCCCGGGATCGGCCCAGTGTGCACGGGGCTTTACTCTACCTGTCCCCTTGAGGTCAGCTGGCTGCTTCACTCTCACATCAGCATACGTCACATCTTCACTCTGTCTGTCTGTCCTACAGCCTGCAAAACACACACACACACACACACACACACACACACACACACACACACACACACACACACACACACACACACACGCACTCAACATGTTTGGATTTACTTAAAATCGTAGGCACATAAGACAATGTTTCTGAAGCAATGGAAACAGCAGTATCAGGTCAGCTGTCGGTACAAATGATTGTTTTATTTAGTTTTGCATACCTCTCTTCTTCTTCCAGATGCACAGACCCAGAACCAGCAGAACCATGGAGACTCCAGAGAACATCAGAGGATAGAAATATGGAGGCAGAGAGGAGGAGGAAAGGTCTGTTTGGCCGTTGTCATTGGAGGCTGGAGAAAGTGAAGAAGAATTTGAGGTAGGCTATATTGAACTTAAACATTTAAACATATCCATAGATTACGTATTTAATGTACTAGAAGCTGGGCCGCCCTTCGGGCGGCCCAGCGTCTAGTCGGCGACCTGGCCAACTCGGGAACTATGTAAATAGGGAATGAATGCCCCGCCCTTTAATGCAAATCCCATTATACTGTTGTCATAGGACCCGTTTTGACCATCTGTGTCCATTTATGCCCATATATGGAGATATCTGTATCTGTCTGTCTGTCGGCGTCCATTTTATGTCCATATATGGAGATCACTGCAGATATAGTTCTGGGTCCATTTTATGCCCATATATGCCCATATATGGAGTTATCTGTCTATCTGCGTCCATTTTATGCCCATATATGGAGATCTCTGTATCTGTCTGTCTGTGTCCCTTTTATCCCCATTATGGAGATCTCTGTATCTGTCTGTGCCTCCAACTGTGTTGCAGACACATGTGCTGGTTCCCCCTTTAATGCAAACCCCATTATACCTGTTGTCATAGGACCCGTTTTGACCATCTGTTTGCCTGTGTCCATTTATGCCCATATATGGAGTATCTGTCTGTGCCTCCGACTGTGTTGCAGACACAGTGCCGGTTCCCCCTTTAATGCAAACCCCATTATACCTGTTGTCATAGGACCCGTTTTGACCATCTGTTTGCCTGTGTCCATTTATGCCCATATATGGAGATATCTGTATCTGTCTGTCTGCGTCCACTTTATGCCCATATATGGAGATCTTTGACCATCTGTTTGCCTGTGTCCATTTATGTCCATATATGGAGATATATGTATCTGTCTGTCTGCATCCATTTTATGCCCATATATGGAGATCTATGCAGACACAGTGCCAGTTCCGGAAAATGCTGATGTCAGACATCAGAATCCGAACCTGGGGTTTGCATTAAAGGGGGAACCGGCACTGTGTCTGCAACACAGTCGGAGGCACAGACAGATACAGAGATCTCCATAATGGGAATAAAGGGACACAGACAAACAGATGGAGGAGGAGACAAACTTAATGCAAACCCCATTATACCTGTTGTCATAGGACCCGTTTTGACCATCTGTTTGCCTGTGTCCATTTATGCCCATATATGGAGATATCTGTATCTGTCTGTCTGCGTCCACTTTATGCCCATATATGGAGATCTTTCACCATCTGTTTGCCTGTGTCCATTTATGCCCATATATGGAGATATCTGTATCTGTCTGTCTGCATCCATTTTATGCCCATATATGGAGATCTATGCAGACACAGTGTCAGTTCCGGAAAATCCTGATGTCAGACATCAGAATCCGAACCTTTCGTGCTGGTTACAGAAAATCGTGTATCGGGTCGGGTCGAGGCCGAGCACTGCACTACCTGCTGTGGTGGGGAACGCGTGTGCCGAATTTGAAATAGGGAATGAATGCCCCACCCTTTAATGCAAACCCCATGAATGCCCCACCCTTTAATGCAAACCCCAATATACCTGTTGTCATAGGACCCGTTTTGCCCATCTGTTTGCCTTTGTCCACTTATGCCCATATATGAAGATCTCTGGACACACAGTACCGGTTGCGGAAAACTCTGATGTCAGACATCAGCTCCGCATACAGGCATTCATTTTATTCCCATATATGGAGAACGCGCGTGCCGGTGGGACGAACGGTTCTCGAGATATGCGGATTACATACATACACACTCACAGAGATTTTTTGTTGACTCATGTGGCGTACGTGATGTCAGAGCCTTTTATGAGGTGATGTCACAAATCTCACAATGAGTCAGCGCTTGCACCGATTTCCGCCCCTGTATCTGCCCATATGCCCATATATGGAGATCTCTGTATCAGTCTGTGTCCCTTTTATGCCTATATACGGAGATATCTGTCTATATATGCCCATATACTGTATGGAGATCTCTGTATCTGCCCATATGCCCATATATGGAGTTCTCAGTCTTATGCCCATATACGGAGATATCTGTCGGTTCGAGGCAAGGCCCGGCACTGCAGTGATGTCACAATGAGTCAGCGCTTGCGCCCGGCACTGCAGTGATGTCACAATGACCGATTTTGCGCCGATTTCCTCCGGAACAGCCTGATGTCAACAATCAGCCCCGCATAAGGAGATTCCGAACGTTTCGCGCCGGTTAGGGAAAACCGCGCGTCGGGTCGGGTCGAGGCCCGGCACTGCACTCCGTGCCGCGGCGGGGAGCGCGCGTGCCGAATCTGAAGCCGGTGGGACGAACGGTTCTCGAGATACGCGGATTACAAACACACACGCAGAGACTTCTCGCATTTATAGATAGATGAGCATCACGTTAACTTAATGTAACCCTCCACTCCAGTCATGTCATACTTTTATAGTATGGTCAGTGCTCTGTCATTTTGATCTCGTCTCACTACTCTGTGAAAATTGCAAAGAATATCAATACATGGGAATGTTTTTTGTTATCCAAAATGAGATAATTTAAATCTTGTGCAGTCTTATATAAGATTATTATATATATATATATATATATATATATATATATATATATATATATATAGGGTGACGTGCTCTTTTAATCTATCTATGCTCTAGATCAGACAAGGTCTGACAGATCCAGACTGTAGGAGACCCCGTGTGATGGATCGTGGTAACACATAATATTGTATGATTTTTCAAAGGTAGGTGAAAACGCTCAGATTTGCTGGCCAGGTTCAGCTATTAGATGAAGTTTTAAGCGTTAAGTTGCACTGATTGGTTAAACCCCCAAAGGAAGATATTGCTTTATAACTATTGACTGGTCAGCTGTCTTATCAGCCCTAGAGGTTATACAGCCTCTCAGACCTTTAATCACTATAAAGTCTGTGTTTGTGACACAGTGATCTCACCTCTCACATCCATGCTGCTCTCTGGTGACTCTCCAAGGCCAGAGATGAGACACTTGTAGAATCCTTCATCAGACTTGGAAACACTGTGGATGGTCACCTGTCCTGTAGACTCACGGCTGATGAGGGATCCATCTTTATAGAAATCAGCTGGACGGTCAGAGGATGGGTTACCTCGCTCGGTTTTGGACCAGCAGTGCAGAGTGACATCACTTCCTTCCATCACAGGAAGTACAGGCATCCCCAGGATCACATCTCCACCTGAACAATGATAAATAACATCAGAATAGAAGAACATTAGACTGAGGTGACATCACTCTGAACAACACTATGCCAACATGATGAGGTTTTAACATTAAATACTTTGCTGAACGTACCAGTCACAGTGATGTTCACAGTGTTACTCTGTCCCTCTGAAGACTCACACCAGTAAACTGCACTGTCTGATTCGTACATGGACCTGACAAGACATCCTGTGGTTTCCTTCCTCCCCAAGTCATCTCCACACTCTGTGACGTTTTTGATGCTGGTCCTCACTGTCCAGACAGTAGTGTCAGGACAGTAGTGTCAGGACTGAGTCTGAGAGAGGCTGTGGGGCAGAGAGAGATGAAAGTTGATTTCCTGACAGATGGATCCTGTTCTGTATGTTTTATACAGTAGTTGTCATTAGAGTGATTCAATTGATAACATGAATCATTTGTTAATCTGTTCAGTAGAAAACAAACAGACTCACCTCTCATAACATCCCCACTGTTCTGAACTTCTGAGACCCTCACCATGGAATAAACCACTAGAGAGAGAGAGAGAGAGAGAGAGAGAGAGAGAGAGAGAGAGAGAGAGAGAGAGAGAGAGAGAGAGAGAGAGAATCGTCTAATTAAGGCCTTCTGGCATTCAAGTTAATCTTAGTGTTAATGTGGAGATACATAAATAAATAAATAATAGCTGAAATGTTGCAGGTAAAAGCTGTATCTGAGCATTATAATCCTCATGATGAGAAGGAAGAGGACATACTATTAATAAAACAATAATAAGTGCATTTTATGTTACTCACAGACTAGAAGGTAGAGAGATGTTAACTCCATGCTGTGTTGCTGCTCACTGACTGACACACTGTTATCACAGAGTTACTGACTGATGACTCCTCCTACTGCTGTTGTTGTTGTTGTTGTTGTTGTTGTTGTGGGGAGGAGGATTCAATGAAGGAAGTGATCCACCGTCCACTGATGAAGGGGTTTTATGAAGTAGTGTGAAGTCATTCTGGCAAATAATACCAATAAATATTGAATTACATTTCTTATTCAGTACATTAACAACATGAATGCTGCCTGTAACAGTAAATCAAAGAACAAGTATCTGTGCAGAATTTCCACTTTTGTCAACAGGATTGCCCTCAGGACCCTTGCACCTCCTGCTACTCCAACATCAAAATGCCACTAAAGACTAATTAAGCTCCAAAACTCACAAAACAAACATAATATTCGACTACTTCTCTACCTGAGGCCCATGACCCACCTTTTTCCCTACACATTTGTCCAGCCTAAGATAGGGTAGAACACTAGGGTTAAACAACAAAAAATTGGATTGGCTTTCAAAATAATAAATTCTGCCAAAATAGTGACTCTGCCCTCAATCCCCTCAATAACCTCATATTTGACTAAACACCTCAAAACAATTAGCAGCACGCACAGCCACAATAAAAGAGTCAGCGCAAGCAACGATCTGGTAACACCCACCTGTATGATAAATTCTCCTTCCACAGCACAGTCACCCAAGTATGTAATTCCTTGACTACTTAAAACATGTAGTTCACTGGCTTCCTTCAACTGCCCTGACCTTTCAGGAGGCCAAAGGTGGAGGTAGTTATCACTTCTCTCTTACTTTACCTCCACCCGACCCCCACAAAGAACCCAAGAACAAGGTGCCAGATTTCAAGTTCTGGGCTATTTGGAAACTTTTACAATTTAGGGGCATCAGGACCTCCAGGCAGTACCACTTGTCCACCAGTAGGTGTCCTACCCTACCACAAGATCTGCAACTCTCAATAGAAGAGCAGGGAGATCATAATGATTATGTTAAACGATAAGGAATAATACATCTATATCTCAAAATATAATGTTTATTTCAGGGAACCTAATTTGCATAGATGGATGGTGTTTTTGATAATGGGTGTGTGTTTAGTGATCTCAGGGATAGCTAGGAACTGTGGGCTCAAGTGGCTTTCACCTTTTTGGGTCAGGTGATGGGGCTAAGAGTGGTGTAATTTCTGTGTTTTCTTATTTTTACTTACAGGGTTTTGGCATTTCCCAATTACATTTGACTCTTTTTCTTTTCTTTTGATGGGCTCCAATTCCTAAATTGTACTCACAGGCAAATTCAGGGTTCTCTGTCACATTCATATATTCAGGATTGTGGTTATGATGAGGGATGGCAAATCAATCAATGGAATCTCATGGAATGTTAAAGGTCTCAACAACCGAGTTCAGCATTGAAAAGTGTTCATGCCTTTAAAACAACCTAAATTCCCTTTCTCTCTGAGACTCACCTTTGAACCAACAAGCTATTTCACAAAAGGGTGAAAGTTCGATTACGGTTACAATTCATCTTTTGTTCATGTTATGTCATTTGATAATTCTGTCTACACATTACCATGTACATTGAGGAATGCCAATAATCACTTAGAGATTCAGGGTCTACTAGTCTCACGTGGCCAGACGGTTGCCTCCGCGATTTGATCAAATGCTCCCGGCATACAGTCTGGCAAACCAGAATAGAAATGATGAGTGCGAGATAAAGCGGAAGTGAAGCCTCCTCGTCACTTCCGTTTCCGTCTCACATCGCACACATTTATCATTACCCAAATAAAAATCATATAAGCATGTTTAGCTTGCTGCTTAGCATAAATTACATTTTGAGATTGTGGAATAGTTGTCTGGCTACGCGAGACTAAGGGACTACTGACACAAGAATAATGTTGAACTTGAAACAAAGTTATGATGTCCTAATGATCTTGATTAAAAAGTTATTTACACATATGAGAAAAGCTTTATGGATCATGGCTGTGTTCCCTCGATCCTATGTTCCCTCAGCCCCACGGAGGTTAGGTTTAGGGTCAGGGTTTGGGTTACGTTTAGGCATAGTGGTTAACATTCACCAGCGTCGGCAGGTTAGCTATATACTCACCAGGTTAACATTCACCAGTAATTGTATTCAGCGTCATATAGCCTACTATTATATAATCATGTAACTATATGCACAATAGCCATATACACTATGTACAGGCTGATCTGATCATCTGACCATTAAGTAATGGTCCTTTAAACTCTGACTTAGCTATTGCTGTTACATATATAATAACAGTGTTATTATATAAAATATAATAACACTGGTAATATTGACTAATGACAGATGTCAATCATGATTATTACCGTGGCGTCTTCAGAACGCACCTTCAAATTGAGTGCTAACTTTACTATTAACAGATAACAGTAAAGTTGGGTTTTCTTAGGATTATGCATTGTTTCCTGTATTCTATGCCAGTGTTGCCAGATTTTGCGAGAGAGATAAGCAACCAGGTCTATGAAAACAAGCCCAAAAGAAGTGACTATAGACCACATGAGCACATTGCATATTTGCAAATAGCGATCTACAAGCTCACAATGCATCTCGATGTGAGGCGTTGTGAGCTTATAGATTGCCTATTTTCACAAATAAAATTGCATTTTTTTTACATTTTAACAACAGAATCTGGTACAGGGTCCTTGGCACAAGATATCCTTAGACATATCCTTGTATATGGATTGGGGGTCCTTGACAAGAAAATGTGTGGAGAACCACTGGTTTAAACAACATTAGGAAACAAGCCCAAATAAGCTACAATAGGCTACACCAGCTCTATCCAACCTGTGGTCCGTGGGACGCATGCGGTGCCTGCAGCATGTCTACTTTCAGTGTGGACAAATAATTTCTCATGTAATTTTTCAGTTTCTCTACAAAACCACTAGGAAACTACTTTTGTCTTACTTTATACAATACTTTTTTGCTATTTTGTTTGTTCGAAAAGAAGAAACTTCATAATTTCATCATTAATCATTCCATGACAATCTTTTCAATGAGGTTTGGCCTTATACAGAAGATGGAAATTAATGTCTGTTTTCTGTGTTTCCTTCATTTTTAGACTTCTCATGTCGTGAGCGTGTTACAAGATCATTGTCTAAACGTCCAAAATAGGACCGTCATTTTTTGCTCGCGGCCCTTGGTCTTTTTGTATTTTGCTGAGTGGCCCCTGAGCCATCCTAAGTTGAGTAGCCCTGGGCTAGGGTTAGCCCAAAGTTGCTATAATAAGTGGACATGGTAACCCTGGCTATGAAACACACTGATCAGATTTGAACCCCTAGAAGACTAAACAGTGGTGGACACTTTACCTTGTGTCACCCGAGAGCCTCTAAATACTATAAAACACTTCTGGTGTTATTGTAATTTCTACTCAGATTTATGGGTGTACCTCATACAGTTTCTTTATTTCTTGGTTGCTTTTTATGTTGAAAAAATATAATCAATTGTAATCATTCATTACTCATTAATCATTAAGAACCATGCTGTAAAATACTACTTTTGACGATGTCCGCCTCGCTGTGCATAATGCACAGCAAGAGATAATCTCTTGCTTATGGAATATCTACTGACATGTACTGAATGAAATGCTTTCTTTGATCTATTCTTACGTGTCAAATGTCAGAGCTCACCAGCTTCTAACCACGTTGTACAGGATAATCTATTATTTATTCATACATTCATTTCAAATTATATTATTTCAATTTCACTTTCCTTCCATGTCTGTGAAGCATTTTGTAAACTTGTTTTTGAAAAATGCTTTAAAGAAAATAAAAGCTAAAAAAGAAAAGAAAAAGCAACTGAGAAGCAGCAGGGGCAGCACTGGATAATCAAGTAGTTTAATACTAGAGACTGATGCATCAAGCTGATGAGACAGTAGTTTAACACTAGAGACTGATGCATCAAGCTGATGAGACAGTGGGAGCAGGTATTATATCTATGGCAGCAGGTGTGCAGACGAACTGAGGCTTACATACAACAGTACAGAATGGATGCTCTGATAAATAATGGGTTCAAAACAAGTCATTTTACCCTTATTGTATTTATTTATAATCAATAATCATTAAGATGAGATCAAATGTGGTACAAAGTAAATTAATACAGTAGCCTTTACAATATAATATTTACTGACAAGAATAATGAAAATGAAATGAATAGCTTATTAACAGCTTTTTTCTAAATTACCCCATTTTCCTCCCTAATTAAGTCATCATGCTATTGCTAATTGATTCCTCCCCAGTTGTCGGTGCTGTTGTATCCTACTGGCTCACCTGCCAGTGAGGAGCCTCCACCAGGAGGACACAGAGCCTTCATTCTACTCCTCCCAGCCTGTAGGAGTTCATGCAATGACATTTATCACCCTCCGTACCCTGCTTCCCTCCCCTGAACACGGGCCAATTGTGTTTGTATAGACGCCCGACAAAGCTGGTTGCACCACAGTGGATTCAAACCCACAACCTCTGTGGTGGTGGTCACCACTGTGCCTCCTGAGCACATGAATAACAGCTTTGACACAAAGATACACACCCAAAAAAAAGAAAGAAGTTACGATATGTTGAATGTACAGTTAATTGTTTTCAATGTCATAAAATAAAACTCTATTATGCATTGTATTATATTATGCATGTACTGTATGACTCTATAAAGCCAAAAGGGAACTCAATCAGCTGTCTTGGGAAAAATAAAACAGGAGCAAGTATTTACAATATACAGTATACCAACAAAGCAACGTAATCAACACCAGCACATCAGCAAACCATGAAATATTTCAAGATTTGTATGAATTAAGTAAATGTAAGTAGGCCTACTACCAGGCCATGGCCAACTAATGGCCATGGTTGAGAGTTATTTGTCCAGCCATTGGCAGGAGAGGTCTTTACATCCACAAAGTGTACATTTCTGCTAATAATATGCAGGCACACTTTGCTGAAGTCTGCAAATGTATTTGTACGACGACGACCTCCCATGCATCTGACCTGAACCCATCCCCACATCACTCCCTCCAGTGCTCTCACACACACACACACTAGGGATGGGACGATATGAAAACTCCTTATCACGATTATTGTGATTTTTTTTTTTTTTGATATTCCAACATTCCAACAAAGGAGCACTGGTCTCACCGGCCTTCCCTTTTCCTATAGTTTCTATGCAGTGAGTCGACCTGACAACATCATGGTGGATGATCGATAGTCAGAATAGTACAGCCACTGAGCACCGTGTGGAGACATTAACGCCCACATAACACCATTTAACCAGCATGACTGGAGAGGAAACACCTTCGATTCAATATGTGCTCTGCCTTCTGTGTCCTGTGACTTATACACTGTTTCCCAAACAGTGGGTTGAGACCCGTATTTGGGTCGCGGACCCATCTTTATGGGTCGCAAGTAAATATCTTCCGGTTTTTTTTCCCTTCTTACTTTTTCACACAAAAAAAAAGATACATTAACTGTCATCTAACATGGTGGTGGTGGTGTTCACTCACACTGAGGACTGCAGAAGAGGGAAGTGTTGTGGTTAAAAGACAAGGGTAGATCATGATGGTGGGGGGTGGTATGTGTGCGTCATTTGGTTGTGTGTGTGTGTGTGTGTGTGTGTGTGTGTGTGTGTGTGTGTGTGTGTGTGTGTGTGTGTGTGCTGCTGAGTGACTAACTCTCCTCTTCCTGTGGTGAGCTGTCTGTCTGTCCTACAACCTGCAGCTGTACATGCTCTGCATCAACTCATAAGTATACACGATAACTACTGTTTGTTTCAGATTGATTTTAGATCGATGTCATTTAGTACTTAAAGAGGCATCTATGGTAGTTTATCTGAAGGTGTGTGAATGTGACTGACACGGAAAGATGGTTATGACAGAGTTATGTCAGTCTTATGAACACACCTTCAGATAAAGTGTTAACATGTATTCCAATAGACCTTCACATTAAGATAATAAACAATGGGAGCCCGCAAACAGAAACAGTTTAACAATTGTAGCTAAGCTGTTTCATGACACACTATGCACATTAAGCATCACTGTCCTCAACATCAAACAGTGAACACGTAGGCGTTTCTTTCTCTTTTTTTCATATGAACCCTCATGCAGGATGCCAGAGAGTTTCCTTCTCATAGAAATGTTTAAGTGTGGTTTCGACGAAAAAAAAAGAAGAAAGAAAAAAAAAAGAAACCCTTCCACATAACTATCTGTTTGGTGTGTGTGTGTGTGTGTGTGTGTGTGTGTGTGTGTGTGTGTGTGTGTGTGTGTGTGTGTGTGTGTGTGCGCGTGTGCGTGGCAGCAGTAACCATGCATTTTCAGCTCTTCCTCTCTTCTCCACCTGTAGCAATAACACAATAAAACAAAAACTATAACATTAGAAGGATATCTATACAGGCATGTGCACACATAGACATCAAAGGGGGCTTGAGCCCCTGTCCTTTTATCCGTCTGTAAAAAGTGCCCTCTCCAGACCATGAATGCAGTTTTCACTATGGTGAAAGAAATGCAAATGCCCCCCTTTCTGTGCCATACCTGAAGGCAGCGTTCAAGAAAATTGCCTTGTCCGAACACTCCTGAACATGAATGCAGTTCAAGCTCACAATGCATTGCAGCGCGACATGTTGTGAGCTTGCAGGTTGGCTATTTTCAATATTTTCACTAATGGCCCTTTTGGAAATGTCAGCCCCTGTCTCTCTAACATCCTCTACACGTCCCTGTATCTATATATAGATCAGGGGTAGGCAAGCTGCTGCTATAGAGCCACATGTGGCTCTTAGGCCCTCTCTCATGGCTCCCTGTTTTGTTTTTACATTTTAATCATAATTTATTATTTTAGTAGGCATAAAGTTATTCTTAAATTCTCGTTGCCTATATACCAGATTATTAAAAATATGCATTAATTGTTGGATATATGTTTGCTTTCAACACCAACAGTGCCGGCTTTACTGGTATACTTGATCTGCTTTAGTAAACAATAAAAATAAAAAATATATAAAGACATTTCCAGAAAAAGCACAAATAAGCAAATATCTCCAGACAGATTTTTCATTCATTCTTAGGCCAACATTGGCTCTTTTGATAATAATGGTTGCCTACCCCTGAGATAGATAGATAGATAGATAGATAGATAGATAGACAGACAGACAGACAGACAGACAGACAGACAGACAGACAGACAGACAGACAGACAGACAGACAGACAGACAGACAGATGGAAAGCTATCATTTTCTACATTACATGACATAGGCTACTGTAATCAGAAGATAAACAGCATTACCTCCCCATCCATTATCAAAGGGTTTCATCGTACACAGACTCATTCCTGATTCCTGACGTTTGAATAAACTGGATCAGTTGCATGTTGAGGTCTTGATGATCCTGTGACTGAAACATGAGTTGAAAGATGATCAGAAGCTTTAATGAGTCTCATACACGATACACAGTCATCTCTCATCTCTGAGTTCAATTCCTATTCCTTAAAGGAGTTCACCCCCAAAATGACTTTTTTTCTATTGATTAGTCACGCCATGGAGACTTGAGTTCAATTATATTTTTAGTTATTTGTCACATTCCTAAGACAAAAATGTGATAACAATAAATGTACCCCCATTCGTTCCGGATGGGGACCCGTTTCGAAACGGGTCCCCATCCGGAATCAATGGGGGTAAATTTACTCTAATCAAATTTTTGCCTTAGGAATGTGACAAAAACCCAAAAATATTATTGAACTCTACTCTCCATGGCATGAGTAATCAATAGAAAAAAAGTCATTTTGGGGGTGAACTACTCCTTTAAAAAATCACATTTTACTCAATATGAATAACTTTAGACAACAGTATGATGACATGAGAACATTTAGACCATATACTGTACCATTTTCATAGTCATCAGAACGATTCAGTTCTTCATAGGTGCTTGTGTTGCCTAAATGTGAATAAATAAACATTGACATTGACAAATTGTTTATACATATTACAATACACACACGCACGCACGCACGCACGTGCAAACACACACACACACACACACACACACACACACACACACACACACACACACACACACACACACACACACACACACACACACACTTACTTAATGTGCTTATGTTCTGCAAAGACTGACCGTGCTGCAGTGGACAGTACACATCATCAGGTGCCCCACTTTGATTGGTCGTCTGGTCTGAAGCAGAGCCCTGATTGGTTCCCTGAGACTGAATGGATCTGTAATTAAAACATACAAAATAATCATTAGAAATGAAGTAGAAAACAAGATGCAATGTGCTGCTGTCATGTAGATCAGTGGTTCTCAACCTGTGGGTCAGGACCCCCAGTGAGGTCCCCAGATGATTTGCTAAATGTGCAACATTGCTTTATCTCATGAGTAAACAAACCAACATACAGTATAATGTGTATACAGGAGATCTGGACATTTGCAAAGTGACAATTTAAGGACCTTTAATAAAAATACTATAAACAATGGTCAAACATTGGCCAAATTGTGAAATATTTTTTCACAATTACATGCTTCCAACGTGTAGATTGGCTATTTTCACAATATTTATGTGGTGGCACCGAGTCAAACTAAATGTAATGCCTCAACTCGCACAGTTGTATTTTGGGGTGTCACGGCCTGAAAAGGTTGAGAACCACTGATGTAGCTGCAACAGGTTCTCAATGGGCTGGTACTTAAGAAAAACTAAATATTGTGCTTACCTGACACAACATGGATCTGTAAATAAAAGGGGGAAATGGACACATGCAGTAAGTTCCATGGAAGTATGTAATCCTTCTTATTGCTATACTGTATCATGGTACTCTGTATGATTTATTGAGACTTTCTCAGTGATTGTAATCTATGTAATCCATCTAATGTAGTAGTAGCCTTCCTAATATTATGTTATATTACAATAAAATATGTGTTTAGATTGACTTTACATCAATGTCACATAAGACATTGTTTCTGAAGCAATGGAAACAGCAGCATCATGTCAGCTGTTGGTACAAATGATAGTTTTATTTAGTTTTGCATACCTCTCTTCTTCTTCCAGATGCACAGACCCAGAACCAGCAGAACCATGGAGACTCCAGTGAACATCAGAGGGTAGAAATATGCAGGCAGAGGGGAAGAGGGAAGGTCTGGTTGGTCATTGTCTTTGGAGGCTGGAGAATCTGAAGAAGAATTTGATACATATTCCAACAGAAATGTTAAGAGTAGTGAATCTATTTTAAACATTTAGGCTGAGAGAGAGAGAGAGAGAGAGAGAGAGAGAGAGAGAGAGAGAGAGAGACTTTTTTTTTACTTTTAAAAATCCCTTTTATTTAAACAATGTTGTCCAAATACTGTTCATATTATTCTCACATCAGCACAGCGATGACAATAAAAAAAAAGGCTCCAGGCACTTTTTGAGCAAAAACAAAAAGACAATTTCCTTTAAATTATTTGACACATTACATCCTCCCATATTCTAGCCTATGTACATTACCACAAATAATCAATTGATGCAAAACGTTAAACCAATTGTTTGATGCTGTCACCTCTAAGCTCCCTCTCTGCACCGAGTCCTCCTCCACACCCAGCCCGCCCTCGCGGACACAACACTCGTGCAGCAGTTTTTCGTCCACAGAACAGTACAAATACTTTTCAATGTCAATGCTTTGACACTGCCACTTGGCTACCCACTTGGCGTTTGGACTAGCCATTTGGGTCAGTTTGCAGCTCCAGCTCGCTCCAGCTCCTTCCAAGCCACATGCCCTCCATAGACAGTCTTTCATGCCATGTCTCAAACACCAATCCTCACAGCAAACTGATCTCAGCGCCCCCGACAGATCAGCTGCTGACTCATCGTCCAGTGGTCTCCTTACAACATGCACTCCAGTAACCCGTGGCACACAGTCTGTGAGTGGCTTCTGGTTGGACTGCATTACAGGCCCATCCAGGCCCCACCAACCAGCGGTTATTCCATACACCAGTAGTCTATGGGCATGCAGCATTCTCGAGCATTGTCCAGCCCAACAGACCCAGCAGAAAATACACAAATCTTCACAGCAAACTGATCTCAGCGCCCCCAAACCCCAAACAAGCACCAAACAAACCTTGTACATGACTAAAAAATTAGGAAGCTGTCTGTTTCTCAGTGTCATTGTTCAACTCTTGCCTAACTTTTGTAATCATTTTTTTCAATCTGCTAATCTCCTGCTCAGTGAGAGCAAATTTTCCTTTTTTCTTCATATTTAATTTAGCTGATTTCACAAACTTCTGTTTACCAGGGAAATGTTTTTCAATTTTCAAAAACCTTTCATTTTTAGTTTTCTGTAGAAATTGACCGATCGCTATGCCCCTCCTAAACCCGTGCTTGCCCAATGCCACGTTTAGCGACAGGTTACTAAGGCGGGTGCCTTGGCAAGCTGCCATGGCGGCGTGCAGCAATAGCATCCAGCTGCAGACTAACCTGCCACAAACATCCAGGAAGAAAACAATAGCCTATACTAAAGTCAGATTAACATACAGTACACAAGTGTTACCAGTTATATTTTCTCATGAAGTGCTCCTAAATTATTCCCGTGGGTTTGTGTAGGTCAGTGCAATCCGTTCTGTTTTTGTTTCAGTGTTTGTGACACGGAAGCGAGTGGGTGGGACGTTCGCGAACGAATCGAGTCTTTTGAACGGCTCTTTGAAATGAACGATATGATTCGGTTCACAGTAGGGAGCCGTTCCTTTCTATGAACAGTGGTGGGAAAAGTAGGCCTACTACATTTCTTTACTTAGGTAAACATCAATACTGCAATCAAGTTTGGAATGTTATTAATGTACTAGAGTAAAAGTAAAATAGTATTGGTATCAAAATGTACTTAAAGTACCAATATTAGAACGTACTCATTATGCAGAATGCCCTGTTTCACAGGTTTTCTAATGAGTAAAATGTAGAAAAATCATTTGCAAATAGCTGATCTACAAGCTCACAATGCATCGCAACGTGACACATTGTGAGCTTGTAGATCACCTATTTTCAAATGCCAGAAATGTATCCAATGGCCAAAATGTACAGGCCTATTTGGGTGGAAGTGATTTACAATCATAATCAAAATCTACAAAGTAACCAGTAACTAAAATGAGCCAGTCTTTTGAACGGCTCTTTGAAAGGAACGGATCTCAGAGATCCGGTTCACTTCAAAGAACCATAAATCCCATCTCTATCTAGCAGCCAAACTAGCGGTACACCGATGCGCGCCGCCATGGCAGCTTGCCAAGTCTGCTGCGTTAGTAACCTGTTGCTAACTTGGCATTGGACGAGGACGGCTTTAGGAGGGGCATAGCGATCGGTCAATTGCTTCATTTCCGACAGCTCATAACACCCTTCATCATCATTTCCCCAACACTCTGATTCAGAATCATTGGCTTGTGACCCATCTGAACAGTTTGCCTTTCTTTTCTGTCTCCCCACCTTTAAATTCTCCTCCTCCCCTCCCATATCAACATCAGCAAGTGCTAGCTGCTGTCCCTCTACTCCAGCCCCACCACTTTCAACACTCCCTCCCTCCTCCACTTGGCTGGTACTGGGACCACTGTCCTCTTTAGCGCTCAACAAAACATTTTCCTTATCAGCAGTAGGCTGATCAGCTTCAGGTCCACCACCCTCCACCTCCTCTCCTCCCTCTCCAACTTTCTCTTGCAGCCCATTATCACCGTTCCCCCCTTCAGCTTCACCCCCCTGTACAACAACCTCACCATCTCCTGCAGTAGCAGGGCGCCCCCATGGAGCACCCCTCTTCCCCCTCGCACCTGCACTGGCCGCAGTGGGCGGCCGCTGTGGGCACGATCTAATCAAATTACTTTCCTCTCCACAGCCAAAACATTTCATTTTATCTGTAGTGGCATAAAGGGTGTAGTCAAAACCATCTACAGTTAACTTAAACGTGATGTTCATTTCTCGTGTCCTGTCGTTCAAAATCATGAACAGCATTCTCCTGTGTGACACCACATGCTTCAGTTCGGGTGATTTGCACCCTGAAGCCAACCTTTTTACTGGTGACACAACTTTACCAAGCCTGGCCAGCTCTTTAACAATAAGCTGGTCGCTTATGAACGGCGGGATGTTTGACAATAAAACTTTAGTCGCAGGTGTAGCGAGAGGCGTTACAGACACGAAGGTGTCTTTTATCACCACGCCGTTTACAACAACTCTGTTTGCCTTCTCCACCTCATCAACAAAAATCACCACACCTCCATTCATCCGGGCAGCGGATTTTACACTTGCTGCTCCGACCACCTTTGCAACGGCTACGCTGCATTCCTCCACAGAGCAAGGAAACAAAGGTGAGACCTTGAAACCATGTTTCCTCGTCAACGTTTCAAACTCCATGCCGCCGCCGACAAACAGCGGCCGCCTCCGCGACGCACCGCGCTGTGCGCCGCACGGGAGTTTAAAACTAAACAAATAATGAAACAATCACTTTATGCAGTAACCCAGCAAAGCATGAGAAAAGATAGAAAAAACAAGCTCACTCGCTCCGTAGAACCTCGCACTCCACACCACTCCACGCCACCCTCCGCTCACACACCACGCATGCACGTAGAGAGAGAGAGAGAGAGAGAGAGAGAGAGAGAGAGATATTAGCCATTGCCTGAGTTGAACCATATCAATTTGAGAAATAGGGCTTATATGTGATGTGCACTTGCTTGGATAAAAGCAGGCAACAATACACAAATAATTCTTTACATGTAAATAAAATGTAACAATTAAAAAAAAAACATAGAATGTTGAAAGCCAATCTTGAATTGTTTTAATCTGATATAGGATGTGCATTACCAGAAGATGGATGGATAAATCATAATCCCATTTAATGTAGACCTCAGAGGGTGATATGAAGCAGAGAGGTCCCTCACAGTGCCCTACAACCCATAGGGAAGATAAGACATACAGTAGCTAGCATTGACTGGTCAGTTGTCATACCAGCACTAGGGGTTATAATATAGAAGTTGGTCAGCACAACCTCTCAGACAGTTATTTTATGGCTCCTCATACTGTATGCATGCAGGTCAAATAAAGTCTGGGTTTGTGATACAAAGTACAGTGATCTCACCTCTCACATCCATGCTGCTCTCTGGTGACTCTCCAAGGTCAGAGATGAGACACTTGTAGAATCCTTCATCAGACTTGGAAACACTGTGGATGGTCGTCTGTCCTGTAGACTGAGACCTGATGAGGGATCCATCTTTATAGAAATCAGCTGGACGGTCAGAGGATGGGTTAGCTCGGTTGGTTTTGTACCAGCAGTGCAGAGTGACATCACTTCCTTCCATCACAGGAAGTACAGGCATCCCCAGGATCACAGCTCCACCTGAACAATGATAAATAACATCAGAATAGAAGAACATTAGACTGAGGTTACATCACTCTGAACAACACTATGACAACATGATGAGGTTTTAACATTAAATACTTTGCTGAACGTACCAGTCACAGTGATTTTCACAGTGTTACTCTGTCCCTCTGAAGACTCACACCAGTAAACCCCACTGTCAAAAGGTTGCATGGATTTGACACGACAACCTGAGGTTTGCTTCTTCCCCCAGTCATCACACTCTGAGGTGATGTTATAGATGTCCGTCCTCTTCAATGTCCAGACAGTAGAGTCAGACTGTCTGTCCTCACAGCTCAGAAAGACAGACTCAGATTTAAGGAACTGAGATCTGTCAGGACTGAGTCTGAGAGACGCTGTGGGACAGAGAGGGAGAAGAAAGTAAATTTCTTGACAAATGGATTTTCTGTATGTTTTATAGTTGTCATCAGGGGTGTCGGACCAGATTCCTGGCCCTGGGTACAAGGATTCACTGCGGGCTTATGCGCTCCCTGTCTAAATGGGTTATTGGTTTAACCCATTTAGACAGGGAACGCATTACCAGTAAGACTCCCTAATCGGGAGATAAGCGACCGTCAGGTCGCAGCGTGATTTTAGGGCAAAATGTGTAGGAGTAGTGTCTAAAAATGTGTTTGAAAAAAATCGGCCTGATGGTGGCGCTATATGGGACATCCATATTGATGAGATGAGTGTAGACATACTGTGTACTGATTTGTGTGATTTTAGGGCAAAATCTGTAGGAGCAGTGTCCAAAGATGTATTTGAAAAAATCGGCCTGATGGTGGCGCTATATGGGACAGATCCATGTTGATGACATGAGTGTAGACTTAGTGTGTACCGATTTGTGTGATTTTAGGGCAAAATCTGTAGGAGCAGTGTCCAAAAATTTGTTTGAAAAAGTCGGCCTGAAGGTGGCGCTATATGGGACAGATCCATGTTGATGAGATGAGTGTAGACATACTGTGTAGCGATTTGCGTGATTTTAGGGCAAATATTTTAGGAGCAGTGTCCAAAAATGTGTTTTAAAAAATCGGCCTGAAGGTGGCGCTATATGGGACAGATCCATGTTGATGACATGAGTGTAGACATAGTGTGTACCGATTTGTGTGATTTTAGGGCAAAATCTGTAGGAGCAGTGTCCAAAAATTTGTTTGAAAAAATCGGCCTGAAGGTGGCGCTATATGGGACAGATCCATGTTGATGAGATGAGTGTAGACATACTGTGTACCGATTTGAGTGATTTTAGGGCAAAAATTGTAGGAGCAGTGTCTCAAAATGTGTTTTGCAAGAATCGGCCTCATGGTGGCGCTAGAAGAGGGCCATGTGAGAAATGAGGGGTGGGGTGTCCGCGCCGCCGAGGCGGACGAATAGGTACCGGCCCCGGCTCTCCCGGACGCTCCTAGCCCGAGTTACAGCATTTTATGTGCACTGCAGTGGCAGGGGGTCCTCCACTGGGGGCGCCACCACTTTTGCATCCGTTCTGGAGCACCAGGAGTCGGTGGTCCCCGGGAATTCCCCGTGAGCAGCCCCGTTGGGGTGGTCATTTGGTCATTTTTGCACATTTGGTCATTTTTTACATCTGGGGGTCCCCCAGCGACCTGGGGGTCCCTGGAGCTCCGGGGCAGGCAAGGAGTGTGTGTGCAAAATCTGGCATGGATCGGGGCAACGGTTGCGGAGATATGAGCAGGGCAAAAGTGTGACATGTGACGTGTGACAGACAGACTGACTGACTGACGGACTGACTGACTCACAGCTGGTGGAGGTTTTGACAGTAACTGCGACCTGACGGTCACAATTACGCATTACTTAGTTTGTACATTAACTATTGAAGAATAGCAGAGGGGCAACGTGATTTCAACTTTAAAACACTCACACGACTTGACACTTTTTCCGGCCAATAGGGACGAGCTGTAATTGTTGAAGCCCCGCCCCCCATGTCCTCCTATTGGCTGGGCTTTAAACAGCCATAACTCCAGTTCGCAGCATGGTACCATCTCGAAACTTGGTGTCAGAGCGGCAAACCCATTCTGTTAGAGTGGTTCCCCTGACATCACAGTGATATCAGAGCATGATGTCAGAGCGACAAACCCATAGAACCACAGTGTCAGGCATGACAGAGATACATACATACATACGGACAAACTGTGACCGTTCACATGCTAAACTTGCGACCTATGGTCGCAACTATTATTACTACTATTACTATTACTACTATTATACTATTATTACTACTACTACTATTACTACTGTTACTACTATTACCAGTATTACCGAGAAGCGACTGTCAGGGGGGGGGGGGGGGGGGGACAACAATTACAGCTCGTCTATTGGCCATCTAAGTCCAGACACCAAGTTTCGAGACGTTACCATGCTGCAAACTGGAGTTATGGATGTTTAGGAGGCAATAGGAGGAAAGAGGGGACGGGGCTTCAACAATTGCAGCTCGTCCCTATTGGCCGGAAAAAGTGTATTTTTGACCCCACTCATGGAAGAGTGGGGTAGTGATACAAAAACTGCAATTTCTTAAAATTAATGAAAGAATAAATAAAAATGCAAATGGTTTCATGACACAAACATGTTTTATGAGGAATACCTGGAATATGAAAATATTAACACTTTTACTTTTAAAGATTTTGAAGAATAACAACCCCTGGGGTCATTTTTGACCCCATCTAAGGGCTAAAACATGTTCCACCTTAGGCCCCAGTAACTCAGTCCCACTTTTTGCCCCTTGCCACTCCCCTGGTTGTCATTAGAGTTCCCTGATTCCATTGATAACACTGAATCATTTGTTAATCTGTTCAGTAGAAACTTCTTACCTCTCACAACATCACCACTGTTCTGAACTTCTGCTGAGACACTCACCATGGAATAAACCACTAGAGAGAGAGAGAGAGAGAGAGAGAGCGAGAGAGAGAGAGAGAGAGAGAGAGAGAGAGTATCATCTAATTAGGGTCTTCTGACATTCAAATTAATCTTAGTGTTAATGAGAGAAATGCAGCACATCAATAATAGCTGAAATGTTGCTGGTAAAAGCTGTCAGGTGTTCCATTTTTAACACGTCTTTGATTGAATTAATCAACCTTCATTTTTCCTAACCTTAATTAAGCTTAATTCTAACCATAACTTGTAATCAAAGCAATGAGCCTAACATACAGTAATAGACTATAGTATGAAGGACAATTTCCCATCTTGTCCTCATAAGCACAATTAATCCTTACTAGCCCTTACCCATTCAAAGATATGAGCTCCGAAATGATGTGCAGTGTGTGGGTTATGGGATGTGCACTGTGCACACAGTATATGAGGGATGGAAAGTAACTTTAACTTTAACTGGTGCGTGTGTGTTTGTGTGTGATTGTGCATGGCCTGAACAACAGCGCCCCTCCCTTAACATGTGTGGTCACAAAAGGTACTGTAGGCTAAATAGATATAGATACACCATAAAAATGCTAATATACAGCATATGATTTGTGAAAGTGACAAACGGGCTTCACAGTTATGTCAGGTGTGTTCATATGCTATTGGTGATGCGATTTCAGATCAATTGCTCCAGCCACTGAGGAGAAACGCTGTGACAGACAGACACAAGGAGACAAGGAGTGTGGATCACTAGCATCCTTTAAAATTGCCCTGAAAAACCACTTACAGGCAGCAGCCGTTCGCAACTGGTAAAAACCTAGCCCAACCCTACCCTCCCTGCCCCTTCCTTGTATATATAGCCTACTTGTATACTTGTATATTCCTATACTTACTGTTTGTTTAGATTTACTGTTTTCTTTTCTTTTTTTCCCCCTTTTCTTTACATATCTACTGCATAGTACTGTGTTCTATTTGTCTGTCATTCAATGTTATATGAGATACTTAAATGGTTTCCTGTTGAAATAAGCTTAGTCTTTTCATGGATCTCCTTTTAGTAGACCTTGTACCAGTGAACTGTACCGTCATGAATCTGTACATTTTCCTATGCAAACTTCTAATAAAGCCTTCAATCAATCAATCAAACTCACTCAGACAGACAGACACTCACTCACTCAGACAGACAGACAGACAGACAGACAGACAGACAGACAGACAGACAGACAGACAGACAGACAGACAGACAGACAGACAGACATTCGCAAAATTATATGTTTGATGATGAGAAGGAAGAGGACATACTGACATAATATTTATTAAAACACATATCAGTGCAATAATCACACTTCATGTTAGTACTCACAGACTAGAAGGTAGAGAGATGTTAACTCCATGCTGTGTTGCTGCTCACTGGGTTAGGGTTAGGTTAGTTACTGATTGATGACTCCTCCTACTGCTGTTGTTGTGGGGAGGAGGATTCTTTGAAGGAAGTGGTCCACTGATGAAGGTAGTGTGAACTGTGAACTCCTTTAGGACATTCTGGTAAACAACACCAATAAATAATAAATACATTTCTTATTGTTAAAGAACAAGGAGAATAAGAGGAATTCACCTCTTGTGAACCAAATTGAAAGCTCTGAGATACTATTTGGAAACGTATATTTTATTAAATCTCCAGTTAACAATTTAGGAGCAGCACCTCCAGGCAAGGCAGTACCACTTTTCGTCCAGTAGGTGTCCTACTCTAACGCAATATCTACATTTCTCAACCTCCGTGAAGTTGGCACCCCATATGTTGAAAACATATATAAAAATGGTGTCATTATTTAGTGCTGGATTTGTGCTGAATTGTGCCGTAAATTTTATCATTTGTGCTGCTATCATTATTGACATATTGATATTCTAAAGTTATAGTTTTGCTGAGGCTTGCACCCCCAATTTTTTTGGCTCCAAATCGGGAAAAAATGGGCTCAATCTTTAGTGCTGGATGTGCTCTAATTTGTGCCGTAAATTTTATAATTTGTGCTGCTATCATTATTGAGATATTCTACAAAACACCACTGTTCTGCTCCTATCTTCTACCATGAAACACTGCTGCTCTACACCGCCCTCTGTAGGTCAATCAGTATACTGCTGCTAAATCTGCTAATTCAACCATATAAATATGTATATATATATAAATCTATCTATAAATGCGAGAAGTCTCTGTCTGTCTGTGTGTGTGTCTGTAATCCGCGTACCTCGAGAACCGTTCGTCCCACCGGCTTCAGATTCGGCACGCGCGTTCCCCGCCGCGGCACGGAGTGCAGTGCCGGGCCTCGACCCGACCCGACGCGTGGTTTTCCCGAACCGGCGCAAAACGTTCGGAATCTCCTTATGCGGAAATCGGCGCAAAATCGGCGCAAGCGCGGACTCATTGTGACATCACTGCAGTGCCGGGCGCAAGCGCTGAGTCATTGTGACATCACTGCAGTGCCGGGCCTTGCCTCGACCCGACAGGTCTGACATCAGAGTGTTCAGCAACCGGTGACAAAGACAAACATAAGACAAGCAACAAAGCGTGGGACTGGGAGGATGACATGAATGATGCAGATTTAAGCAGGCTGCGTATTCGCATATATGGGCATAAAATGGACGCAGAATCACAAAGATCTCCATATACGGGCATAAAGGGACAGACAGATACAGAGATCTCCATATATGGGCATAAAATGGACGCAAATAGACAGATATCTCCATATATGGGCATACGTGGGCATAAAATGGACCCAGAACAATATCTGCAGTGATCTCCATATATGGACAGTGACATCACTGCAGTGCCGGGCCTTGCCTCGACCCGACAGGTCTGACATCAGAGTGTTCAGCAACCGGTGTGTTTTGAGATCTCCATATATGGGCATAAGGGTACAAAGGCAAATAGATGGTCAAAACGGGGCCTAAGACAAAAACAGGTATATTGGGGTTTGCATTAAAGGGTGGGGCATTCATGGGGTCCGATCCAAAAAAGAAAAAGAAAAATAAGAGACAAAGACAAACATAAGACAAGCAACAAAGCGTGGGACTGGGAGGATGACTTGAATGATGCAGATTTAAGCAGGCTGCGTATTCGCATATATGGGCATAAAATGGACGCAGAATCACAAAGATCTCCATATTTAAGCAGGCTGCGTATTCGCATATATGGGCATAAAATGGACGCAGAATCACAAAGATCTCCATATACGGGCATAAAGGGACACAAACAGACAGATACAGAGATCTCCATATATGGGCATACATGGGCATAAAATGGATCCAGAACTATATCTGCAGTGATCAAAACGGGGCCTAAGACAAAAACAGGTATATTGGGGTTTGCATTAAAGGGTGGGGCATTCATGGGGTCCGATCTAAAAAAGAAAAAGAAAAATAAGAGACAAAGACAAACATAAGACAAGCAACAAAGCGTGGGACTGGGAGGATGACTTGAATGATGCAGATTTAAGCAGGCTGCATTCGCATATATGGGCATAAAATGGACGCAAATAGACAGATATCTCCATATATGGGCATACATGGGCATAAAATGGACCCAGAACTATATCTGCAGTGATCTCCATATATGGACATAAAATGGACACAGGCAAACAGATGGTCAAAACGGGTCCTATGACAAAAGGTATAATGGGTTTGCATTAAAGGGCGGGGCATTCATTCCCTATTTACATCGTTCCCGAGTTGACCAGGTCGCCGACTAGACGCTGGAGTATATATAAAAGCACAATTGATGATTTCAATGGCACAAATTAGAGCACATCTAGCACTAAAGATTGAGCCCATCTTTTCCCGATTTGGAGACAAAAAGATTGGGGGTGCAAGCCTCAGCAAAACTATAACTTTAGAATATCAATATCTCAATAATGATAGCAGCACAAATTATAACATTTCAGGTTCAGGTTCGGTTTATTAGTCAAATGCGTATCCATACAAGTACAGACAAACAATGAAATGCTTGTGCCAAGAGCACTCTCAGCCTTATTGCACACAAAACAATACGACAACAACAGGTCACCCAGGACAACCCAAAAAACAACAAAACAACCATACAGTGTGACAGTGTACAGTTTAAAAACTGCGTATATTGCACATGACTACCTACGTCTCGCTTCCATCTCTTCGTTAAGCAACCTGATTGCTTGAGCATAAAAACTATTACTGAAACGGGTGGTGTGAGATTTGATGCTCTGGTAACGTTTTTTTGATGGGAGGAGATAGAACAGGGAATGGGCGGGATGACAGCTGTCCTTTAAGATGTTCTCTGTCTTTTTCTTACAGCGTGTGTTATAGATTGTGTGTAGCTGTGGTAATTCTGTGCCAATGATTTTGGCAGCTCTCTTCACAATTCTCTGTAACTGTTTACTGTCTTGAGCAGTCACGTTACCAAACCACACTGTTATGCATCCTGTCAATACACTTTCTATGGTACAGCGATAGAAATTAACAAGAGCCTTGGTGCTTAGGCCAAATCTCCTGAGGCGCCGCAGAAAGTACAATCGCTGCTGCGCTTTCTTAAGGATACCTTCGCTGTTTTGAGACCATGTGAGTGAGTTTGTTATGTGAACACCCAGGAATTTGAAACTGTCCACTATGTCTACAGGTGAACCATTTATGGTTACGGGACTGTGATTGACTTCAGATTTCCTAAAGTCAACGATGATCTCTTTTGTTTTACTAACATTTAGAGAGAGATTGTTATTCTGGCACCATAGGGTTAGCTCTTCAATTTCCCTCCTATAGGCCCTCTCATCATCGTTGGATATTAGTCCTATAACCGTGGTGTCATCTGCAAATTTGAGAATAGAATTATTGCCACACCTGGCAACACAGTCATAGGTGAACAGACTATACAACAAGGGACTGAGGCAACAGCCCTGGGGCGCTCCAGTCCTGGTCAATATCTTAGATGAATGCTTGTTCCCTATTCGTACAGATTGTGGCCTGCCTGTCAAAAAGTCAAACAGCCAGTTGCAGATACTACTGCCCAGACCAAGACCCCTGAGTTTCAACACAAGCTTAGATGGTACAATCGTGTTAAAGGCAGAGCTATAATCTATGAAGAGTAGTCTGACATAAGAGTTCTTATTCTCCAGATGTTTCAAGGCAATGTGTAGTGCGAGAGAAATAGCATCATCGACTGATCTATTAGCACAGTATGCAAACTGTAATGGATCAGTATTGGCAGGGATAATGTGCGTTATATGTGATATAACCATTTTTTCCAGGCACTTCATAAGAACAGAGGTCAAAGCCACAGGGCGATAATCATTAAGACAGGCGACAGATGTTTTCTTTGCTATGGGTACAATTATGGTTTCCTTGAAACACAACGGTACCACACACAATGACAGGGACATATTGAAAATGTCAGTAAAGACTCCCGAAAGCTGGTCAAAACACAACTTAAGGACACGTGAGGCAATCCCGTCAGGACCGGCCGCCTTATGAGTCCCAACGCTTTTAAAAGTTTTACTCACATCTCGTTGTGTCACCTGCAGCTCCACCGCACCGGGTGTCCCCCGCACCGGTGTAACTGGGTCCGTGTTGTGAGATTCAAAGCGGGCGAAAAAGTTATTCAATTCGTCCGGTAGAGAGTCCGAGGTGTTAATAACAGCCGGCTTCGGTTTGTAATCCGTAATCGCCTGCAGCCCTCTCCACATACGCCGTGCGTCACAGCCACTATAGTTGTTCTCCAGTTTGTCCCTATATTGTCTCTTAGCGTCTCTGATCGCCCTCCTCAGGTCGTATCTGGATTTTTTGTACCGTTCCTCATCCCCCGATTGAAAGGCGGCTCGGCGCTCCCTCAACTTCAGACGAGTATCCTGGTTCATCCACGGCTTCTCGTTGGGATAGGAGCGAACGGTTCGCGCTGGGATGCAATTATCCACACAGAATTTAACATAGCTGGTGACAGTGTCAGCATAGTTATCCAAACTTGTGGCTGAGTCTTTGAAGATGGACCATTCTGTCGATTCAAAGCAGCCCTGGAGTTTGGATACATTATCTGTGGACCAGCACTGTACAGACCTCACCTTGGGTTGCTCGCTCTTCATTCTCTGCTTGTAGGCAGGTAGTAGTAGCACCGCATGGTGGTCAGATCTCCCAAAGTGGGGCCGTTGGACCGCTTTGTAGGCATCCTTGATGGTGGAATAACAGTGATCCAGCGTCCTTACCTTCCTTGTTGGGCACTTAACGTGCTGGTAGAAGTGCGGCAACACCGATTTCAAGTTGCAGTGGTTAAAGTCCCCCGCCACGATTGAAATGGCTTCCGGGTGCTTATTTTCCTGCTTACAAATGACATCGCTTAGCTCGTCCATAGCTTCGGATGCATTCACTTCTGGTGGGATGTATACAGCCGTCAGCAACACACAAGGAAATTCTCTGGGTAGGTAAAACGGTCTGCACCGTAGTGTTAAGTGCTCCAGCACCGACGAGCAGTGCTGTGAGACAATATCCACATTAGTGCACCAAGAGTCGTTGATGTGAAACAGAACACCGCCCGCTTTCGTCTTCCCCGTGTTTGCCATCGAACGGTCCGTGCGGAACACAGAGAAGCCATCTAGCTGTACCGCCCTGTCAGGAACGTCAGCCTTCAGCCACGTCTCCGTGAAACAGAGCACACAGCAGTTCTTTATATCCCTTTCAACGCGTAGCCGGGTTCGGAGGTCGTCCATCTTGTTGTCGATCGCTTGGACGTTTGCCAACAGTATGCTGGGGATGGGTGGTCGCGAAGGCCGTCCACGTAGCTTCACTAGTGAACCCCCTCGCTTCCCTCTCTTCCTCCTATGGCCACGCCATGGTGGAACCGTGCTGCTGTTGTTGTTATACAGTTCTCCCGGCAAATCCGGTCTGAAAACGTCCGAGGCAACAAATCTCAAGTCCAGTAACGTCTGGCGATCGTAGGTCATCGTACAGGACGCATTACGTGCAAAAACAGTGACATACAACATTAGAACCAGCAACAAGGCAAGAGCAGCTCTCAGCGTGTCGCCATGCCACGGCGCCATCTTGATAGGCCTAAGGGTGTGCTGTCGACTCAATTCAGCAATTTAGTGCAGCAATCCAGCACTAAATAATGACACCATTTTTATATATGTTTTCAACATATGGGGTGCCAACTTCACGGAGGTCATTTACCTATAGAAGAGCAAGGAGATCATAATGATTATGTTAAACAGATAAAGAATAATACAAATATAAATGTATTTCAGGGAACCTAATTTGCGTAGAGGGATGGTGGTTCTGATAGTGGGTGTGTGCTTAGTGATCTCAGGGATACTGCGACTATAGGAACTGTGGGCTCAAGTGGCTTTCACCTTTTTGGGACAGGTGATAGGGGTTAGGAGAGGTGTGATGTCTGTGTTTTCTTACAGGGTTTGGCATATTTCTCAATTACATTTTACTATTTTTCTTTTCTTTTGATGGGCTCCCATTCCTACATTGTACTCAAAGGCAAATCCAGGATTCTCTGTCACATTCAGGATTTTGGTTATGATGAGGGATGGCAAAACCACCAATGGAACCTCATGGAATGTTAAAGGTCTCAACAACCGAGTTCAGCATTGAAAAGTGTTCATGCATTTAAAACAACCTAAATTACCTTTCTCTCTGAGACTTTGAACCAACAACCAATTTCACAAAAGGCAGGGGGATGTTTGATTATGGTTACAGTGTATATCTTCTGTTCATGCTATGTTATTTGATAATTCTTTCTGTCTACACATTACCATGTACACTGAGGAATAATCATTTAGACATTAGGGCCTACTGAGTACTGACACAAGAATAATGTTGAACTTCAAACACACTTATGATGATGAGAGAGGACACACTTTGCACAGGGCCTCGGGCCTCACATTTCTCCCAGACAGCTCTGCTGGTCAATGCTAGAGCCATAGGTACTGAAACACACTGATCAGAATTGAACCCCTAGACTAAACAGTGGTGGACACTTTACCCTGTGTCATCCGAGAGCCCCTAAATGACACTATAAAACACTTCTGGTGTTATTGTCATTTCCACTCAGATTTTTGGGTGTAGGCCTACATCAGACAGTTTCTTTATTTGTGGTTGCTCTATAGTTGCTTTTTATGTTGAAAAAATATAATCAATTACAGTCATTCATTAGAAGGACAACATTAGTCACCAAATGCAGTAATGTGGGTGTTCAAGGAACTATGCTTTAGTGTAAACTACTACTAGTGATGAGATTATATTTGAAGAATGTCCACCTCGCTGTAGCCTGCTTCCAGACCAGAGACCCCGCCCACTCTCAGAGTGGACTCTTATCTCTCTCTTATGGAATATCTACCGACATGTACTGAATGAAATGTGTCAAATGTCAGAGCTCACCAACAAGTGACACAGGGCTTCTTTATATGCTCTTGACTGCACTGCATATACAGTATATTTTACTTTCACTTTCTTTCCATGCCTGTGAAGCATTTTGTTGCGACCGTAGGTCGCACTTACTACAGAAAGCTCCACCAGGTGTCCGTCAGTCAGTCAGTCAGTCCGTCCGTCCGTCCGTCACACACGTCACACTTTTGCCCTGCTCATATCTCCGCAACCGTTGCCCCGATCCATGCCAGATTTTGCACACACACTCCTTACCTGCCAAACTACAACCTCCAAGGACCCCCGGAGCTCCAGGGACCCCCAGCTCCCTCGGGGACCCCCAAGTGTAAAAAATGAGCACATGTGCAAAAATTACCAAATGACCACCCCAACTGGGCTGCTCACGGGGAATTCCTGGGGACCACCCACTCCTGGTGCTCCAGAACGGATGCAAAAGTGGTGACGCCCCCAGTGGAGGACCCCCTCCACTGCAGCTCACATAAAATGCCGTAACTCGGCCTAGGAGCGTCCGGGAGAGCCGCGGCCGGTACCTATTCGTCCGCCAAGGCAACGCGGAGACCCCATCCCTAATTTCTCACATGGCCCTCTTCTAGCGCCACCTTCAGGCCGATTTTCACAACACATTTTTGCCCACTACTCCTACAGTTTTGGCCCTAAAATCACGCAAATTGCTACACAATATGTCTACACTCATCCCATCAACATGAATCTGTCCCATATAGGGCCACCTTCAGGCTGATTTTTAAAAACACATTTTTGGACACTGCTCCTACAGATGTTGCCCTAAAATCACGAAAATCACTACACAGTATGTCTACACTCATGTCATCAACATGGCTCAGGAAGATTTTGGAAAAACACATTTTTGCCCTATTTGTGGAGATAAGTGACCTACGGTCGCTTATCTCCCGATTAGGGAGTCTTACTGGTAAACTTGTTCTTGAAAAATGCTTAAAAGAAAGAAAAGCTTACATACAACAGTACAAAATGGATGCTGTGATAAATAATGGGTTCAAAACAAGAGTCATTTTACCCTTATTGTATTCATTTATTTTTGACCATTTGGTTTCATTTCATGAAACAGTCCACATTGTGAAATGTCAATAATAATTTGAGATACAAGATAAAATGTGGTAAAAAGAAAATGAAAACAGTAGCCTTTACAATATATGTATTGACACAAGAATAATGAATATGAAATGAATAGCCTATTAACAGCTTTTTCCCTCCTTTTTTTCTAAATGTAGAGTAGACAATTAAATGTAGATTAGACAATTATTCGTTACCCCTTTTCCCTCCCCAATTCAGTGGTTATGCCAGTCACTGCTGTTGCATATTCTATACTGGCTCACCTGCCAGTGAGGAGCCCCCACCAGGAGGACATAGAGTCTTCATTTTACTACTCCCAGCCTGTAGGAGTTCATGCAATGATTATCACCCTCCCTCCGTGGCTTCCCTCCCCTACACATGTTTGTGTGTAGATGCCCGGCCCAACAAAGCTGGTTGGAGACTGTACAGTTCTCCCTTCAACCCATCTTACATCTGTTACTGTTGTGCAGTGGTCTTTGTTTGCCACCCTGTGGCTTTAATATGCAATTGCAGTTATTGTGCAGCTATGTTTGTCCTTTTAATCACTGAGTCTACTACTCTATAGCATCAGTGTAACTGTCTGTACTGTATATGTATAGGCTATAGCATGACTGTAACAGTCTGTACATGTCTATAGCATGACTGTAACAGTCTACACCAGGGGTGCCCACACTTTTTTGACTGGAGAGCTACTTTTAAAATGACCAGCTCAACATGATCTACCCACCCCCCAAAAAAATTACCTGGGGGGGGCTTTGGAATAGTAGCGGCACTGGCGTTACATATAACACAATGGAAGTGATACAAACACGCTTGAAATGGGAAATGGAAGTGATACAAACACACTTAAAATGGGAAATGGAAGTGATACAAACGCACTTGAAATGGGAAATGGAAGTGTTAGGTTTTTGGGTTCTTTGTAATGCTACTGACTTGAAACCAAAGTGGGGGTTTGCCTACTTTAGAAGCAGTGAAGGGAGCTGACAGGCAAGTCAAGTCACCTTAATTCAAGTGACAGATGCCAAAATGAGGGGTTTTGTGATTTTTGATTTGAATTGTTTCCCTTTATATTAGGGGCATGTTATATGGTCTACCTGCACAGCCTTTGTGATCACGATCTACCTTTTGTGCACCCCTGGTCTACACGTATAGCGTCAGTGTAACATGTTATCTGGAGTCCTGGAGTCTCCACTTGTTGAACTGTTCTACTGTTCTGATTACCAACACCTGGCCCAGTATAATACAACTATAGTGATTGATATATTAAAGGTGAGACAGACAACCAGACAGACATATCAAAATGTTCTTCAAGGACTACTATTCTACTGCATGAAAGCTATTATAAATAATTAAAGACACAGCACTATCAGTAAATATATGAGAAACCGTAACAGTATAGGGCCAAGCTATAATAGTACAGTAACATATTAGGGTCAAGGCCAGGGCCAGGGCAGGGAGGCCATCAAATAAAACAATGATTTCAAGTCCACGGAAATAATGAATTTGGCTTAAAAGGTTAAGTATGATTGCATTTGAGAGCCAGAGACTTTTTAATAAGGTAGGTCCAAATGATGAATTTGTGTGATTTGAAGACTCTGAGAAACTGAAACGTCTCTTTCAACATGACATCTTTTCATTTCGTCACTGTCGGGCAGAAACCTCGTATCTCCAAGTTTCAAATTTTTTATGTTTTTTTTTCTTTTCTGTAAATTAAAGCCCTACTTCATCGTACAAAAGTGTTGAAAATAGCTGATCTACAAGCACACAACGCCTCGCAAGTGAGGCGTTGTGTGCTTGTAGATCTGCTATTTTCATTAGCTTAGGCTAGCGATAGTTTGATGAGCGGTTTTGATGAACGGTTTTGGACATACAAGGTTTCCACTGGACAACAACGATTTGACCCATCATGTCCACCATTACTGCTTCCAGACAGGAAAACTGTCACTATAGCATCGTAAACCAGACAACAGATACCTTTTTCCTTATTTTATTTGTTTACATGTTCATTCCATAGATGAAAAAGAGCAGGAAAAAGATAACTCTTATTTAGAATATATACAATAAAAAAAAACTTCAAATAAAAAAGTGTGGGGAAAAAGAACAAAAACAAATATGACAGTTTAATGTGTGTGCAAAAAACGTGGGCTCTGCATGGGCCCTGGGTGGGCCTCACCTAGGCAATTCTATGCGGGAACCATAGTGGATAAACGTGGGATCCAAGTGGGCTCAACCTTGCTCCTAGGAAGATTTTAATGGTAGACTAAACAGTGTTTGACATGAACCGGGTTAATTATTGAAACACCTGAAATACATTTTGAAAGGATGAAAATAGACAATATACTGTATATTTGACAACGTTTATTAAATAAAATAAACAAGATAATAAGATACAATGTAAATAAAGATAGCAGCAGCATGAAAGAAGAGGCACGTAGATCAAATGTGCAGGTGTACATACAGTACATAAAAAAAATGCTCCACAGACTGCTAACAGAACAAAACAAAGGATACAAAATGTCCAAAAACATAAATTGTGTAAGAAGTGCATCAAAATCTTGAAATTAGTAGGGAAAATGGCCGACACTTGATTGAAGGTGTCCCTACACCGTTTCGGATGAGAGTTTACTTCAGTGCACCGTGGGTTCAAGTTTATCAGGAAACGTTCACCTCTGCGAGCGATCACATATATTAATCTCAGTATAGCGCTGCCTATAGCTAGCCTTGCAAGCCATCCCGAGCTACGTCATCACCAATGTGCTTCCTTTCTCGGTCTGGTGTCCCTCCCATTGAGCCTCTTTATTAGAACTTGGATTTCTAATTTCCAATCAAAAGGCTGCATTTCGAGCGAACCCGCCTCACACCGCTCCTGATTGGTCGAGCGGCTGCTACAGCTCTCGCATTTTGTAAACAAACATGGCGGACCCCATGTCCGACGCGAGTTCACAAATAGCAAATAAAAGCTGCATTAAGCGAAGTTTTATCTGAAATCAACGGCATCTCATAACTTAAAATCTAACAACAGTTTGCACCTTTGGAATTTCTGTCTGGAAAAGACGTATTTGATGTTCTCCCGACGATGTTTTGATGCGCTGATGACTACTGACTGGACCTGTCAGTCAAAGTGAGTAACTACGTCATCGCGTAATGTGTGTGCAAAAATCCGACAGCTGACTAGAGCAGGTCTTAAGAACATCATGTAGCAAACCGTCTGTGGGCTTCGGCGCATTTAAAAACCTCTCTCACATCAGTCTGTGTCTCTAGATGATGTGTGTTACCTTGTAGACTGTAGAATTTAAAAACCTTGTTGAGCGTTCTGTTCATGTTCTGAAGCAACAGTCACAGTGGAGACAGAAGCTCTTCAGTCCTCTGGCAGTGAAGCTGTTCATGTTCTGAAGCTACAGTCACAGTGGAGACAGAAGCTCTTCAGTCCTCTGGCAGTGAAGCTGTTCATGTTCTGAAGCAACAGTCACAGTGGAGACAGAAGCTCTTCAGTCCTCTGGCAGTGAAGCTGTTCATGTTCTGAAGCAACAGTCACAGTGGAGACAGAAGACAGTCCTCTGGCAGTGAAGCTGCTGTGAGTCACTTATCACTGCTAGTCTCTGCTTCATGAAGCTGCTGTGAGTCACTTATCACTGCTAGTCTCTCTGCTTCATGAAGCTGTGAGTCACTTATCACTGCTAGTCTCTCTGCCTCATGAAGCTGGAATCCCTGCTGTTGTCATCATGTTCTACTTCATCCCAGTGTTGTTTCATTCTTTCTGAGCGGTGCTCCTGCGAGGAGCCGAGCGCTCCTACATCTGGCTCTGTCCGTTTGTACGTCCACCCAGGGTCACATTGGCCAAGCTTCGCTGGGAACACATAAATAGCACCACTCACTTCACACTGGGTGTGATTTTTCTTTAGAATCTAAACTGCAGTCAACAGACTGTAAGCGAAGTCCTTTCCCAGCCAGCACGCCCACATGGGTCCCACATGGGTACAGGGTGGGCTTCCCTACATGGGCCCCATGTGGGAAGGTCCACGGTTTCCACAAGGGTCCCTCGTGGGTTAGCTCACGTGGGCTCTGTGTGGGTTCTACATGGGCCCTGGGTGGTCCCCACCTCGGCTAATTTATATGGGACCCAGGTGGGAACCACTTGGGCTAGCCCACGTGGGCTCAACGTGGGTTCTACATGGGCCCTGGGTGGGCCCCACCTCGGCAAATTTATATGAAACCCAAGTGGGAACCGCCTGGGCTAGCCCACGTGGGTTCTATGTGGGAATGTCCACGGTTTCCACAAGGGTCCCTCGTGGGTTAGCCCACGTGGGCTCTGTGTGGGTTCTACATGGGCCCTGGGTGGGCCCCAAATCGGCAAATTTATATGGGACCCAGGTGGGAGCCGCTTGGGCTAGCCCGTGTGGGCTCTAGGTGGGTTCTACATGGGCCCTGGGTGGGCCCCACCTCGGCTAATTTATATGGGACCCAAGTGGGAACCACGTGGGCTAGCCCATGCGGGATCAACGTGGGCTCTGCATGGGCCCTGGGTGGGCCCCACCTAGGCAATTCTATGCGGGAACCATAGTGGATAAACGTGGGATCCAAGTGGGCTCAACCTTGCTCCTAGGAAGATTTTAATGGTAGACTAAACAGTGTTTGACATGAACCGGGTTAATTATTGAAACACCTGAAATACATTTTGAAAGAATGAAAATAGACAATATACTGTATATTTGACAACGTTTATTAAATAAAATAAACAAGATAATAAGATACAATGTAAATAAAGATAGCAGCAGCATGAAAGAAGAGGCACGTAGATCAAATGTGCAGGTGTACATACAGTACATTAAAAAAAACACTTGAAATGCAAAAAGAGATATTCCCATAATGCTCCACAGACTGCTAACAGAACAAAACAAAGGATACAAAATGTCCAAAAACATAAATTGTGTAAGAAGTGCATCAAAATCTTGAAATTAGTAGGGAAAATGGCCGACACTTGATTGAAGGTGTCCCTACACCGTTTCGGATGAGAGTTTACTTCAGTGCACCGTGGGTTCAAGTTCATCAGGAAACGTTCACCTCTGCGAGCGATCACATATGTGTCCCCTCATGGTGTTTTGAGACACAACTCGGCGGTAATGGATTTCTACAATAGCACTAAATGCATTCGATTTTATTTTTTTGTCTTTTTCGTTTCTAGGCATAATAAAACAGTTTGAATGTTGATGAAGGTTTTAATAACAAGAGATGGGCGTTTTACATTCATACAGTCATCGTTTTATAGTCTTAAACATGGCTCTGTTTTAAGACAATTTCCGTAGTTATTTGGGGGTGGAACATTCCTCCGCATATTTACATAGAGTGCTTGCGATTGGCCTCGCCTATTGTTCTCCGGTGGTTCTCCCCACTGGCCGAGCACCGCCCATAAGCACACGTGTTTCTAAACAGTAAACACAACAGTATCAATGTATCTTCTTATAATGGCTAGTTTGCAACTCACTTTGTATCAACACGCTTGCTTAAAGCTTTTAATGTAGCCTACAGGACAGCCAGTAAACGGAGGCGAAAATCAGGCGATGCGCTCTTGCGCTGATTACAGCGCTCCCCGACGCAAAATAAAACAGTGACACAGGGGAGAATCAGTGGTGGAATACAATGCTGTGAATGTACCAGGAATACAACAGGACGCCTTGCCTAAATCACAGCGGCGGTGACTCTATCTCCGAGTCCTCCTGCAAGTTTTAGCGTGGTGAAAAAGAGCTGATCTACAAGCTCACAACGCGTTGCGAATGCGACGTGTTGTATAGATCAACTAGTTTCAGAAAGCAACATGTCGTACGGCGAAGTACAGCTTCACTGAGTTGTAGAGGAGTTGCTTGTGAGGAACGTTTCTTTCTCTTTATCTTTCTCTCCTCCCCTCCCCCCTCTCTCTTTCTTTGTCATGGCTCGGTGGGTTTAGCTCAAAGGATCCGGGGTTCAATTGGTTTAAAATCTACGCCAGATTAACTTTATTCTTATTATTGCATGCATTTCATATGGCCACACTCTGTGACTATGTCCTTCCCTCCGTCTCCATCATGTTACAAAACATGTTGTGTCGCTACTCGAACTTCCCCGTGAGAGAGAGAGAGAGAGAGAGAGAGAGAGAGAGAGAGAGAGAGAGAGATGATGGGTGAATTAGAGCGACTGGTAAAGTGAGCATCACTTTGTAGAAAGAGAGAGAGAGAGAGAGAGAGAGAGAGAGAGAGAGAGAGAGAGAGAGAGAGAGAGAGAGAGAGAGAGACAGAGAGAGAGAGAGAGAGAGAGAGAGAGAGAGAGAGACAGAGAGAGAGAGAGAGAAGCGCATTTTGGGCAAAGAAATAAGAGAGTAGTGGTGGGAAAGTACTCAGATCTTTACTCAAGTAAAAGTATCAATACTATAATGCAGAAATATTTGTTACTAATAAAAGTCTGTTATTCAGAATTTACTTGAGTAAAAGTATAAAAGTATTTCCATCAAAATGTACTTAAAGTACAAATAGTACTAGTAGCCTATTAATACATCATGAAGTAGCCATCTTTCATTTCAAATTGTTTTCAAAAAGTAGAAAATACTAATTTGAAAATAGCAGATCTACAAGCTCACAGTGTAGTAGAGTCTAAGTATTGGAAACTGGAAATACTCAAGTAAGAACAAATACCTAACCTCAAAATTATACTTAAGTAGATTTCTTAAGTACATTTACTTAATTACTTTATACCATTCATGAGTATTATTTGATCTACTGGCTTGAAGGCCTGTCTTGTGACATTTCAAGTATTGACAGACAGTTGACAGCTAGTGGGGGAGTGGTTGGGGGAGTGGTTAGAGGTGGGGTTAACTACTATGTCACTCCCATTGTCTGGGGCCTGGAAAAGGTGTTAAAATTAGAAACCTTTGAAGGGCATTTTCTCTCCTTTGCTGTTTCTGGATCAACAAGATTCAAATGACCGTATTTTCTTCAAATATTATCCAATTTCAATTAATGATACATCATATGAAAGCTTACATTCTGTAGTTTCGTAAAATGTAAAGAGTAGAAAAATGACCATGGCCCCGTTGTGTCTCAAAACACCACGAGCGGTCACATATATTAATCTCAGTATAGCGCTGCCTATAGCTAGCCTCGCAAGCCATCCCGAGCTACGTCATCACCAATGTGCTTCCTTTCTCGGTCTGGTGTCCCTCCCATTGAGCCTCTTTATTAGAACTTGGATTTCTAATTTCCAATCAAAAGGCTGCATTTCGAGCGAACCCGCCTCACACCGCTCCTGATTGGTCGAGCGGCTGCTACAGCTCTCGCATTTTGTAAACAAACATGGCGGACCCCATGTCCGACGCGAGTTCACAAATAGCAAATAAAAGCTGCATTAAGCGAAGTTTTATCTGAAATCAACGGCATCTCATAACTTAAAATCTAACAACAGTTTGCACCTTTGGAATTTCTGTCTGGAAAAGACGTATTTGATGTTCTCCCGACGATGTTTTGATGCGCTGATGACTACTGACTGGACCTGTCAGTCAAAGTGAGTAACTACGTCATCGCGTAATGCGCTGTCTATGGAGAACTCCCAGACTGTTGCGAGGCTAGCCTATAGCTGCAATTTCCTGCCGTTCCTTTGAACTTTGACACTTGAGCAGCTGATGGGAGTGTCAACAAAGTGCCTTTCTTCGGGCGTTTTAGTTCTGTCCCATTGTTTAGTGCCTATCACTGCCGGGTGACAGTTGAGCAACGCTGAACCACAAGAGTTGAATACCAACTTTGTGCACGTGCATCAACAACGGCTCAATGACACTTCGGCCGTCTTCGAACGCCGCTTCTGTTTTTTTCCCTTAACATGGGAGTGGATGGAGGTTATGCTGCTTGATGCTCCATATGTGACTGCGCCCTCTGCTGGTTGTTTCACTAGTGTTCTCTAGTCGTTGCAGAGAGAGGTCATCAGGGTCAGAGGTCATCAGGATGTGTCCAGCCAGAAGGTCAGAGGTCAGCCAGGTTTTCAGCTCCCAGAGGGAGATAATACAGCAGGATGATCAGCCCTGCTCTTCTGCTGGGATTAGAAAACAAACAAAAAGCAAACATATCACACAGAACTCCAAACAGACTGGACTGAAAGAGGGATTTTGTTACGTTGTTGGTTCTCTTACCCAGATCTTCAAGAAGAAAGGATTCGTGCTTCTGCAGAGCATCGTAGAACACTGACATGGCTCGTTTCCCTTTAGGATGAACGGCGTCAAACAGTATTCTCATTTGTTCATGACAGGTCCTTGTTTCCTTGATGCAGGCGTACGTCGCCACTGAGAAAATGTGTTTGTCGAGCAGGTCATCTGCCACACACAGGACCTCTCTGACTCGCTGGATCAGAGCAGCCCGGTTCTTCTCCACAAATTCAGCTTTACGGTCTGTCAAAGGAAAAGTCACACTGTTATAATACTCAACTTTTCCCCCTCAGAAAACTAGACGTGCGCTGACTGAAAAACAGCCGATATCCCCGTTGTCATCCCTTTACCCCCGGCTCAACCGGAGCTGTCGAGCGCCGTGTCCGTGTCAACGCTGGGAACGCTCCCATTTTAATCAATGAAGGGTGCTCCACTGCAGATGTTGACGTTGGACGCCAACGGATTTGGATTTCTTTTTTGGATTTTTTGTGAATTTTGGCGTTCATTTTTTGACGCCCTCCGACACCAGCACAGTGCTGTCTTTTTGGTGGAGCCCTGGCCTTAGTATGGGTCTGTTATCACCATTGTCATCCCCAGGGCCGCAGCGCGTCTAATCGGCGCTCTAGGCGAGCTCTCTCGAATGCGCCCCCCCCCCCCTCCTGCGCGCGATTTTTGCGGGTTTTGCCGTGAATTTAGTCGGTTTTGGGCTGGTTTTGATGACAGTTCAATAATATGACATTTTCTCGGGTTTTGGCGTGATTTTTGCCCGTTTTGGGTCAGGTTGGGTGGATCATTAATTCAACAACATGATGCAAAAATGTCAAGCCAGCCAGCCTGCTGGAAACAAGATCACTTACCCAACCGTCGATGCTTCAGGGCAGGCAATTCACATACTAATGAACAACAAGATAAATCCGTTGCGATTCCAGGGCACTGGTAGGCCTAATTATTATTAACGTGCACAGGCAGGCTGCAGAGTGCAGACACTGAGAGCTCTGCCTCTGACGCTCGAGTTTTTATGTTTGATAAAAAAAAATTGCAAGATCTCACTATTTCCCTAGATAATGCATTGGTGACTTCAGTTCCGACTGCTAGAAACCTTGGTGTGGTCCTGGACATCCAGCTATCATTTAAGGCACATATTGCATCAGTCACCCGGTCCTGTAGGTTCACACTCTATAACATCCGTAAAATCAGACCGTTCCTCACCCAGGAGGCAGCGCAGCTCCTCATTCAGACATCTGTCATATCAAAACTTGACTATTGTAACTCTCTCCTCACTGGTCTCCCGGCATGTGCACTTAAACCTCTCCAACTGATCCAAAATGCCGCGGCACGACTGGTCTTCAACCAGCCTAAGTTCTCACATGTCTCTCCCCTTCTCCGCAGCCTCCACTGGCTCCCGGTTGCGGCCCGCATGGAATACAAAACACTGATGCTGACCTTCAAAGCAGCCAAAGGTATGGCTCCTCCATACCTCCAAAAGCTGATCAACCCCTACACCCCCACTCGTTCACTTAGATCAGCCAACACAGGGATGCTGACCGAACCCTCGCTAAAAACTCCAGGGCAAAAATCCACTCGTCCGAGACAGTTTGCCATCTTGGCTCCCAAGTTGTGGAATAAACTCCCTGTCGCACTTAGAACAACGGACTCACTCGCTACCTTTCGCCGTGGACTGAAGACTCACCTTTTCAGACTCCACCTAAACCCTTAGCACTACAGTAAAATCAATGACCATACATGAAGCTAGTTAACATTTGTTTGTTAGGTTTCTTTAGAACTTGATTATATTGTGTTTTTCTCTAGATAGATATCCATTTACATTGTTATATTGCTGTTAATGTACTGACCTATTATCTTGTTTATTATTGTGATGTTATCTGCTTATTGTAAGTCGCTTTGGATTAAAAGCGTCTGCTAAATGCCTAAACTGTAAACTGTAAACTGTAAGGGATGATAATGTAGGTATCAGGTGAAAAAGAAGACCTGTAACATGTAAATGTAATCATCTCAGGGAAGAATCAGTAAATCTGGTCAATTCAATACATTCGTGTTCGGTTGATAACTCTGCAACATTTCAACCCAACAGGGTCCCTTTCCTGATTTACATCCTGTTGAAACACTTACATTGCTAATCAATAAACTATTCAGTCCTACGGAACTCGCCTGCGGCTCGTTCCTGCAGCAAGACTGTCGGGCCAAATAACCACGATAATGGACACCCTCTCGTGTAATATTGCTTAAATATACTCCTATGTTCATAAACTAGCTGCCAGTCAATGATGACAGGAGGATTGTTCTTTTTTTAAACATTACTTAATTTATCTAACAAGTAAGGAAATGTAAACTCACCTGGCTGATGTAGGAGAGAAGGTCTCTTACTGGTAGTTTGTTCATCCGATGCATCAGTTCTCTGCCTCTTGACTGTGAAAAAGATGGAAATTCTATTACCGTCTCGTTCCACAATGCTGATAATCCTGATATTACACAAATCAATCCAAGCAATTGTAATTAGTAAATTATATGATTCACTCTTACCCGTTTTCTTTTTGCTCGAGCCCTCTAAATCACCTGACACCATAACAACAACAGATAGGCATCATCATTCAGAGAAAAATACACTGCAAACGTACAAACCTTAAAGTAGATATATGGGTGACTTTATACATAGTTACCTTGTCGAATCATATCAGTCCATGCAGTTTCACCAGTATCACTAATTTTAAGATAAAAAGTGAAGGGAGGTGGCTGCTCATAGTATGCTTCAAAGAAACCAATGATGTCAATTGGTTTCAGGGTGAAGGGCAAGTACTGCAAAGACACATAACATTAATTAACATTAACAATTCAAATGAAATGCATACAATATATTCATTGCTACACCTATCTATCTACCCACAAACACACCTCAGGATGAATTGCTCCTCTTGGCTCACTCATCAGATTGTAGTTCCCATCCACCAGCAGACAGCGCTGATTCTTGTCAATCTTACTGAAACGTCCCTTCGTCATCTTCATGATGTCCTGCCACACACAAGGACAACAGGTGGACAAGGCGACGGCAAAAGGAGAGTAGGGAAGACAAAACAAAAACAAAACAAAAAGTTGAAGGTCAGTTGAAGTACAACTTCAGAGTACAGTTGAAATAATTCATGTCCAGCAAGTAGAAAAGTGCACAGTAGTGATGCACGGATAGGCTTCTGAAGTGCCACATTTTGCTACTATGTCCCTGAACGTCACATGAAAACCGCTAGCCTAGCCGCCTAGCATAGTGTGGGGAGAGAGGAGCGCTTGCTGTCTGTCGTGACCAACGCAGCTGATTTCTTTACTTGATGAGAGACAGTGCAATGAGTGCAGTAGTGCTCGTTATATGCACGGTTGGAGAGCCTGTTTTCCATTGAGAGCCCGACTACCTGTTGTATAATATGCATTATTACCGGTACATGTACGCTACATCTTCCTCTTTTAACTTTTCAGGGAGCACCTTTGCAATCTACCCTTCAAAAGAGCTCTAAAAGTTTGTTTTAAAAGTTCACATGATTCACATTATTATCATTATACAACAATGTTTGTCTCAATTTCGGTGCCCTCCTTACTTTAATATGAGATGCGTTGCAGCTGGCGAGGAAGATGCGGAAAGTGTGAGTGTCGATAGGATTCCACAGATCCTTGTAGATCAGCACCGCTCCGTGGTGTTTGGCCTGCGCTGTGTCCAGGACGATGCCTCCCACAGGTGACAGGGAGGACACCGGCCACTTCAGATGACTACCAGAGGACTGGACTCTCTCAATGACGGGATCCTTGCCTTTGACGTGTAGAACACCAAAGACCTTCCCTTTCTCCTGGCCTGCAGGTGAAGATACAGAGAAGGAGGGATGGAGGGACAGTTTTATAGAGACAACAAGACAACATGCATGGATTCCAAAAAAAAGGCTATATCTTAAAGTATTAGACTTGGAAGATGTTTAGTTTTACATTCAATAATAAATATGTCAGAGCCAGCATATCTTCTCACCAGCCAGGCACAGGGAGTGCGGGAGCTGAATAAGACTGATGGCAGATGGATCCTTGTCGATTGTGTGTACGTTGAATATGGGACCAGCAATCATCCAGGGGTCCGGGATGAACTTGTTGAACTTGGACCAGGACAGGATAGAATAACGCACTAGAACTCCCTCCGACGCATCAAATATCAAGCCTGTTAACATGCACTCATATGTCCCCTCTCCTTCCAGATGTGCCCTAAAGAATGTGCACACACACACACGCGCGCAAAAATGAAAATGTAAAGGAATAAGAAATATAATGAAACCAGATAAGCAGTTGATTTCAAAGTGATGTCCAGACTCACTGCAAGCGTCCTCTGGAGAGTTTCTCAGGGATGATCTTCTTATTGCCATAGCTCTACCAAGCAAACACACACAGGAGAGCATTAAGGATCACCAGCACCCATACATACATACAGTACGTATATCAGTGGCAATTGAATCGCGGCACAAATTATTTTGGACCCAGACGGTCGGGCTGGGCCGAAACTGTCACATATTTGTCTGGCTTCGGCCCAGGCTTGGCTCGGGCAGTACATTTATAGACTACATAATGCTAGCAGCGCAGCCTAATAGAGATTTTTATCACAAGCCTATAGGACACAGTTGGAGTCAGTACCTCATCTGTGTGCAGCCAGCGAAGCGAACTTTTTCTGGTTTTCATGTGTCTAGGAGGTTGACAGTTTTTCATTAGACACCCTGGTGTGGTTGTTATGACCAATTATGTATTCCCTTTGCATTTTGGATTTCTTTCTCGAGGCTGCCACCTTGTGGGTCAAAAGTGACGATCCAAAAACACAGATAGAGTGACATCACTTCAGCTGGGTCACCACCCACCGTGACAACCAGGCACACTTAATGAACTGAAGGTGGCGCTGAAGGTGGCGCTATTTGGGACAGATTCATGTTGATGGGATGAGTGTAGACATACTGTGTAGCAATTTGCGAGATTTGAGGGCCAAAACTGTAGGAGCAGTGGCCAAAAATGTGTTTTAAAAATCGGCCTGTAGGTGGCACTAGAAGAGGGCCATGTGAGAAATGAGGGGTGGGGTGTCCGCGTTGCCTTGGCGGACGAATAGGTACCGGCCCCAGCTCTCCCGGACGCTCCTAGCCCGAGTTACGGCATTTTATGTGAGCTGCAGTGGAGGGGGTCCTCCACTGGGGGCGTCACCACTTTTGCATCCGTTCTGGAGCACCAGGAGTGGGTGGTCCCCGGGAATTCCCCGTGAGCAGCCCCGTTGGGGTGGTCATTTGGTCATTTTTGCACATTTGGTAATTTTTTACACTTGGGGGTCCCCCAGGGACCTGGGGGTCCCTGGAGCTCCGGGGGTCCTTGGAGGTTGTAGTTTGGCAGGTAAGGAGTGTGTGTGCAAAATTTGGCATGGATGGGGGCAACGGTTGTGGAGATATGAGCAGGTCAAAAGTGTGACGTGTGACGTGTGACTGACTGACTCACTGACTGACGGACGGACGGACAGCCGGTGGAGCTTTTGGTAGTAAATGCGACCTACGGTCGCAATGAAGATCCTTGATGTCGTTGGGATATATCACTGACCAGATGGCCAAGACATGGCTTTTATATGTGTGGCTGGTTCAGATAGGGATCTCCATGTATGGGCATAAAATATATTGTATGTTGTGATGTCATGGGAACCACTCTAACATAATCCCTTTTATGCCCATATATGGAGATCCCTGATGTCATCAATATTAAGCCCATATCTAACAGGACTTCATATGGAAATGCCCATATATGGAGGACCACAGCCCATATCTGTGTGGCTGGTTCAGAGAGGGATCTCCATGTATAGGCATAAAAGGGATATCAGTCTGTCACTGATCAGCACACCTCCTCACATCATTGCGCTTCTACAGTAGATTAATGTTAAATCCAATCAATAACTGAGTGGGACAGATTCTGCTTTTAAAACAGAATGCTAGTTGTGAGAACAGTTCTTCATGAATAGCCAATAGGCTACTATTCAATGAAGTCAAAAAGAGGGCTGAGTGCACAAACCTTTGCACCCCAAGCAAATGGTGTGTATGACCAACCCATTCTCACCCCCTTTGCTTCACCCTCCCGACGCCTTGTCTTTGCTTTCCTTTGCTTCACCCCTGCGACGCTTTGGGAATGTCTATTGCGTCTAGGGTGCGACGGGAACGGAGAGTTTTTGAACGAGAACGGAGTCTTAGTACGCATGCGCCGACATGTGTTTACTGGAATATTTTTCACTGACGGCCGTCACGGGGAAGCGAACTCGGGTCTGTGGTTTTGATGCCACCATGCTCTACCGACTGAGCTAACCAGACGACCTGGACACGGAAGCAGTCCCCTGGTCAAAATTGACTATTCTGTCCATAACGGCACATAATTCGGTAACGCGGCTGAGTCGGCTCATGCGCCGTTCCCACCGCTCGTTGCGGCAACTCGGCTCGCTAGCACTCGCCTCGGTGGCGACTCACGGGGGTCATCGGCGCCTGAGACGGCGCCGCTCCGTCGTTTATAGTGGCGTGAGCGGTAGCGACGGGTGCCTGGTAAACCAAGAAGCCTTCAGAGCGGTATCGAATCCCGCATCGGTGTTGTGTTCATTATAGTATGCATATGCACTACTGACTGACTGAGCCGCTAGGGGGGTGTAGAGTGGTGGAGAGGGAAGGAAGTGAGGAAAGGAAGGAGACAGGCGGGAGGAAGTATGTATGGCTGTTATATACACGTGAGAGAGAAGTAAAGAGAACGCTCCCTGATTACCTGCGTCCTTGTGTTATATCTTTGCACTAACATAACAAGTGGCGACGAGGTGAAAACCGAAAATGGCCCTGCTCGGATTACAACCACCACCTGCATTCCTGGAGTGCCCGGGAGAACCGAAAGTAGCGTTTGACGCTTGGAAAAAGTTGTTTGATAATTACCTGCTTGCGGCCGGAGGATCGGGCTTTGCTGCGGAAAGGAAACGTGCTTTACTAATCCACTGCTTGGGAGCTGAAGGACAGAGACTATACAATACCCTGCCGCTTGCTGCTGATACGTATGATGGATCCGTGCAGGCTTTACAGACCTTCTTCACCCCGAAAGTCAGCGTCGTTACAGAGAGGTACCGTTTTCGGCAGCGTGCACAGGCAGTGGGTGAGTCAATAGATCACTATTTGGCAGCACTACGGGAGCTCGCCAGGACGTGCAACTTTGGCGCTATGGAAAGTGAAATGCTACGTGATCAGATAATAGAGAAAATATCCATGCCTCGCATCCGTGAAAAACTATTATCAGAAGGCGACATAACACTTGAAAAAACTATAACTATTGTCAGAATTATGGAAACAGCTATGGCTGATGCAAAAACATTCATGGAAGCTGAAACAAAGCATGTTAATGCAGTGTACAAACAGGGAACTAGGAATCAAAACCCTGTGAGGAAAAGGGAGGAAGGACGAAGTGCAAACAGTCAGTGTTATAGATGTGGGTCGTCCAGCCACTTTGCTAATGACCAGTCCTGCCCAGCAAAGATTTCCAAATGCAACACATGTGGTAAAAATGGGCATTTTGCACGAGTCTGCAGATCTGCTACTGCATCATCTACCACTGCATCAGTGAATGAAGTGGAACTGCCTGAAGTGCATGTACTGTGTGTTAACAGCAGAAAGGCTATTAAAGGGAAATTAATTGGAAATTTCACTCTGGCCACACCAAAATCTCAGATTTTTAACAGTGACATGTTAGTTGACACTGGATCTGGTGCCTCGATAATTCCAATGCAGATATACATGGAACATTTCAAGAAGAGCAAACTCAGCCCACCTACAGTACAGTTACAGACATACTCAAAGCATAGGTTGCCAGTACTTGGGCGCCTTGAAGCTACAGTCACTTATCAAAATAGGAGTGCTACTGGTTTTTTCAATGTTGTTGAGTCCGGCACACCTCTGATTGGGCTGGATTTGTGTGAAGCCCTTGATATTGAAATAAAAGGAGGCCGGTTGGTGGGACCGTCACCTAAACCTATAATGGACTGTGCAGTGATCTCCCACCCAGAACCTCTACCCCCACCCAAGCCACACAAGGTAGAAGATGGACTTGGACACGCTAAGAACTTTGTGCATAAAGTGCAAACCCGCCCAGAGGTGAAACCCGTGCAGCAAAAGCTTCGGCGGCTGCCGATTTCAGTACGTGGGGCTGTCACCAAAGAACTGACTGAACTGGAAGAGCAGGGCATCATTGAGAAACTTGATTCATCTGAGTGGGTGTCCCCAATTGTTGTCACCAGTCGAAAAAATGGGAAAATCCGCATGTGCGTGGATATGAGGGAACCGAATAAGGCAGTAGTGCCTGACAGCCATCCCTTACCACTGATTGAAGACTTACTGTCAGAGCTGCGTGGTTCTGTACTGTATTCCACTCTGGACCTGAAAAGTGCTTACCATCAGTTGGAACTGCACAAGGAGAGCAGAGGGCTCACTGCTTTCATTACACATGAGGGTCTATACCAGTACTGCAGAGTGCCTTATGGACTAAGTTCTGCACCTGCTGCATTTCAGAAAATGATGCAGAAAATTCTCAGTGGATTACAAGGCGTACAATGCTATTTGGACGACGTCATCATCTATGGGTCCTCACAGGCTGCCCATGACACTAACCTGCAGGCTGTCCTACACCGCATTCAGGAGGCAGGTTTGAAACTAAATACAGAAAAATGCCTTTTCCGGCAGACTACACTGGACTATCTGGGGTTCAGGCTGACCCCTGACGGCTTGGAGCCTAATGATTCCCATGTCACGGCAATACTAAATGCCCCTGCACCTACCGATGCACCTTCCCTGCGTTCGTTCCTGGGGTTAAGTGCGTGGTATAGCAAGTTTATGGCCAACTACGCAAGCGTGGTGGAACCAATGAGGGCCCTACTGCGAAAGAACACTGAATTCACCTGGACTGATGAGGCGCAAGAGAGTTTTGAACGTGTTAAAGGCATGATTGCTAACGGACCTGCACTGACACTGTTTGACCCTAATAAACACACAGTGGTCTCAACCGACGCTTCTGATTATGGGCTCGGGGCTGTCCTGACTCAAATAAACAATGCTGGAGAAGAAGAAACGGTTGCTTTTGCCTCTCGCAGCCTGAATGATGCTGAAAAGAAATACTCAATTGTGGAGAAGGAGGCTCTGGCGTGTGTGTGGGCTGCTGAAAAGTGGCGTGTGTGGCTCTGGGGAAGGAAGTTCCTGCTACGCACGGACCACCAAGCACTGACTACTCTCCTGACCACAAAAGGGAATAACCGGGCTGGTCTTCGCATAGCCCGGTGGTCCGCTCGTCTCTTGGAGTTTGATTATGACGTTCAATACAGGCCTGGGTCACAGAATGATGTTGCTGACTGCTTATCCAGGTTACCGCTCCCTGGAACTAGCATGGACTTTACAGAGACAGTAGAGTCAGTTGCAGCAATAATGACAGACACTGATGCAATTTCTATGGAAGATTTCAAAGCTGCATGCCGCTCTTGCCCTGTGCTTACCAAACTCTGTGCACAAATTCCCAAACCATGGCCAGGGAGAAAGACTGCTGTTGACCCTGACTTACGGCCATACTACATGATACGTAATGAACTGTCAATAGTGGATGATTGTATTGTTAGAGGGACTCACCGCCTTGTTGTACCAGAGTCTTTACAGAAACGACTGATTGACATCGCACATGAGACCCATCAGGGAATTGTCCGCACAAAACAACGTCTGAGAGACCTGTACTGGTGGCCTAAAATGGACGGACAGGTGGGAGCTCTCATCAAAGAATGCACTACATGTAGACAAAATGACAAGTCGGCGGTGACCCACAATGCCCCGCTACAGCCTGTTCCATTACCTACAGCTGCCTGGGAGAAGGTTGGCATTGACATTGTTGGGCCCTTTGAAAATGCACCCAGAGACTGCAGGTTTGCGATCACACTGGTGGACTACTACAGCAAATGGCCAGAAGTCGCTTTTGTCACACAAGTTGATACTGCAACGATTATTCAGTTCCTGACAGCAATCTTTTCACGCGAAGGAAACGTGCGAGAGCTGGTGTGTGACAATGGGACACAGTTTACCTCTGCTGAGTTCAAGGAGTTTCTCAAACAAAGGGGAATTGCGCACCGCAGAGTGTCTGTGTACTATCCAAGGGCTAATGGAGAAGTTGAACGCTTCAACAAAGTTCTGAAAGACTGTCTGCAGACTGCTTCAATACAGGGCATACCCTGGAAATCGTTCATACGATCCTTCCTTATGGATTACAGAGCAACCCCTCATGCAACCACTGGAGTCAGCCCATCACATCTACTGCACGGAAGGCAAATGAGAACTAAACTACAGATACTGGATGCCATTCCTGCTACAGTGGATGGAGATGCAGTAAGAGAAAGGGTGGAAGACAAACAGGCCAAAGTGAAGCAGTACACAGATGTGAAGAGAGGGGCGAAACAGCAGCACTTTGACCCTGGAGACCTGGTTCGAGTAAGGAAGCCATGGAAAGTTAAAAAAGGAGAACAAAAGTTCACAGAACCGAGGACTGTGCTGAGACAGAAAGGCCCCCACACATACCTGCTGGATGATGGGAGAACTTGGAATGCATCTCACCTGTCTGCACTGCCAGTGTTGGGCACTGCGATAGACATGGACACAGACCTGGGGGGCCCCCAACCAGGGGCCCATGCTCATCTAGAGACTAATGGACAATGCAGACCCCACAGGGATAGGAATTCCCCTGCCTGGACCAAGGACTATGTTCTGGGTTAGGCCTACAGGGTTCGAATGTGCCTACACAGGCTAGCTAAGGATTGGTTCTTAAAAAAAAAAAAAAAAAAAAAAAGATATTGTATACATTTTGAAACTTTGGTTACAATACTGTATACTGTTATTACACATGTATGGGATTTGAAAACTGTTTTCCAGCTAGTGCACTATTCTTTGCCTTTTTGATACATGCCTGCTGTTGATTTAAAATAAGTTGTCAAGTTATCTGCTGTAGACCAATACACTTTACCCTCAGTACAGCATGAAGAATGTTTAATTAGGAGGAAGTACATTTTGATGTTTTGTTATTAAGCTTTGGGCTTTAAGCCTTTATTGAAAGGGGGAAATGTTGTGTTCATTATAGTATGCATATGCACTACTGACTGACTGAGCCGCTAGGGGGGTGTAGAGTGGTGGAGAGGGAAGGAAGTGAGGAAAGGAAGGAGACAGGCGGGAGGAAGTATGTATGGCTGTTATATACACGTGAGAGAGAAGTAAAGAGAACGCTCCCTGATTACCTGCGTCCTTGTGTTATATCTTTGCACTAACATAACAATCGGGAACTACTTTTTTTTTCTTTCTTCTTAGACCACCCCATGCGTCTAACCCTTGAAACAGTAGGCAATCCCTCCGCGTCTATGGTCCGACGCATACAGTATTTACCATCGCGTCGGTTGTATGAAGCATTAGGGGTGAGAACCTGTTGGTATGACGCATATCAATAAGAGTATTTGCTTTGATCAAACTGACCTGCTGGACATGTTGGCATTTTTCACAGCATGGTCTGAAGTACAGCTGATCTGGAGGGACAAAACATAACAGTTACACAATAATTACATTCCTTCCTTCCTTCCTTCCTTCCTTCCTTCCTTCCTTCCTTCCTTCCTTCCTTCCTTCCTTCCTTCATTCATGCAATCATTCATTCATTCATTCATTCTCATCTCCCACCTACCATTGTCATAGTCATCCAGATCAGGTCTCTTCAGCTCTGCAGGAAGACATTAAAGAGAAAACATGTCATTATGTGTAATCCTCCATGTTGTATTCAGACCAACACTCACAGTTCATTATGTGTAATCCTTCATGTTGTATTCACACCAACACTCACAGTTCATTGTAGTGTTAAATGTATTACCTTCCTCTCCACTTGTTATCTCCATCATCTTCATCATCATGTTCATGCAGTCGTCTGTAAAGAGTAAAGACAGTGGACAGTTAGTGGATCAGAGGCAGCTTGGAGGCTTACAGTGTAAAAGATGAATATGATCCATGACTCTCACCAGAATCCTCTTCCTCCTCTGACTCCTCTTCCTCTGATGAGATTACAGACAAATCCTAAAAATGGAGGAGAAATCATAAAACACAACTTAAGCAAGATTCAGTCCAAGAAATTAACATTCAGAATGTTACAGCATATTTTAATTGACTTAATTTATACATCCAGTTGAATTATTATACTGTTTTATTGATTTCTGGCAAATCAATCTTATGATATCCATTATCCAAGGACAGATGTCTGATTGGACTTTTATGGACATACAGGGTGCAGTGGCTGCCAGGAACCCATGACCAACACATGACATCAATAAACAATATTTATTGATGCAATTTGATGTCATTTATTTTATGTTTATTAAACATAAATAAATCTCTGAATGTTGATGGAGATGGAGAAATGTGATGGAGAAATTACAGAATGGAGAACATTGAACCGAGATTTTTGTTGAAAAAGAAAAAGAAGGATTTTCACTGAATTGTTTAAACATGAATGTGATATTAAGAGACCTTAGTTGGATGTGATTTTTACATATTATAATTGTATTTTAGGTTTGGGGTGAATAATTTAATTATATGAATATTTTTGCACAATGTGTTTTTCTCTAATTCCATCCCCTCTCTTGTTGTGAGAGATTCTGGGAGTCCTACCTGAATAATGACTTGATAATTAATTTCATGATTCTGATTATGTACATTTTGATTGGTTGTTATTATTACATGTTAACGTAGTGAATTTAACCTATGCATCTGCACTAACACAAAGGTCAAATATTTTCCGAAACCAAAATTACATTTTAAAAAAATCTTCCTCTCTACACTCACCATCACCTCAGCGTCCGCCTGGGTAGGAACTTCACTCATGGTGCTCATGGTCTCATATCCTGAAGAGGAAGCAGGATGCAATCTCGTCAACCAATCAGAGACCTTCTTGTCAGGTATTGCGACCGAAGGTCGCATTTACCCTGATAAATCGCGTAGCTTGTCTGTCTGACTGTCTGTCTGATCTCGTAGCTTGTCTGACTGTCTGTACAGGAAGTGATGTCACGGAAGTGATGTCACGTGATGACAGTGATGTGGTACCGAATGACTCATATATGGAGAAGCTAACGGCTTCCATCCAAACTCCCATAACCCTCCTCACTGACAGTCTTGATGTAGCCAAAAATCTCAACATCTACTTCACCTCCATGGCCAAAAATCTGGTCAATAAACTGCCCGCTCCATCTGGGCTGTTTGGTGTTAGGCACATCTTGAAATTCTACAGGAACCTTGGGGTACGCAAAGACAACTTTAAACTTGCCACGGTGACAACTGATGAAGTGTTTAAAAAACTGCGCACCCTACCTCAATTCAAGGCCGCTGGCCATGATAAAATCGCCCCCAAATTTCTCATAGACTCAGCTGCCACCATTGCCCCAATCATTACCCATATTATTAATCTATCTATCAAGCAGGGTTATGTCCCCCAGGACTTCAAATTAGCTAAGGTAACCCCCTTGCACAAAAAAGGCAGTAAACTTGACCCTGGCAACTACAGGCCAATCTCAATCCTTAGTTCCATCTCTAAGGTAATGGAAAAAATTGTCTATGAACACGAACAGGTGGCTAAATATCTTGAAGAGAATAAACTGATCTACGAGTTCCAGTCTGGCTTCAGAGAGTCCTATTCCACAGATACATGCCTCATCTATTAGTGATTCGGTGACTGTGCAGACATTGTAGTCACTTGGACAGGGCGTTTATCGTGGGCTTGCCCAGGCCTTACGGCCTGGGCATAAATATAACGATTTCATTCACCACGGCTTCGTAACTCGCGCGGCGCTCCGCCGGCCGCGCAGCCCTGGCCCGCTCTTCGCGCCCGAGCGCCGCAGGCACGAGTGCCCGCCAAGGTCCGCTGGCCTTCGCGCCGCTTGCAATGTCGTGGACAATCGAGCAGCTCCGCCTGGAGCTAAGGCTGCCACTGGGAGCAGTAGAGAGGTTGACCTGGGTCTGCAGACCTGTTTGCAGACCCAGGTCTCGCAGACGCCTTCCCGCAGGCTGCAGCCGTTACTACTTGCATATATGGGCATAAAAAGGATGTTACGTGATATCACTTCCTGTGCTGACAGTCAGACAAGCTACGAGATTTCTCAGGGTAAAAAAGTCCATATATGGTCATTCCCAGAAAAAGCGACAATAAGCAAGTAATACATCATTATAATAATGTCAGTACATCAACAACAATAATAACAAATGCATATCAATCTGGATATCATAGGTAGACCATGCACCTAATCAGTAAAAAATGTTTCTATAACCTAAAAAATGCTAACTAGCTTCATGTATGTCACTGAGTGTTGCAGTAGTGCTATGGGTTTAAGTGGAGTCTGAAGAGGTGAGTCTTCAGTCCATCAGTAACATACGGACAAAGTCACTCTTACGAGACAGTGTGACCACCGCTCAAAAACGAATACTAAGCCTTTAGCTCGTAGTTCAAGGCTTAAGCGTCATTGCCACTAGGCACGATAAAGATAACGATAATGATATGTCGGTGTTCATCATCAATTATGTCAGCATTATCGTTGTGGTGTGGACACTACCATCCACTATCATCCACTTCAATGGAGAAAGACATTTTTATCATTATCTTTATCGTGCCTGGTGGGAATGACACTTTATACTATAATACTAACCTTGAGTATAAGCGGGGATGTGAGGTGGAGCCTGTCCTCCCTCCAGACCCTGTGCTGCCTCCTGCTGGCTTTTCTCTGCACTGCAGCTCGGGGGGACACCACCAGGTGGCGCCATTGGTCCCTCCACTGCTTTCTCCACTTCACCAGGATAAGTGGGTGTGCTGAGGGCATAGAGAGCAAGGTGATTGTAGTTCATCAATACTAAATAAATAATTAAAACTACAATTCGCAAAATATGTGAGTTAACTGAAAATAATAAAAAAAAATATAACTAAGTGTAACTGTAAGTTTTCTTTACAAATCTAACAAAAAGTAACTGCAAACATAGAAAACACATTAGTTTTAGTCTTGGTCATTATTTCATACAAAATAATTATTTGCAGTGAATATTACCTCTTATCTTCCAATATTTTTTGCTTTGCCATTTTAAAGCCCAAATAAAAAATCACTGATCTACCAGTGCATTTTGAGCATTCTGCTATTTTCTAAGCTTTTAAAATCTCATCCCTGATTATCTCATATTACGATAAAATAAAATAAAAATAAAACTAACACTAAAACTAATAAGACACTAAACTAATGCAAAGTGTTTTCGCAAAATAAAAACGACACTAGCAAATCCACGATGGGAATTAATCAAACCTAAACTGAAAGTGAAAACAAAGGAAAAAAACAAGCAAGAAGGAAAAATGCTAAACCTCAAAGTGGATTCCAGGGATTATCTAGGTTCCTTTAGGGGGGTCTAAAGAGACCATTACAAGTATGTAACTCTGACAGTGTACAAAGGGAACCAAATAGACTCAAATGGGTCCATTTGGTTCCATTTGTATTGTATTTGTATTGAAATGTAAAGGTTTGAGAACCACTGCAGGGGTTGACAGTTGACACTAAGGTCTGAGAGGTACTCACGTTCTACTTGCCCTCGGGTCATGGCCACTTGCCCTGCCCCCCCCCCCCCGCCAAAAGAAAAGAAAAAGAAAAACGTGGATTTTATTTTCCTTGACCTGATTGCTTGGTTCTCTCTCATAAACAAAACATGGCAACGGTGGGAAAAGTTAGACGGTTGTAGTCGGAGATGTGTTTCTCTTAACACACAAACGCTTGCAAGCAGGCTGCACACTTGCTGCGTGTGGATATATGTCGCTGCAGGGAGGAAACATCGGAAAAGCAGTGTTGACCAGGACGTCAATTCTGACTCTTTGAAAACAGACACACACCGCTACTACTCCTGCGCCTGTTTTGGGGATTGAGTGAACTCATAGCTAAAGACTAGTTTCTCCATAGCAGTCACTTCATGTTGGCACAATGAAGCATGTCGCTTTGCGGGTTGCATCGCACGACTTTTAATTAGTTGCAGCTGAGCGCTCATCGTGTCCGACGCATGTCTTTTTTAGCTTGTAGAAAACCGGTTTTTAAGGGAGCTCATGTCGCAGCAAACTATCCCACTGCACGACGTTCGTTCATGTGTGTGTGGGGAGGGAGGAACTGGGGGAGACTCGGGAGAGAGAGAGCGAGAGATGGAACACTAGTCTATAGCCCCGTTCAGCGTTCAAGTTGGCTAAAGAAACATATCTTATATTATGTTACTCAAAATGGGCACTTGCCCCGTCGGGCAACCTGGTAGCAAACTTCAACTGCCCGACCATATTATTTACCTGCCCCGGGCAGTCGGGCAAGCGTTAGTGTCAATCCCTGAATGAGTCTAAGTAAGTAAGTAAGTATGATGCGTCTATGGCGTTACTCTAATAGATCCCCGGATGAGGTTATAATAGGCAAATATGTCTTCCCTGTGTACTTTTGGTTTCTTCCTGAAAGCCTGTGAGTCAAAAGGCCTAACCGAAATACACTGTTTCAGTGGCACACTAAAATCACCCCACTCCCCTTAGTATCATACAACAACAGCTGTGGGTCATGGCTAACTCGAGGTGGGCGGTGCTAAGGTGAAAACCAGGGATACTTAATGAACAGGTGGGTGTGGCCACATGAACACATCATTTTAACACGTTCTGTACACTTTTTGGAAAAGAAGTTCCTCCTTGTATAATCATAATACCTGACGATCATGTTTCAGGGGAGGAAAAAGATCACGGCAACCCGTCTTTAAGTATTGATACGTTATTACACTGCTTTCTTTATAAAAGAAGAAAGCTACATTTCACACAATGTTCAAACTCTAGTTGAACCAGAGAAGTGTGCAGCGGACGAAGACAGGTTGGATCCATGCAAACCACGGTCCAAGCAGCTGGACTCCGCCAGCCTCTACCAAGCAGGATCCAGCTGGAGCGTTTCCAACAGGACACTGGACAGACGGTCAGGACGGCCTCACCGGTCACTGCACAGGCAGCTGATCGAGTGCAACGGTGGGCATCCCGGCAGACGCAAGATGGTCAGCTTCACCTGAAAACACAACAAACACAGACAGACAGTCAGTCAGTCAGACCAATATTAGCTGCACATAATAGGCCTTGTCACAACTATCACATAATTGGCCGATTGCAATTATTTGAGATGGAGGCAATTATTATGAAGGCAGAATTGTTTGTATTAATTCATCTGTTGAAAAATTGCGGCAATAGCAGAAGGATCCACACATCCCAGACTCTTCTCCCTTCCCTAAAACACCCTGGACAACGCTCCACACACCCTAGACTCTTTTCCCTTCCCTAAAACACCCTGGACAATGCTCCACTCGTCCCAGACTCTTCTCCCTTCCGTAAAACACCCTGGACAACGCTCCACACGTCCCAGACTCTTCTCCCTTCCGTAAAACACCCTGGACAACGCTCCACACGTCCCAGACTCTTCTCCCTTCCCTAAAACACCCTGGACAACGCTCCACGCGTCCCAGACTCTTCTCCCTTCCCTAAAACACCCTGGACAACGCTCCACGCGTCCCAGACTCTTCTCCCTTCCGTAAAACACCCTGGACAACGCTCCACGCGTCCCAGACTCTTCTCCCTTCCCTAAAACACCCTGGACACACTTGATTCCTCCCCACAAACATTTCTGTGATGCCACTGCTGTTGTATCCTACTGGCTCACCTGCCAGTGAGGACATTAAGTCCTACTCCTCCTCCTGCGTGCCACCCCCAGCCTGTAGGATTATGTGCAATGACAATTATCACCCTCCCCCGCCCGGCCTCCCTTCCCTTAACACTACACTTCTACACAAACAAGCAGGTGGTGCTCCCTGAGGCAAAAACATTTTAGTTTTAGCATTTTGTAAGGTGGATAAAATGCCTACATTGTAAAATAGGATGGTAAAGTGTGCAGGTGGCAGTGTGTGCAACATGGGAGTGTGTTTTCTGTCTAAACGTACGTCGTTCTTCAGTAGTTTGCTCAGGTAGTTGTGGAATTCTCCCACGCTGCAGGTGTGGAGGTCGTTGATGGCCAGAATCTGATCTCCCTTATGGAACAGACAGGTGGTCTGAGGCTGGCCGGTCCATCCTGACACACTGCAACACAATGAACACACAATGAACACACAATGAACAGACAGGTGGTCTGAGGCTGCCCGGTCCATCCAGACACACTGCAACACAATGAACACACAATGAACAGACAGGTGGTCTGAGGCTGCCCGGTCCATCCAGACACACTGCAACACAATGAACACACAATGAACACACAATGAACACACAATGAACACACAATGAACACACACTGACACACACACACACACACACACACACACACACACACGCACACACGCATGCACATATGTAGATGCTGTGGTTTTCACATAAACCTTTTGCCATTCCTGTTATTTGAGGTTCTAAACATTACATTGAAATGGATTGAGACCCTTTTCACCCCACTGCAATTCATCATGTCAGATTTGTCATTTCAGATGTTAGCTACAGTATACTGTTCTAGGGGTGTAACGATAACTTCATTGAAAAATCAATTTAAATTATATTATACATATATTATACATATATATACATATAGCACCATACATGTACTTACAGTATATTATGTGTATTTGATTCATTTTCTATCAATTACAGACCATATTGTGGAGTGTCGCTAGGCAACCGCCTCACAGGTGAGCCTCACAGCACAGTGGGTCAGTGGAGAGGGAGGAGAGCTGGCTCTCAGAGACGACACCCAGCCCTGGGACAGGTAATAGAAGGGCGTTACCTGCCGAATTACCTGTTCCATCAGCCTAATCTGAGTACAGCTGCGTTGCTCAGGGCTGGGTCCCCTGGCCAAACAAAAGAGCCTCCTCTGCCTCAGTCTGCACTGACTCACTATGCTGGCGGTCGGGCTACTGGCGGTAAGAAAGCTTTAGATATTAAGCTACACTCCACATGTTCTGCTTCTAATTGTAATACAGAGGAATGTAATGTTAACCCGACGTTATCTGTCCTTCACCAGGCAATATAGAGGAGACGCTGAAGCTGACCTGGAGAGCCGCACGATGGAGAGTGCGAGGGTTTTGGAATTGTACCTGTAAACATCTCGTACTCTTGCGCACTGCCCGTGAGTGTGACGGCTTTGAAATTGTGCCTTGAAACATAAACCTACTACTGAAAGACTGCAAGTATCAATCCGCCCCGGGCCGGGGAGAACTTTGGTTACACTTATACTCGCTTAAGTTGTTTGACTTTGCTCTGCCTAGATAGCAATTCATTCTTTAAACAAATGTTGATCTGAGTTATTCTGAAACGTTTAAGAAAACGATACAATTTCTGTTTGGTGAAGTACTTGCATTGAACGGAGCGAGGCTCCGCTGCTGTTGTTTATTCTGCTATATACTAAATAAACGTGCCCAAAAGTGGCTTAAACTGTCCATTTGTCTGGTGTTGGTTGTGTTTTAAATCTGGGACCCCACATTTGGTGGAGAATCGGGTTTCGAACCTCACCAGCAACACACAATGGAACATGCACAGGCGCTTACGGCGCTGTTAAAAAGCCAGGCTGAGTTACAGACAGCCGTGCATGAGCTCATACGTAAAGTTAATAGGGATACAACAGCGGCGCGAGCCCCAGCCGAAGTACTCACTAAATTTGCCCCCGGTGACGATGATATTGAAGCTTATTTGGAATTGTTTGAGCGCACGGCTACTCGGGAACGGTGGCCACAGGCTGAGTGGGCCGCGGTTTTGGCACCGTTTCTGACTGGCGAGGCGCAGCGGGCTTGCCGCGACCTCTCAACAGCGGACGCTCGAGACTTTAATAAGTTAAAAGCAGCAATATTAGCAAGTTATGGTTATAGTATCCCGGCCCGGGCACAGCGGTACCACAATTGGATGTATAGAACTGACGGGCCGCCCCGTGCCCAGCTTGCTTCCTTGCTGCGTCTGACGACTAGTTGGCTGACCAGCCCGGGTGATCCCCCCGCTGTGGAGAGACTTGTAATCGACCGCTGCGTTAGAGCTTTGCCGCCAGACGCCCGACAATACGCATCTAGAGTGAGTCCCGGTTCGTTGGAAGAGCTGATAGCCCTGCTTGAGAACCACCATGTCAGCACAGAGATGATGAGGCGGGAGGAGCGCGCCGGCCGAGAGAAACAACGGCGACCAAGCTCTCCCCGCTCGCCACCACGTCCACGGAGCGCGCCGCCAGAGAGAAGCGGCCGAACTCCCCCTACCCAGCGGCGGTGCTACGTCTGCGGCCAGCCGGATCACCTGTCCTGGTCCTGTCCGGAGGTGAGGAGGGACGTGTCCATGCCCAGTGCGTCCGGCTCGGAGCAGCCAAGGCCGTGTCTACACTCCGGCACGGGAAAACGACGGCACGCCACGGTACCGGTGCGCATCCACGGCGTGGACACCCACGCCCTGTTGGATTCGGGCAGCGCTGTCACACTAGTTCACCCTGACCTGGCGGGGAAGGTGGGCGACGTCACCGTTCCTGTAACCTGCGTCCACGGTGATCTCCGCTTCTACCCCGTCACACAGATCAAAGTGCTCTCGCCGAGGGGAGACCTGCTCGTGACGGCTGGAGTGGTTCCCAACCTCCCTGTCCCACTGCTCATCGGCTCTGACTGCCCGCTCTACGATCAGTACTGGCCGCCGAGACGAAACCTTGAGGTACGAAGACGGCGCCGTCCCCGCCATAGCCAGCCGAGAACCACCTACCGCGCCTGCCCCGTGTTCGGCCCGAGCGACGAGGCCCACGACGACAGCACCTCCGCAGAGGAAAGAAGAGGGGGGGAGGAGGCGCTCGAGAGGGAGAGCGAGAAAAGTGAAGACGGGTTGGCAACCAGTGGAGCGCGGACCCGGCGGGGACGCCGGGCGGCCGCAGAGGACAGCGTGACGCCGGAGGGAGATGAAGCCCCCGGGTTTTCGGCATTGGAGCCGGACCGTGGGCTGAGGAGCGGGAAGTACGCCGCCGACCAATGGGCGGACCCGAACCTGAACCTAGCCAGGCAGCGTGTGGTGGCCATAGACGGCCAAAAGTGTGAGGGGGTGAGTGAATACACGTTTCCTTGCTTTATAGTGAAAAATGACCTATTGTACAGGCTAACTAAAGACAGGGCAGGTGACACTCTAGAGCAATTGTTGGTTCCTAAGTCTTATGTGTCACGGGTTCTGTATTTAGCCCATACTCACCAACTGGGGGCTCATTTGGCAGTAGAAAAGACTTACGAACGTATTTTGGCCCGGTTTTATTGGCCCGGCGTAAAACGGGCAGTAGAGGATTTTTGTAAAAGCTGCCCAGACTGCCAGAAAACAGCCCCACGGCCCTACTTTAGAAACCCCCTGATTCCTCTACCAATTATTGAAACCCCATTCTCACGTATCGCCATGGACATTGTGGGGCCCCTACCAAAATCTGGCCGAGGTCACAAGTACTTACTTGTAATAATCGACTATGCCACTAGGTTTCCCGAAGCTATTCCACTACGGGCGGCTACAGCCAAGGCCATAGCACACGAACTAGTCATGCTGTTTAGCCGGGTGGGAATTGCGAATGAAATTTTGACTGACCAGGGCACCTGTTTTATGTCAAGAGTTTTGTCAATGTTGTATCGGTGGCTTAAAGTTAAACGTATACGTACGTCAGTCTTTCACCCCCAGACAGATGGCCTCTGTGAACGCTTTAATGCGACATTAAAAAAAATGCTAAAGAAAATAATTGACAAAGATGGGAAAGATTGGGACCAATTAATTCCATATGTACTGTTTGCCATCCGAGAGGTTCCCCAGTCCTCCACGGGCTTCTCCCCCTTTGAACTGTTGTATGGGAGGAGTCCCCGTGGACTACTAGACATTGCAAAAGAAACTTGGGAGAGCCAACAGCCAGGCCACCGGAACGTAATTGAACATGTAGATGTTCTGCAGGCCCGGGCCAGGAAGGTGTGGCCCATAGTCAGAGAGCATATGCAACAAGCCCAGCGGGAGCAAGCTCGCACCTATAACCGGGGGGCCACCATTAGAGAATTCAAAGTGGGGGAGAAAGTCTTGGTCCTAATACCCACCTCTGAGTGTAAATTTCTGGCAAAATGGCACGGCCCCTACGAGGTGGTGGAGAAAGTGGGCCCTGTGAACTATTGTGTGAGCCAGCCGGGCCGCCGGAAACGGAAACAGATTTACCATGTGAACCTGTTGAAGAAATGGCATGTGGCGGAGCCGCTGCCGTCCTCTGTCCTATTAACGACCAGTTCTCCCCAGTCTTTCCCTGAAGTGCCCATAGGAGAGGACCTAGCCCCGGCACAGAAGCAAGACGTAAAAGAAGTGCTGAGTCGGGCCCGCGACGTCTTCTCCGTCCTGCCCGGTCGGACCCCGGTCATTCGCCATGACATCATAACTACACCCGGGAGGGTGGTCCGACTGCGACCGTATCGTATCCCAGAAGCCAGACGTAAAGCCATCAAGGAAGAAGTGGAGATGATGTTGGAGCTTGGAGTGATCGAGGAGTCTCGAAGTCCATGGTCCAGCCCTATCGTCATCGTCCCGAAGCCAGATGGGTCTCTACGCTTCTGCAATGACTTCCGAAAGCTGAATGAAGTCTCCGCCTTTGACGCATACCCCATGCCACGAGTAGACGAGCTGATCGAACGACTGGGCCCGGCGCGGTACGTGAGCACCCTCGACCTCACGAAAGGGTACTGGCAGGTACCCCTGACGGAGAGAGCCAAGGAGAAGACGGCCTTCTCCACCCCTGAGGGGCTCTACCAGTATACAGTCCTACCTTTCGGTGTCCATGGGGCCCCCGCCACCTTCCAACGGCTGATGGACTGCGTGTTGAGACCCCACCGGGACTACGCAGCCGCCTACCTCGACGACATCGTGATCCACAGCTCCAGCTGGGACCTGCACCTCCACCACCTGGAAGCTGTCCTAGGGGCCCTCCGCAAGGCTGGGCTCACCGCCAACGCCAAGAAGTGTCGCGTCGGTCTCACCGAGACCAACTACCTCGGTTTCACAATTGGTCGGGGGTGCGTGAAACCCCAGGAGAGGAAAGTGGAAAAAATAAGGAACTGGCCCCGCCCTGTCACCCAGAAACAGGTGAAGTCATATTTAGGCTTGTTGTCATATTATCAAAAGTTTATTAAAGGTTATGCTACTGTTGCAGCCCCCCTATACGACCTGACGCGCCAGTCCCTGCCCCGACTGGTCAGGTGGACGCCCGAGACGGAAACAGCTTTCCAAACGTTGAAAGACGCCCTGTGTGAAGAACCTGTGCTGGTGGCACCAGACTTCGAAAAGCCTTTCCTACTCCACACCGACGCCTCCAATACCGGGTTGGGAGCCGTGCTCGCCCAGGTGGTGAATGGAGAGGAGCACCCCGTCCTATATGTCAGCCGGAAGCTGTTGAAGCATGAAAGGAACTATGCCGTCGTGGAGAAAGAAGCTATTGCCGTGAAGTGGGCCATACATCACCTGAGGTATTACCTGTGGGGCCGCACCTTCACCCTCATCACTGACCATGCGCCCCTGAAGTGGATGTCTCGCAACAAGGATAGGAACAGCCGAGTCACACGCTGGTTCCTGGAGCTCCAAGACTATCATTTCAATGTGGAACACAGACCCGGGAAACAAATTCCCCATGCCGATGCCCTTTCAAGACTGTATGAAGATGAGAAGAGTGAAGCTCCCGCTAGCAACGGCGAGCTTAGGGGGAGGATGTGTGGAGTGTCGCTAGGCAACCGCCTCACAGGTGAGCCTCACAGCACAGTGGGTCAGTGGAGAGGGAGGAGAGCTGGCTCTCAGAGACGACACCCAGCCCTGGGACAGGTAATAGAAGGGCGTTACCTGCCGTATTACCTGTTCCATCAGCCTAATCTGAGTACAGCTGCGTTGCTCAGGGCTGGGTCCCCTGGCCAAACAAAAGAGCCTCCTCTGCCTCAGTCTGCACTGACTCACTATGCTGGCGGTCGGGCTACTGGCGGTAAGAAAGCTTTAGATATTAAGCTACACTCCACATGTTCTGCTTCTAATTGTAATACAGAGGAATGTAATGTTAACCCGACGTTATCTGTCCTTCACCAGGCAATATAGAGGAGACGCTGAAGCTGACCTGGAGAGCCGCACGATGGAGAGTGCGAGGGTTTTGGAATTGTACCTGTAAACATCTCGTACTCTTGCGCACTGCCCGTGAGTGTGACGGCTTTGAAATTGTGCCTTGAAACATAAACCTACTACTGAAAGACTGCAAGTATCAATCCGCCCCGGGCCGGGGAGAACTTTGGTTACACTTATACTCGCTTAAGTTGTTTGACTTTGCTCTGCCTAGATAGCAATTCATTCTTTAAACAAATGTTGATCTGAGTTATTCTGAAACGTTTAAGAAAACGATACAATTTCTGTTTGGTGAAGTACTTGCATTGAACGGAGCGAGGCTCCGCTGCTGTTGTTTATTCTGCTATATACTAAATAAACGTGCCCAAAAGTGGCTTAAACTGTCCATTTGTCTGGTGTTGGTTGTGTTTTAAATCTGGGACCCCACAATATGAATTAAGCCTTGAATTTTTGTTTTCGTCACTTCTCTAAGCCAATGATGTGATGACGGGTGGTCCAAATCAACATGGTACATAGCATGGTTCTCTAGGCCAATAATGTGATGAGCGGTGGTCCAGATGTACCACTCTGCTATGCCCGTAGATCCCGGAAATGTAATTAGCTTTAATCATTATGAAACAATTAAAAGTATGATCGCTGTATATAGCCGATTCAAACTCTATAGCCCGCCTCCTAACTGTATCCGGCCCTATTTCCGGTTCTGACCGGATCTAGGTTTCCGTATTCGGTCTAAGGCCCAATGATAGCTCAGGTCCCATAGGTTTCCATTGTAAACAAAGGAAGGAGCTGCACGGTCATATCATTGTCTTTTTTCATGCGTTTTGTTTTATTTGATAGCTGTTTGATTCTTGGTATATGGCATATGATCTGCACACATATCGTCTGCTATGTACGCGAACGTGTCCACGTGTTACCATAGCGCACAGCTGGCTGTTTCCAATGTTTTCTTATGTAAACACTGGCGGATACAGCAGGGATACAGCCTGGCAACGGATATGTCTATTCCAATGGATTTTTTTTTAATTCGAAAGCTGTCATCGAGTCTACCCGTCTACTACATGAGTCGCGCACAGATCGTGCACTATGCGTGCACGTGCCCACGTTAAAAGGTAAGGACAATTTGGCAGGAAAACAGTTCAGCCTATGTTTAAAATAGCAGCAAATGAGTTAATGTGATGACCGGCAGATCAGATCAACATGGTACATACCATGGTTTGCCGTCCATCTCGGTCAGCGTCAGGTGTTTCTTCAAGTCGGCCCGGTTGACATCGATGTCCTTCTCTTCTGGGACCGTGTCGCCAAGGCTTGGAAAGGAAAGGGAAAAAAACAACTCAAAGGATGTTGCAGTTCATATTAAAACAGAGGGTGACGGACCCCTATTCTGGGAAAATGAATCTACACAGCTCCCACTGCCACTTAACTAATTAAAAAAAAATCTCTCAACTCAAAATTATTGTTAGTCCAAGTCCCAAATTGTGGAGCATTGCGAGCTTGCAGAGCTTGCAGATCATGATTCGAGGCTGATTCTTTTCATACCAGCCAAAGGTACGGCTCCTCCATACCTCCAAAACCTGATCAACTCCTACACCCCCACCCGTTCATCAGCCAACACAGGGATGCTGACAGAACCCTCGCTAAAAACCCCAGGGCAAAAATCCACTCGTCCGAGACAGTTTGCCCTCCTGGCCCCCAAGCCGTGGAATAAACTCCCTGTTGCACTTAGATCAACGGACTCACTCGCTAGCTTTCACCGTGGACTGAAGACTCACCTTTTCAGACTCCACCTAAACCCATAGCACTACTGAAACACTCAATGACCATACATGAAGCTAGTTAGCATTTGTTTTTAGGTTTTTTAGAATCCTTTTTTTCTTTACTGATTATATTGTTTTTTAGATTGATATTCATATGCATTTGTTATATTGTTGTTGATGTTCTGACATATTATCTTGTTTATTATAGTGATGCATTATCTGCTTATTGTAAGTCGCTTTGGATTAAAAGTGTCTGCTAAATGCCTAAAATGTAAACTGTAACTGTAATACCTTTTATTGTCCTTTCACTATCTTGTATATCTTTTTATGTTTGTCTTATTTAGTTTGAATTGTTGATGTTAATGGATGTACTTTGCTTTTTTTATTAATGTATATTTTATCCTTAGATTTTACTCTACTGTTTTTGTTTTCCTAATGGCTGTAGCTTTGTGTTGTTGTTGTTGGTGTGGTTCGAAAAGTGCCCTCTAAAGTTATGTATTTACTGCTTGCTTACTTCCAGGTGCTTCCAGGGGATGTCGCTGATGACATGTTGAGGCTGGGTGGGTGGGGCTATAAGCTGACAGTTTTATGATGTCATAAAGACATCATGGAGCAGCAGGAGAACAATGTCAATGAACTTGGCTCAACTTAAACTCAATGCAACACGGAGAGGGTGAGGAAGCTGTCAATCAAAGCCGGTCTGTGCAAGCCACAGAGAAGAGAGGTAACTGAATACACACAAGCTGTTGTGGAACTACTAATGTTTCCCCTTTTATACTTAAATAAGTAGTTCACCCCCAAGATTACTTTTTTCCCCCCTCTATGCATGGAGACTTGATTATAGTAAATGTACCCCCATTCATTTCCGGATGGGGACACAAATGCATTTGGGTGGCATGAGTAATCAATAGAAAAAAAAAGTTTTAAGGGCTTGTGGGGCGTCACGATACCATACGTGAACTCCGTAGTCAAACAGGGGCTGGATTATTGCACCAGCTATGGTCTTCAGTGTGTTGAAATTGACCATTGGGGCGATCCTCTGTAGGAAGCGAGTTCGTTGGTTTATTTTATTTATTACTTTAGAAGTCATCTTTTCGCTGGAAAGATTAGCTTCAAGGATACATCCTAAGTAAGAGATTTCGTTTTTACGTGTTATGACCTTGTCACCCACTTTGATTGTGAAGTTATCGACTTTTTTGAGGTTATGATTTGATCCAAAGAGGATGGACTCAGTTTTTCCCAAGTGAACTGCTTCCCACGCCTTTGGCTCTTTCCTCTTCTCCACAAGGAATGCCTTGGACGCTACCTACGCGTGCCACGAGACATGTGCCAAAACCCTGCAGTCTGACAAATGCATGTCTGATAACATGGAACCTGTTATTAGGACCTGCTCTGGCTTTCCATTGTCTGACTCCTGCAACAGTTATGCAGAAATATGAGCCGAATGATCCTTTGCTACAGTGATACTGTATATATCAGGTGTGGGCAACATTGATGATGGAGAGGGCCACTATATTTCCACCTTCACTCTAGAGGGCCACATTGCATATTGCTACGTGCTACTTTGTCATTCTAGTATCTCATACAAAAGAAGCAAAAATAGCCGATCTACAAGCTCCAAACGCATCGCGCTGCGATGCGTTTTGAGCTTGTAGATCGGCTATTTTTGCTTCTTTTGAATCGGAATCTTTAATTATTTTTTGTTCTTTTTTTTTGGGGAATCCTCAAATGTAACATTTTGATTTCATTTCAATTTAGTTATATACTCACGATGAATACTCATGATGAATGATTTAGGCTATGGACAGTTATGGCTATCACGATCCACGATCGTATCACAATGTATATTTATTTTATTAGGATAATTTATTAACCCTTAAGTTCTGTTCAGATTCACTACACCTTCGTTCTGTTCGGGTCATTTTGACCCGGGGGATATTTGGTTTAAAAACAACAACACTAATATAAATTTTAACTTAACAAATCATCATGATACATTGACTTTGACTCAATACCAAACAATTCATATGATATATATGGTAAATGTTTGCATTTCTGCTTTGCTATATCACATTAAACACTGAACGAGCTAGGCGTTTTTACTGATTTAGCTGGAATTCATGTAAAAAAACTACTTTATTTAATACTGGGCAATATTGCTCATGCTTATAGGAAAAAATTAAAATCAGACAGGGGGGCTTCGGAAGGGGGGTGTTAGAAGGGGGGGGGCTGTGTGTCTGTGTTTTGGCACAATACTGTGTATTTCTGTGCATAATTATGTGCTTCCGGGTCAAAATGACCCGAACAGCACTTAAGGTTCAAAAAATATGAGGGGGGTGTAGCATGGGTGTAGTGCAAAAAGATTTTTTTTACACGTTCATCTCAGAAGAATCTTTAAGGCCAGTGAGTTTCAGACGGAAAAAATTTAAACTTCTACCTTTTTTTTTCAAATGAAAATGTAAAACGGGTCAAAATGACCCGAACAGAACTTAAGGGTTAATAAGATATATGATTGATTATGTGTAGGCTATTGTAACTGTAGGACAACTGCTGGTCAACTATTTTGAGCAGACTGATGAAACCCTAGTTTTATACGGTTGTATTTGAAAACACAAAGGCTGCACGGCGAGCTTGACAAAGATGTGCACCTTATAACTGCCTCTGTGTCAGTTTGAACTTTGTTGAAGTGTTTTGCTAGAATCGACCTCAATCGGATCAATGAACATGATTGATTGATTGATTGATTTCACAGTAAATGTACAGTAAATATGACGGATTTAGCTATAAGCATCTACCTACATAATGGAAAAACACCACAGCAACAACATGACAAACCAGAGAGAACTTACAGCTGCCTAAAAACTCATTTTAAGAATACCATACCTATAGTTTAAAGTAAACCCAACTGCACTGGATGGGGGAAGAAGGCTCCTGTAGCTTACATACCTGACACGTATGAAATGCTAATTTAACATACAGTATAGGCTACTGTAATTAACACATTCCTGTTTTAGTGCTCAACCTGAACTCAGCAGCGTATAGAATGTTAACCATCATGTTTGGTGTTTCCCTGACCTCAGGGTTCTACTGCTAAACACAACATTCCGAGGAAATCCTTATTATCCCCAGTATGTCAGCCTTTTGATTGGTCTCTTTGACTGCCTGACTGACCAATCAGCAAGCTCCTTGCTTCTGTATAGCAGCGGTTGTCTTTTATGAGAAAGATATCCAGTTCTTGTGAAAAACTAAAAAACTAAAACAACACCAACCAAAAAACGAAGTTACAGATCTGTAAGGGAGCTGCTCTCAATAACTTTGAGTCCACACGATAACAATAGTGGTGGGAAATATAGCTGTAGTCTTACGGTATACGTCTGTCTCTGATGAAGTTAGCATATGGAGATAAAAGCTTTCTGCCCGACAGGGACGTGCAGAGAATGTCAGAGAGGCAGGGGGGGTGACATTTCTAACAGGGCCTTTTGGTGAAAATATAAAGAATATTAGTATAATATACTGTACGCCCCTGGGGGCAGAAAGAGCGAATACACTTTCCAAAGTGCATTCGCTGTCCCTCCCTGGGGGGACTCCTATCAAACGTGTTTAGAACGGGCACACATTATTGTGTATCATTATTTTATGCTTTAACTATTGAAAAATAGCAGATATACAAGCTCACAGCGCGGCACCGAGTGCCGCGCTACGAGCTTGTAGATCTGTTATTTTTACCCAATTCTATAAGTGTCTTTTGAATCCTTCTAAGGTTTTTGGAAAAACCCTATGTTTCTATGTCAGCAATCTGGCCGGCCATCATCAAAGAAAAGGTCCTTTTCACTTAACTGGAGCTCAGTTAGTCTGTTCTTGAGAGACTACTATGTCAGTGGTTCTCAAACATTTTCATGTGAAGCACCCCCAAAATGATATTTATTTGGCCACGGACCCCCATCTCAAAATATTTAGTTCCAGGGACCCCCCCAGAAGCTTAAATTGAGTTACAATCGTTCGCTTTGAAAATACATATATTCAAAGATTTGCACACATTTTCATGACTTTTTCAAAAATAGCAGATCTACAAGCTCTCAGTGCCGCGCTGTGAGCTTGTATATCTGCTATTTTTCACTGGTTAAAGCATTCCATATTTCTAGGCCTAAATGGGTTAAAGTGTAACAAAATATGAGCGCCGAAACAGAGATATGGGAGGGGACACTGACAGCCACAAACTGTTTGTTTGGCGCTTTCCCCTCACATATCTCTACAGCGGAGACCAAACTGGCTCAACTGGTCGTTGTTTATTCTGGTCTGTGGACCGGACAGGCTCTGCAGAGAGCAGCTCATGCAGTGAATGTCGTCAGGCCAGGTATTTGAGCCAAAGGAAGCTGCAGTTTGTTTATACTGACTGACTGACTGACTGACTGACTGAATGCTGCTATTTTGGTATCTAGGACACAGACTGTCACTGGTGTGGCTCGAGAGGAGGAGAGGCTCTGGTGTGCAAGGCTAAAGCCATGGTGCTCTATATCAGAGGTTCCCAAACTTTTATATACATATATTTTTCATATGAGGCACCCCTACATTGTATTCATAACCTTATAGTGGAAGCTCTAGCCCCGAAAAATAAGCTGTTAACTTCAAGTCATGATGCAAAGGTCCCCTTTGGCATGGAAGTACCTTAGGACAATAGGAAAGAATTTATCCAAAGAGACAAGTTAGATCACCCTTCATTTTCTTTTTATAGCCATTTTAAAAATGGCCGCCAACAATAAACCACTATTACACCATACCCCATATCTTTGCTTCTGTTAGAGCTATAATAATAATATTGGTGTCAAAGTGTACATTTTTGGGGTCTAGGAATTCAATTAAATAGGTTTCAAAGCAAAAAACCCAATACTTCACTAATTAACATGACAGCGGGGGGTAAAATATGCAAATTTCATGAAAAATAACATGTTTTAACAGGGTAACCTACCCCCCCACCCCTCCCCTTAAACTTTGATTCACCTTTCCTTTGGTATGGAAGTACCTTAGGGCCATAGGAAACAATTTATCCAAAGAGACAAGTTAGATCACCCTTCATTTTCTTTTTATAGCCATTTTAAAAATGGCCGCCAACAATAAACCACTATTACACCAGACCCCATTTTTGGGGTCTAGGAATTCAATTAAATAGGTTTCAAAGCAAAAAACCCAATACTTCACTAATTAACATGACAGCGGGGGGTAAAATATGCAAATTTCATGAAAAATAACATGTTTTAACAGGGTAACCTACCCCCCCACCCCTCCCCTTAAACTTTGATTCACCTTTCCTTTGGTATGGAAGTACCTTAGGGCCATAGGAAACAATTTATCCAAAGAGACAAGTTAGATCACCCTTCATTTTCTTTTTATAGCCATTTTAAAAATGGCCGCCAACAATAAACCACTATTACACCAGACCCCATATCTTTGCTTCTGTTAGAGCTATACTAATAATATTGGTGTCAAAGTGTACATTTATGGGGTCTAGGAATTCAACTAAACAGGTTTCAATGCAAAAAACCCAATACTTCACTAATTAACATGACAGCGGGGGGTAAAATATGCAAATTTCATGAAAAATAACACGTTTTAACAGGGTAACTTACCCCCTCACCCCTCCCCCTAAACTTTGATTCACTTTTCCTTTGGTATGGAAGTACCTTAGGGCCATAGGAAACAATTTATCCAAAGAGACAATTTAGATCACCCTTCATTTTCTATCTATAGCCATTTTAAAAATGGCCGCCGACAATAAACCACTATTACACCAGACCCCAACTTTGCTTCTGTTAGAGCTATAATAATAATATTGGTGTCAAAGTGTACATTTACACCAGACCCCATATCTTTGCTTCTGTTAGAGCTATACTAATAATATTGGTGTCAAAGTGTACATTTATGGGGTCTAGGAATTCAACTAAACAGGTTTCAATGCAAAAAACCCAATACTTCACTAATTAACATGACAGCGGGGGGTAAAATATGCAAATTTCATGAAAAATAACACGTTTTAACAGGGTAACTTACCCCCTCACCCCTCCCCCTAAACTTTGATTCACTTTTCCTTTGGTATGGAAGTACCTTAGGGCCATAGGAAACAATTTATCCAAAGAGACAATTTAGATCACCCTTCATTTTCTATCTATAGCCATTTTAAAAATGGCCGCCGACAATAAACCACTATTACACCAGACCCCAACTTTGCTTCTGTTAGAGCTATAATAATAATATTGGTGTCAAAGTGTACATTTTTGGGGTCTAGGAATTCAACTAAACAGGTTTCAATGCAAAAAAAAACAATACTTCACTAGTTAACATGACAGCGGGGGGTAAAATATGCTAATTTCATGAAAAATAACACGTTTTAACAGGGTAACTTACCTCCCCACCCTCCCCCTAAACTTTGATTAAATTTTCCTTTGGTATGGAAGTACCCTGTGGCCATAGGAAACAATGTATCCAAAGACACAATTTAGATCACCCTTCATTTTCTATCTATAGCCATTTTAAAAATGGCCGCCAACAATAAACCACTATTACACCAGACCCCATCTTTGCTTCTGTTAGAGCTATAATAATAATATTGGTGTCAAAGTGTACATTTTTGGGGTCTAGGAATTCAACTAAACAAGTTACAATGTAAAGAACCCAATACTTCACTAATTAACATGACAGCGGGGGGTAAAATATGCAAATTTCATGAAAAAGAATACGTTTTAACAGGGTAACATAGACTTGTAATGTAATTTATAGTGCACGGATCGTGCACGCCCATGCCTAGATGATGCACCACGTGTGTGCCCACTGTTCACAGCTTTCAAACAAAAAAAATCCGCTTGGAAATCCGTTCAGGCATTCATGATTTATCAGCCATTATGTTTTCTTCAGATGTAAACAAACATGGCTGGCATGTTTGAAAGAATGGGTTGGTATGGGGTTTAAACATTAGGGGTATATATATAGTAACTGTATTGAAATATCGTTTTTAACTTAAAAAATCGAAGTAGATCGAAATGAAAACAGCTAAAATCGAATCGTATAGTTTAATTTTGTATCGTATCGAATCGGCAGTGCAAAGAATCGATTGTATCGATACTACCTACTTGGGCATTGTATTTAGCATTTTTAAGAAGAAAAAATGAAAAGGAGAGGTTTAATTACTTTTCCTTTCCATATAGCTACACTGGTCTATCGATAAATGTGTGTAATATCTGGGTTCATGTCAAGGTGCACGTTTGTCAATATACAAAGTCCATGTATTTGGCAGATAATCACTGTGTTTACTCATTTATATCCATAATAATACATGTTTCCCTTAAAAACCAGCACTATCCACATCTTTCACACAGATTTAATTTCTTTGCTAAATAGTTACTATATCCATTTTAAATAATTAAATCGAATCGTATCGTATCGCCATGAATGAACCAATATCGTCCATGTATCGTATCGTCAACCATATATCGAGATATGTATCGAATCGCTATTAAAATGTATCGTTACACCCCTATTAAACATGCAATTTCGCTGGCATGTTTGAAAGAATGGGTTGGTATGGGGTTTAAACATTAGGGGTATATATATAGTAACTGTATTGAAATATCGTTTTTAACTTAAAAAATCGAAGTAGATCGAAATGAAAACAGCTAAAATCGAATCGTATAGTTTAATTTTGTATCGTATCGAATCGGCAGTGCAAAGAATCGATTGTATCGATACTACCTACTTGGGCATTGTATTTAGCATTTTTAAGAAGAAAAAATGAAAAGGAGAGGTTTAATTACTTTTCCTTTCCATATAGCTACACTGGTCTATCGATAAATGTGTGTAATATCTGGGTTCATGTCAAGGTGCACGTTTGTCAATATACAAAGTCCATGTATTTGGAAGATAATCACTGTGTTTACTCATTTATATCCATAATAATACATGTTTCCCTTAAAAACCAGCACTATCCACACCTTTCACACAGATTTAATTTCTTTGCTAAATAGTTACTATATCCATTTTAAATAATTAAATCGAATCGTATCGTATCGCCATGAATGAACCAATATCGTCCATGTATCGTATCGTCAACCATATATCGAGATATGTATCGAATCGCTATTAAAATGTATCGTTACACCCCTATTAAACATGCAATTTCGCGATCGCGATCATGCCTATTACATTTCTGGAGGTCCAAAAAACATTTTTGAAAAAAATAAATAAATCCCAAACTCGGGAAACTCGGGGTTGGCACAGCGGTGGTACCAATACAAACTCGGGAAACTCGGGGTTGGCACCATATGTGTTAACAGTAAACAAATCATTTACTGATGCAAACTTGGACACATCATCAGTGTTGTTTCCTGGAGTCACTGGGTGTTTTGGGTCCTGCAAGAGTCAGCCTCCTCAGGCGACCCGACTGAAGCTGATCAGACCTCGTTATGTATCCAAGTGGCATGCTTCTGTCCCCACTGCTCTCCCCTCTTAATCTGGAGGCTTTTTCTGCTGCATCCCCAATGTTGCCTATGGCTCTTCTTTGTTGGCAACTGTTATGCACAGTGGCGTAGCTGTGCTTAGGGAGTGACTGGCAAATTCCAGACTGCTAGATGTCAGGTCTCAATCTGGACAGGGAAATGTGTGGTGGAATTTTCAGCTGCCTCTCCAGGTCAACTGTCATCACTAAGTCTCGGGCTGTGGAGAGCAAACCAGCAGAGCAGTTCTTTGTTGTTTTCTCTGACCTTTTCCCTTCCTTGACACAGTGAATGGCCTTAGCTGTGGCTTGGGAGTATTGGATGCCCTTGATGCCCTTGCTGATTGCTTAAGCGATGGATTTCAGGACCTGGTCGTTCCTCAATAGAAACCGGCCCTCAGGCCTCACCCAGCGCCTTGGAGCAGCTGCTCAGGATATGTTCAGGATATGTACGGTACCTGGGTGCTCAGGATCTGTACTGCAGATATTCCTGTGCCCTTGCCACAAACTCCTCCCTGACTGAGCTGAAACAGAGCCTGAGTTTATTGGTCTTCCTGTACAGCCTGATTTTGCTTAGGCTGCGGCCCAGCCATCTTTATTCAGCCATCATAGATGTAGAGGCCAGAGGATTTTTGGGTGCATTTCATGCTGGTAAACACAGGCCTTGGATCTTCAAGGGAGCCCCCCCAGGTCAGCACTGGTTGCCTTGATGGAATCTCTGTCATTCAGAGTGCGGTTGAAGACATTTCCAAGGCTCATCACCGGCTTCTCAATGACTGATGGGATCTGGTGTTCTCCCAGACTGAAGCGAATTTGTCTATGATATTCCCCTTCTTTTGGAAAAAAATTCCCTTACCAGGTATATTCCAGCACATGCCATTGCTCACAGTCTTGGACCATCCAAGGCAATGGCACTGCCAGCATTCCATGCTTTAATGGGGAGCAACACAGCCTTTGGCAAGGGCAAGAAGACAGTCCGTGCAGCAGTCCTTGCCTGAACTCACCTTACCTCTTCAGCTGCTCTCTGGCCCTAGCCCCACCACTGAGATGATCTCCACCCACACACCCATTCTCCAGAAATCTCTCCAAAAGCTGTATGGTGTTTCCGGGGGGGAGAGTGTTTTCTGCTGGTGTTTCAGTCCGAGCGTATCAAAGGGTGCGTTTGGAAATGTGCACCGGGTGTGTGCTCAGTGTAGTGAGTGCCTAAACCCAACCCTAACCTCAGTAAAACTATGCCTAAAACTAACCCTAACCAGACCCAGTGCCCATTTCCGAACGCACCATTTGATACACTCGGACTGAAACACCAGCAGAAAACACTCTCCCGTTTCCGGGGATGACGTTAGGACTGTGTCCTAATGCTCGACTCTCCCTCTTACTTCACAAATGAAGCTACTTTGATCACATGCCATCAAGCAGTGATGCGCTCCATTGGAAGTGCAAGACAGACTGTATTATTGTAGCTATGGGTTCTGGTGTAATAGTGGTTTATTGTCGTCGGCCATTTTTAAAATGGCTATAAATAGAAAATGAAGGGTTATCTAAATTGTCTCTTTGGATTTGTTTTTTCCTATGGCCCTAAGGTACTTCCATACCAAAGGAAAAGTAAATCAAAGTTTAGGGGGAGGGGTGGGGGGGTAAGTTACCCTGTTAAAACATATTATATTTTCATGACATATGCATATTTTACCCTCCGCTGTCCTGTTAATTAGTGAAGTATTGGGTTTTTTGCATTGAAACCTGTTTAGTTGAATTCCTAGACCCCATAAATGTACACTTTGACACCAATAATATTATTATAGCTCTAACAGAAGCAAAGTGTGATGCGCTCCATTGGAAGTGCAAGACAGACTGTATTATTGTAGCTATGGGTTCTGGTGTAATAGTGGTTTATTGTCGTCGGCCATTTTTAAAATGGCTATAAATAGAAAATGAAGGGTTATCTAAATTGTCTCTTTGGATTTGTTTTTTCCTATGGCCCTAAGGTACTTCCATACCAAAGGAAAAGTAAATCAAAGTTTAGGGGGAGGGGTGGGGGGGTAAGTTACCCTGTTAAAACATATTATATTTTCATGACATATGCATATTTTACCCTCCGCTGTCCTGTTAATTAGTGAAGTATTGGGTTTTTTGCATTGAAACCTGTTTAGTTGAATTCCTAGACCCCATAAATGTACACTTTGACACCAATAATATTATTATAGCTCTAACAGAAGCAAAGTTGGGGTCTGGTGTAATAGTGGTTCATTGTTGGCGGCCATTTTTAAAATGGCTATAGATAGAAAATGAAGGGTGATCTAAATTGTCTCTTTGGATAAATTGTTTCCTATGGCCCTAAGGTACTTCCATACCAAAGGAAAGGTGAATCAAAGTTTAGGGGGAGGGTGGGGGTGTAAGTTGCTCTGTTAAAACGTATTCTTTTTCATGAAATTTGCATATTTTACCCCCCGCTGTCATGTTAATTAGTGAAGTATTGTTTTTTTTGCATTGAAACCTGTTTAGTTGAATTCCTAGACCCCAAAAATGTACACTTTGACACCAATATTATTATTATAGCTCTAACAGAAGCAAAGTTGGGGTCTGGTGTAATAGTGGTTTATTGTTGGAGGCCATTTTTAAAATGGCTATAGATAGAAAATGAAGGGTGATCTAAATTGTCTCTTTGGATAAATTGTTTCCTATGGCCCTAAGGTACTTCCATACCAAAGGAAAAGTGAATCAAAGTTTAGGGGGAGGGGTGGTGAAGGTGAATCAAAGTTTAGGGGGAGGGTGGGGGGTGTAAGTTGCTCTGTTAAAACGTATTCTTTTTCATGAAATTTGCATATTTTACCCCCCGCTGTCATGTTAATTAGTGAAGTATTGTTTTTTTTGCATTGAAACCTGTTTAGTTGAATTCCTAGACCCCAAAAATGTACACTTTGACACCAATATTATTATTATAGCTCTAACAGAAGCAAAGTTGGGGTCTGGTGTAATAGTGGTTTATTGTTGGAGGCCATTTTTAAAATGGCTATAGATAGAAAATGAAGGGGGATCTAAATTGTCTCTTTGGATAAATTGTTTCCTATGGCCCTAAGGTACTTCCATACCAAAGGAAAAGTGAATCAAAGTTTAGGGGGAGGGGTGGTGGGGGTAGGTTACCCTGTTAAAAACGTTTTATTTTTCATGACATTTGCATATTTTACCCCCCGCTGTCATGTTAATTAGTGAAGTGTTGGGTTTTTTGCATTGAAACCTGTTTAGTTGAATTCCTAGACCCCATAAATGTACACTTTGACACCAATATTATTAGTATAGCTCTAACAGAAGCAAAGATATGGGGTCTGGTGTAATAGTGGTTTATTGTTTGCGGCCATTTTTAAAATGGCTATAAAAAGAAAATGAAGGGTGATCTAACTTGTCTCTTTGGATAAATTGTTTCCTATGGCCCTAAGGTACTTCCATACCAAAGGAAAGGTGAATCAAAGTTTAAGGGGAGGGTGGGGGGGTAGGTTACCCTGTTAAAACGTGTTATTGTTCATGAAATTTGCATATTTTACCCCCCGCTGTCATGTTAATTAGTGAAGTATTGGGTTTTTTGCTTTGAAACCTATTTAATTGAATTCCTAGACCCCAAAAATGTACACTTTGACACCAATATTATTATTATAGCTCTAACAGAAGCAAAGATATGGGGTATGGTGTAATAGTGGTTTATTGTTGGCGGCCATTTTTAAAATGGCTATAAAAAGAAAATGAAGGGTGATCTAACTTGTCTCTTTGGATAAATTCTTTCCTATTGTCCTAAGGTACTTCCATGCCAAAGGGGACCTTTGCATCATGACTTGAAGTAAAATATGAGCTAGAGCCTCCACTATTATATTTCTAGCATATTTTAGCAATTATGTTGCGAGGAAACCGTTGAGATAACAGCCATTTTAGTTAACTCATTAAAAGCCACTGACTTTAACGGATTAAAATGTCCAGAGTGCCCCCCCCCCCGCCCCCATTCACTCCTGTTATCTTATTTTGAAGGCCAGAAGGCCACGAGGTGATTACTTCCGGTCTGACGTCATCGCATCCTGCGACGGAACCGATCGTTGTTTACGTGGAGCCATGCTGGATTGCGTCGGAGTATTTATACATGTGTTATATAAGCGAGCATCTGCCTCCATCTTCGCTTCTAAAGTGTAGTTTTGAGATAATGGACATTAAAGATGAGATCCCCGTCCACCTCAATGTTATGGGATTACTATTTTGTGCTCGTGAGCCTTGATGATGATGAATCAGCGACGGACTTTCGTCTCCGGACATCCGGCCATTCTACTCGGTAATGTACTCAACGTTACAGTAATATATTACTTTTCGCGCGACATCGCGCGTTTGGCTCTATAAGTACTCGAGTACTTTTCGCGCGACATCGCGCGTTTGGCTTTTAATGAGTTAAAACTGACTGAAAATAAAAGTTTAAAATTATACTAAATATTCTTTTTTCAAGTGTCTAAATAAATTCCAAATATTATCAAATTATCTCGCGGCACCCCTGGACTGCCATCACACGGCACCCCAGGGTGCCCCGTCACCCACTTTGAAATCCCCTGCTCTATATTACAGACATTAACAGTTGTTAGATAAAGTAGTCAACCCCAGTGCTCGCGTAGTCAAAGTATAGATACTCCTGGTCAAATGTTACTTAACTACAAGTAAAAGTAGCTGGGTCGAATCAGAATTCTTGGAGTATTAGTTCTGCTTGAAGTGTTCAAAAATACATGCTTAAGGGATATTTCACTTTCAAGCATGTTTGGGGTCATTTTAATATCTACGCAGGCTTTTGTGAGGGTCCCGGACAGTTTTTAAGTTGCTTGATTCAGTATTTACTGTAGATATGACAACGTTTTGCATATCAAACGGCATTCAAATAACCGCAAATAAAAGTTCCAAACATCCGTGTCACTTTAGATTTTAACCACTTTAACCATTATTTTATGTTTTAACTATTAAAAAAATAGCAGATATGCAAGTTCACAGTGCGGCAGGGTTAGTGCTGCGCTGCCGAGCTTGTAGATCCGCTATTTCTTTTTAAAATCATGATTCTTTTTTCTGCAAATCTTTTAATATATAATTTTTAAACATGTAACTCAAATATTTCGACACAGATCCAGGTCCAAATGTCGCAAATATAGCTGCCTGGTTCTTTTAAACTCCTGGGGTCCAAATCAATTTTGCATATTAAACGCCCGGGCTACTATTTGGAAATATACGGCATGTACAGTATGTACAGTATGTATGAAGTGTGTGTGACTGTGTGTACAAAGGAAAGTGACCAGCAGTTCATGAGCCGTGTACCTTTCTCCAGCGTTTAACGTCTCCGTCGACATCTGGGTTTTGAGCCTGTCGTACACCTTAGTTATAGACTTCACCAAGCTTCCTCCCTCAGTAAACTCCTTCACTTCAATGTCCCTGGAACAACACACACACACACACACACACACACACACACACACACACACACACACACACACACACACACACACACACACACACACACACACACACACACACACACACACACACACACACACACACACACACACACACACACACACACACACACACACAGGGTCAGACAAACAAGGCCTACTTTTGTTTCCACATGTGATGTTGATTAATAGTTGAAACACCAACTGACTGTTGGGTCATTCGTTGCCCATTCATGTTTTGATTAAAATAAATAGATTCACTTTCCCATTATTATAAAAGCATGTAACTGTCAACTGCAAATAAACAAAAACACACATTTGGAAAACTGGTTTTGTATTGTGTAATTTCTGCGTGCTAAAATGTATTCTACTTTGTTATTTATTGGTGATGTGGAATTTATTAGTGCTATGTATTGGACTATTTTTAGTTTTTAGTTATGTTGCAGTAGGCCTACCACATTTGAAACACGTGTTTCATTACACTTTAATGTGTTACCCTGGGTTAAAGATATATGATTATTATACTTGTACGGTATGGTATATCTTTTACCAAAATCAAATCAAACTAGAAAGATGCAATTCTGGGAAATTGCGAGTGAGGTTGCCTATGTGTTGTATGGATAACCACATTGTCATGTGAAGCCCTGTTGGGCAACCATGATTCATGTGAGGCCTGACCTATTTATAGTCCAGTAAATTGCCTATTCATAGTCTGGATAGTTTATCTAGAAAGAAAGACTATTTATAGTCTAGATAGCCAGAATGTAATGTGAAGCCTGACCTATTTATAGTACATTTCCTATTTATAGTCTGCATTGTTCATCTAGACAGAAAGAAAGTTGCATTAGAACTACAGTGTGTTTCCTCATAGACAACAACACTAATAAAGTAAACTTACAACAGCTCAGTGTCTCTCTGGCCTTCTGTTAAGGAGGTGATGTCTTCATACCTGTCAGGGACACACAGAGGACACAGCAAACACATTAATACATACATGTACATGTAGACGGTCAAGTAAACATGGGGTTTGACATGTCAATGACAGGCTGTAATTCACTGTGAAGGTCAGGGCTCCACACAGAGTGTCTTTGTGTTACATGACAGACTGTTGGTTGGAGTTTGGTGCCAAAACATAACCCATCTATGCTGTACTATTCCATTAACTACAGTTAGCTGTACTATCCCATTAACTACAGTTAGCTGTACTATTCCATTAAATACAGTTAGCTGTACTATTCCATTAACTACAGTTAGCTGTACTATCCCATTATCTACAGTTAGCTGTACTATTCCATTAACTACAGTTAGCTGTACTATTCCATTAACTACAGTTAGCTGTACTATTCCATTAACTACAGTTAGCTGTACTATTCCATTAACTACAGTTAGCTGTACTATTCCATTAACTACAGTTAGCTGTACTATCCCATTAACTACAGTTAGCTGTACTATTCCATTAACTACAGTTAGCTGTACTATTCCATTAACTACAGTTAGCTGTTCTATATCTAGGGTTGCCAACCATCCCGTATTAGCTGGGATGCCCCGTGTTCTGGCCAAAAGAGGCGCATCCCGTGCGGGACGTCGTTTGTCCCGGTAAAGGGACGATGTTACTGTTTTGGTGAGTAGCGAAACTGTATTTTTTATTTTTGGACCAGACGAGAGAGCGCAGGCTTTCTGCCGGTGCAGCGGATGGGTTTCTGACATAGTGTTAAGGAGAACTCCTTCTACAGCTAGGACATACAGTACATACGTGCAAACAGATAAAGCCGATGTAGGAGAGTGTGTGTACAGATCTACTGTACACACACTGATAGAGGAGGAGACACTCACACTGCCTCCATCTTCATGTAGTCGTTCTCCTCACGAATGACCGACGTCTGGTCGTCCAACGCCTCGTCCAAGGCCTCCTTTTTCTGCAGGACACAGCCAGCAACACAGCAACATCAATGTCTTATGCCTGGCTCAGGGAAGAGGACGCCCCTGCCATGCAGAGTCCCTCATATGCACCGTTGGAGGTGCAGTAGGACTAAGGCCTGTCTATGAAATAATACTGAACTGCATTGTATGATTTGTATTGTGATGTTGTTTTATGCCTGGACCGCAGGAAGAATAGTCTCCACTACGGTGTAGACTTATGTGGATCCATAAGTTCCAACGTAAAGAAAGTCTGTAAAAGGTCTTATTTGGGATGTTCCTTTTAGGCAGGGTGTTTAACTGTACTTGTACTGTACTACATTTCTATTGTATTGACTATACTTATACTGTTCTCCATTCTGTTTGAGGTAGTATGTATGTGTCTTTACCCATAGGCCTAGCTGTTTGAGGTAGGATCTGGGTGTATGTATGTATGTGTGTTTACCCATAGGCCCAGCTGTTTGAGGTAGAGCAGTATGTGAGTTTATTTACCCATAGGCCCAGCTGTTTGAGGTAGTACAGTATGTATGTGTCATTACCCATAGGCCCAGCTGTTTGAGGTAGGATCTGGGGTAGTCGTACAGATTCATAGGCTCTGAAGAGGGTATTCTGGGGCGATGCGATCCCTGACAACAAAAACAGAAACATTTTTTTACAAACTAATTCTACGAATGTTACGAAAAACGAATTCCACCAGCAAATCAACAAAGAGCCAATGAGAGAGAGTGGTTTGCACCTGTCCAGGTTCCGACATGGCCCTGCACCGGGGGGGAGGGTCCGACATGGAACGCTGCTTCATCACATCAGCCTGGAGAGAAACACACACAAAGGAACACACACACACATTAATGAATGAACACATTAAAATCACAACACACTTACATTACATTACATACAGTACAGTACAGTACAGTACAGTACAGTACAGTACAGTACAGTACAGTACAGCAGTGATTCTCAACCTTTACAGGTCGTGACCCCCAAAATAATCAATGACATTTTAACTGGGGACCCCCACCCTGACTAGCACTAAGAGTTGAGGCATTAAATAAGTTCTATTGTGAAAATAGTAGATCTACAGTACATGCTCACAACGGCTATTTTCACAATTTCTGCCTCTAATATTTGACAATTTGGCCAGTGTTTAATTTGTCATTTTAGAGGTCCTTAAATTGTCCTTAAAGTTATACTATGTAACTTTTTTTATAAAACAAATCTTAAAATTGTCCTAACTGTTAAATCGCTAAAGTTTTAGAACCCCCACTCTGTTATTTTCAGCTTCTGAAGCCTTCTCTTTATATGTTTTCTATGAGTTGTGAGGGGGGGAGAATTTCCCGGCAAAATGATGTCATCTCCCACATGATACACTACCGGCCAATCACAGCGCCGATCATACACCACCGGCCAATCACAGCAAGTCTTGCTGTCTCTTCAGAAAATAGCTTCCCTTAGCAACTGTGTTTACATTGGTGAAGGAATCTTGCATGCTACTCCCTCAATCCTGGTCTAAAAATGACGGGAGACGGCTCTATGGATTCGTATCGGCGAGGCGGAGGCGGAGGCGGTCGCGGGGGTCGCGGCGGCCGCGGTGGTTGCAACACCTAGTATATAAAGGTCAAGTTGAGAGTTCCTGTGTTTGACTGTTTTGACTGTGTTTGACTGGGGGTCGCGGCTGCCGCGGTGGCTGCAACACCTAGTATATAAAGGTCAAGTTGAGAGTTCCTGTGTTTGACTGTTTTCCCATGTCTATAATATACTGTAAATATGGACAAACACACGACTGCATATGGAGATCCCCGATGTCTGTGCAAATCATGGATTCCGAATATTGACGTGCCACTTTAGCAGAAACACGCACACGCACACACACACACCAACCACGCAAGGCACCAACCTGCTCATTAGGAGCAGTGAGGGGTTCAGTGTCTTGCTCAAGGACACCGCAAGCCCGGGATTCGAACCGGGATCCCTCTGATCCCCACGCGGCCGCTCTAGCTCCCCAGTCTGTGCTGATCCGCCGCTATAAGTGTGTATGTTGGACATGATGTGTTAGCACAGTGTGGCGCTCTCTGATTGTTGATGCCATTGACTTAAACTATGATGGAAAATGTTGATCGACTACCTTTTTTCACTGGCGAAAACTAAATGATAAAAACTTTGATATGATATGACTAAAACTAAGATTAAATATATTGACCACACCCTAGATGGGTTGGCGATAGGGCCTTCCTGTGTGGAGTTTGCATGTTCTCCCCGTGTCTCCTAGGGTAGATACCCTCTGTAACCCTCACAAAAACATGCAGTAATCCTGGTCTCAATAATGCCTCCCCCTGGCCAGCCGGGGCGCCTGATGGAGAGGAAAGGAACTGGTTGGAGTAACGTGTTCCTTCCACACGCTACGTCCAAACCAGGGAAATCTCCACTGTCAGGTGAAAAGAAGCAACTTGGACTCCTCATGCATAGAAGGAAGCATGAGGTCAGTCCGTTGTCTCCCCAGGCGCGGCAGAGGGAGAGCAGAGCCCAGGATTACGTAGGCAATTGGCACTGGGTGAAAAAATGGGTTACAGCCTGTAATAATAATAATATAAAATTAATAATATTATATATATATATATATATATATATATATATATATATATATATATATATATATATGATATATATATATAGACAATTTCATCAACAACTAAAATGTTAGGGAGGGACTAGTGGAGAAGAGATCCTGTAGAATAAAAAAAATGTATGGTTTGTGTGACTAGCACTAAGAGTTGAGGCATTAAATAAGTTCTATTGTGAAAATAGTAGATCTACAGTACATGCTCACAACGGCTATTTTCACAATTTCTGCCTCTAATATTTGACAATTTGGCCAGTGTTTAATTTGTCATTTTAGAGGTCCTTAAATTGTCCTTAAAGTTATACTATGTAACTTTTTTTATAAAACAAATCTTAAAATTGTCCTAACTGTTAAATCGCTAAAGTTTTAGAACCCCCACTCTGTTATTTTCAGCTTCTGAAGCCTTCTCTTTATATGTTTTCTATGAGTTGTGAGGGGGGGAGAATTTCCCGGCAAAATGATGTCATCTCCCACATGATACACTACCGGCCAATCACAGCACCGATCATACACCACCGGCCAATCACAGCGAGTCTTGCTGTCTCTTCAGAAAATAGCTTCCCTTAGCAACTGTGTTTACATTGGTGAAGGAATCTTGCATGCTACTCCCTCAATCCTGGTCTAAAAATGACGGGAGACGGCTCTATGGATTCGTATCGGCGAGGCGGAGGTCGCGGTCGCGGGGGTCGCGGCGGCCGCGGTGGTTGCAACACCTAGTATATAAAGGTCAAGTTGAGAGTTCCTGTGTTTGACTGTTTGGGTTACAAAATTGTGGGATAAAAAAATAATAATAATAATATAAAATTAATAATATTATATATATATATATATATATATATATATATATATATATATATATATATATATACATATATATATGATATATATATATATATAGACAATTTCATCAACAACTAAAATGTTAGGGAGGGACTAGTGGAGAAGAGATCCTGTAGAATAAAAAAAATGTATGGTCTGTGTGACTAGCACTAAGAGTTGAGGCATTAAATAAGTTCTATTGTGAAAATAGTAGATCTACAGTACATGCTCACAACGGCTATTTTCACAATTTCTGCCAATTTCTGCCTCTAATACATGCTCACAACGGCTATTTTCACAATTTCTGCCTCTAATATCCTGTAGAATAAAAAAAAATGTATGGTTTGTGTGACACCCTGGAGACCTTCCCATGACCTCTCTACACCACTGGTTCTCAGAGTGTGGTCTGGGGACCCCAAGAAGGGGTCCATGGGAGGGGGTCCCCAGCAAAAATATAGTTGATACAGCATCATAATGATTTTAACCCCTTTATCCATTTATACATTCATTTGGCTACTCAAAAATAACCGATCTTGGAAAACTACTTCTCTACACAACTACTTCTGTCACCCACTTGGATACGTTGGCATAAGTTGCATGCCAAGCCAGTTTAACCACATTCAACCTGGCGTTTTCATTTGGGGGCATTAGTCATTATAGTTAAAACCTAGTAACTAGTTCACCGTTTCTCAAAGTCTGGTGAGGGGGCCCCAGCAGGGGCCCAGATGGCACCCGTTACAGGTCTGTAACATCTGAGTGTGTCTCGTTGTATACAAATGGAATTTATGTTTGCATATTTTTGGGACACCCCAAACCACACTGTGAAATCCTCAGTGTCAATTTGACTCTGAGGGATCTATTTTGATTGTCTTAAGTACCAGCTCTTATGCCTTAACTTAAACCATACTGTCCCTGACCACCAAACTTTTCGTCGGAAAGGTCCGGTTCAACTACAAAATTACGTCATTCGCATCTGGACAGGCATATGGACAGGCCTTTATTAGGGCATAAGAGATACAGCCCTAAGAGTGTCCGTAACACTATCATAGTTACAGACCCGTAAGGGCCCCATTTGGGGACCCCCTGAGGGGTCCCCGGACCTGAGGTTGAGAAGCGTTTGTGTTGTGGTTTCTTTCCATGGCAGCTAGCAGTGAGACTGGTTAGGCTGGTTATCTGAACAGAGATATGTTTACCTCAGCGCTCGCCACACACGTGTCACTGGAGTCCTTTGGCAAGAGAGAGAGAGAGAGAGAGAGAGAGAGAGAGAGAGAGAGAGAGAGAGAGAGAGAGAGAGAGAGAGAGAGAGAGAGAGAGAGAGAGACACACACACACAGAGAGAGAGAGAGACAGAGAGAGAGAGAGACAGTATTAAATGAAGTCATGACTCAACATACATACCTAAATGAAACCTCAGTGACATTACATCAATTAAGCCTTTGTGTGTTACTGGCACAGAAGGTGACCTGAGTTCACTGGTGGTAAAAAACAAAACTCAGATGACCGCAATGACGGAATATTCCGTACAGTAAAAGTTCTGTATTCAACTTTCTGACTTCAGTGAAAGTACAAAATGATTAGCGCCATGGACGTTCCGCATTTTGCAGAACGTCCATTTCACATTTGTTTTTTTTTATGTGTATTTTCATAACTTGTAGACCAAAGTATAAAATAGGCCATGTACCGGTAAGTGGTTAATGTAATCTACTGCAACAATAGTAACTAAAGCTGTCACCATAATATAGAGCAGTTAATTCTTTTTTACAATATTTACATCTGAGATGTTTTGGAGTAAAAGTACTGTATGTATATTGAAAAAGGAAAATACAGCTTCTCACAGTTAATTGTACATCCAATGTGTATGTGTGTGTGCGTGCTTGTTCTTCACGGTACCTCTGTGTCGAACACTCGATGCGGGCGATATTTCAGAGCGTTGAACAGGTCGGAGAACCACTCGTCTACGTCCGAGCTGGGAGCACATAGAAACACAGTTCTTTTCAAAATGTCATCATTCCATGCTAGAGCAGTGGTTCTCATGTTTTCACGTCAAGGACGCCACAAATTCACATGTATTTTCCAGATGGACCCCCATCTGGAACTGTTTGGTGCCAGGGCCCCCCAGAAGAGAAGATTTGTGTAAAAAAAGAACCTTTTGAGATTTTTCACAAATGCTCCAAAATAGCAGAAGTGCAAGCTCTGTGTGAGCTTGTACAGTATGTGATATCTTTGAATAAATATGGATAAAGTGGTTAAATGATTGTGAGGCTGTAGTAACACAATTAGCTGGGGACCCCCTGGAAAACCACAGGTCTGCTGCGGCTCTCAGACCTTTTAAATCAAAGCTGAAGACCTAGCTTGTATTGTCTGTGTGGGATGAAGCCATGGCCATTACCCAGGGACAGATTGAAGTTTAACAAGTGGACAACATCATAATTCCTTATCTGAGATGTCTTTTATTGTTCCTAAAATAGCGTGAGGAGAGTGTGGCAGTGTCATCATTTCATCTTTTATGAGACACTAAATAAAAGTGTCACTGCTGCTAACTCTATGGCCAGCACAGAGAGCATGTGAAGTGAAGTCTATTTTCATCCTTTGACCGAGAACGCATCGCTATGACACACATCGTGAGCCTATCGATCTTCTTTTCACTACTTATTTTTTATTTTTATTTCTGGAATGTGTTAGATGTTTTTTATGTATATTTATGACAAATTGTGAATTTTTGGGTGAAAATGTTTTGAAAAAAAAATAAAAATAAAAAAAAGGTAGGAAACAAAAAATAAAGGGCTACATTTACCAGTGACCCATAAAATATGCATGGGGTTCACGACCCACTGTTTGGCAAACGGTGGCAGAATACTTGTAACAGGGCGTTATGTTTATTTGCTTTTGAACAGGTCTGGTACAGTAGCCTATAGTCACAGTGCTGTGGATTAACAGCGGGTGTGTTGGTGAGGTGAGGTGCAGACTGATGAGACTATTAATATCATCCATTAACATTTATTTATAAAGCTTATGAAGCCGACCTCAGATGCTCCTATGAGTCTGCAGCAAATAAAGGCTGGTAATGCAGCATTAGTTTGTCTAACAGCGTGCTTGCACGAAGTTTGAATTAAGATACATTAATCAACCCTTTACAGTTTACAGTTTACAGTTTAGGCATTTAGCAGACGCTTTTAATCCAAAGCGATTTACAATAAGCAGACCCTTTGTGGGAAGCACATGAGTACTAGGCTATACTCATGGTTCCGGTTGTCAGTTAGGAGGCCAGTATGTGTAACCAGAACCAAGGACGGGTGTTTTAAATGAATCTAACATGGTTAAAATGTGTCTGATGAAATTAATATTAAATATCTTAATACTGAATCGAGGGAGGGGCTCACAAAAGCCTGAGTAGATGATAAAATGAACCTTTTTTAAGGTGAAATATGCCTTATAATAACAGAAGAGTTCTCAACAGGCCTGAAAATTAAGGCCCGGCCTTAACTGGGCCCTAACTGGGCCAGCTCGACAAATTAGCATACATTTTAGGCCCTACCCGGCCCAAAAACGTTGGGTCGGGTCGGCTAGAGTCGGGTTTGGGAAGAATTTGAAAACTCTATCATAGACTAAAACTAATATTCTTTTCTTTTTCTTTTTTCATTGAGCCTGAGGCCCAGCCCAACTAATTAGCATACATTTTAGGCCCTACCCTAACCTCAATGTCAGGTCGGGTTCGGGTAGAACTCTAAATAGCAGTAAAATCCAACTATGTCCACTAAGTGTTCCTGACCTGTTCTCTCCGATGAGGAAGTAGTCTCTCTCTGCCGTCTTGATGAACAGAACGCAGGCTGGAGAGCACTTGAAGTTCTTCAGGACCCAGTTCCACTTGGGGTGGTTCTGAGGACTGATGTACAGCCGCATGATCCTGACACACACACACACACACACACACACACACACACACACACACACACACACACACACACACACACACACACACACACACACACACACACACACACACACACACACACACACACACTTACACTTTGCAATTAGGCATTTAGCAGACTTACAACCAGTAATACACCTAAGGGCATAAAGGGCAAGGTCTGGCCAAAGGGATTTGGTTCCCCTGGCATCACAGGGAACTCCTTATATGGCAATACAAGGGATTTGGTTCCCCTGGCATTACAGTGATTATATATTGGCATTCACAGATATGGGCTTAATATTGATGACATGAGGGATCTCCATATATGGGCATAAAAGGGATTTTGGTTCCCCTGGCATCACAGGGATCTCCATATCTCCATATATGGGCATAAAGGGGATTTGGTTCCCCTGGCATCACAGGGATCTCCATATCTCCATATATGGGCATAAAAGGGATTTGGTTCCCCTGGCATCACAGGGACCTCCATATCTCCATATATGGGCATAAAAGGGATTTGGTTCCCCTGGCATCACAGGGACCTCCATATCTCCATATATGGGCATAAAAGGGATTTGGTTCCCCTGGCATCACAGGGATCTCCATATACAGTATGTCAATAAAAGGGATTTGGTTCCCCTGACATCACAGTGAGAGTCAGAGCGTGATGTCAAGATGTGACGGTTCTGATACTAAACTGCAATAAGCAAGGACATCACATGGTAATTCATAGCAATAGTAATCTAGGATAGTAGGTAAACATCAGTCTAACAGTAGAATAGACCAATAATCTATAATCTGTGCATTGAAACTATAAACACTGAAGGATGTCATTTCAACAATGAGCTGGCAACAGTCCAATCTGATTATAACACGCACGCACGCTTGCACACGCACACTTGGGCTGATTGGGAGTGTCACACTCTGCTCTCGAGTGAGGGTAGTGTTAGGCCAAAGGCCCTTGATTTGATACCTAAAAATAGCAAAAATACTAAAATAGCAAGTCAGAGAGTTTGTAGCAAAAACAGTATTTTATTCACCTTCACCGTGTCCAGGCAAAATGTTCAAATGGCACAGCACAAACTTAAGTATATACAGGCTCCACTGGCCAGCAATTGGTACAGCTCTTCCCTCTCCCACAGTTCTACATTAACTGCCCGAGCAGTGGCAGGTCTCCCTTCTTATAAAGGCTAAGCCCCTCCCACTGGACCATACCAACTCTGATTGATTCCACAACATACCAGTATATTTCAATGTCCAAAGACAAGGGTCCATGTCAATTCCATGACAATATAATTAATTGACATTAAAGTCATCACATTACTCCAATAATACACATCTCAAATAATTACATCACTTTAGACATCCCAATTTCCCATTTTACCCAAACCCACAGTTGGTATGTTCAATTCAGGTAATCAGGACCAGTCTAAGTGAGGTGTGCAAGACAGGCTCCCTTCAATGGAGTCATTATCAATTAAACAATTATCAATACACATTCTCTGCAACTTAATATACTATAAAGTGCAACTCGAACTTAAACCCAGTGTTGATATATTATGTCAGTTAAAACATATTGGGGGAACATATCAAGGTGGTTGAAACGTCAGTGGCAGGCCGAACTGCCACAGATGTGGAGTGACACGCAGCAAAGGTCGTCAAGAACGGGACTTGAACCCACAACACGCTGTCAGGCATTAAAGGCTACAGTATGTGGTATACGCCTGGACCACTAGGCCATGGGGAAAGATGCCTTATGGGGAGTTTTTATGGAAGTCTGGGGTTACTGTTAGGAACAGGCATTTCAAGGTTGGGTTTAGAGGTCGGTTTTATTGCTGAAACAGCAGATCTACAAGCTCTTCAACTCTAAGTATTTTCGGTGCGTGACAAACTGACGTGTGACTACAGCATGAATACCTCAGGCTATAGGGTCAGGGTCACGGTCAAAAATGTCAGACAAAAGTTAGAAAATTCCCTTCATAACATTTCTAAAACATTCCATTCAGGTATGTAATACCGACGTGAGCTCAATACAGGAGAACGTGTGTCCATGCAAAGAGTGAAAACACACACAGGACACATCGTTTAGAATGTGAGACTTCGTGTGGATGTCAGCCAACATCACAGCAGTGTGAATGCAGTCAGTAAGGTCCTCCCGCATTTATCACTACCTGTAAACACTGCAGTCAACTATGACCCACTTATTGGTAGCATTCACAGCAGACTCTGTCTAGATCTTAAGTGCTAAAAAGTTGCAGAAATTGTTATGCCCCCCACCCTACTTCTGTTTCACATTTGCACTGAAACGAAGGTAATCCTCCTGGAAAACTAAGTCGAAGCATATCTACTGTCTAATGTATCTAATATATGTATCTAATATCTTGTATCTAATAATACAAAAACAGGAACGACAAACAGGCGACAGCTCGGGCAGAAACCTTTAGGGTGTAATTATTACAGACTCTCTGTGGCATTCTAACAATGTGGAATTTATGTCAATAAAGTTAGCCAGTGGACACTGGGCTGTGTGTTTGAGTCTAGCCCGCTCAAAGATAATTGCTGACTTGTCTCCGTTGGCTCCTGTCAGGTAATACTGTAACTGTATGTGTTTTCTTCTGGCAGAAACCCACCCAAAGTAGTTAGGACGGACGAGTGATAAGCTTGGTACGAGACACCTTTGTAATAACTGTATATCTGTGCTTCTAAAACTTCTCTGGCTTCTGTACCCCTTTTCCTGATTTGACGAACCCGCAACTTTTTGTAAAAGGAAATCAGATATGGCTATAGTCGTCATATCATTGCTGTCGGGCAGAAACTTCTTATCGCCATATTCTAAACGTTCATGTTTTTTCTTACCCGTATATTAACGGACTACTTGATCATACTATGGTGTACTACAGTGTCACACAAAAGTATCCAAAGTTGCAGATCCACAAGCTCGAAAGGCGGCATGAAGCGATGTGTTTTGAGCTTGTTGATCTATTACTTTAGTTACTTTTAAATTTGAATCCTAAAAAGCATTTTGGACGTATGAGGTTTCCACCCGACAGAGACTGTATGGAATGCATCAACAGAATCCCTAAGTTCACACAGTTTGTTCACAGTTAGTTGCTTAAGTTGTTAAGTTTAGTTGTTTTGCTAAATCATAGCAACCACTTAAACCCCACGGCTCTAGACTAGGCCTCTCTGTTTTTCGTGCTACACTATCTTTCTACTCTATCTTTCCCAATGACACATTTTGAGAGCTTGAAGTTGGGCTAATTTCTGCGAATGTTCAAACCAGAATAGGGACGTGTGATTAATGAACTCTGTCTCCGTCTCTGTGAAGACTGACAGAAACCCAGAGACAACGCTGGTTCATACAGTATGTAGTTTAGTTTATTATGACAGATAACCTGAAAGACTTCTTATCCCTGAATATTTGTTTGGACAGTTACGTTTTAAATTAAGTTTAGACTTGAGTAATGAGTGAGGCCATTCAGAAAACATTTCTCCACATACAAATACTGTAGGAGATTTTAGAGAGTGAAATATTAGCTGAAACAGGAGGTTCCAGGGTAGGAGCCCCACCTCATTATCAAGGGCCAGACTGGCAGATTTCTGGACAGTTACTGCCCGGCTTTACCATCTGACTGTTGAACAGCGCCTGTCACCATGCAGGCTGGCCTGAACACAGCACTGGAACACTTTGCCCCAGACTGTTTGTCCTTGTGTGTTGTTCCTAGTTCTCCTATGAGGACCACTTCCCTACGTGGATCTACCATGTAGATTGTACCTGTAGATTACATTTTATGTGGACTAACTTCATACACTGACCTACCAATGAGTTGCTACCTTTATGTCTAACCTCATGTACACAGCTGCCACTTTATAATACTCTTTATTTTAGATGTATTAAATGTAAATATCTTTGATTTTACTTTTGCTGTGTTTCTTTCCTATGCTTTCTCCTTCCTCTCCCACCTCCCATTCCTGAAATCTAAATGTTGGAGCTTTAAAACAAACAAGAGTTTCATCCACTTCACGAGTGAAAATGTGTAGGCCGCAAGGCCCTTTCCCACTCTGGGTGCAATAACGAAAAAAAAAATCGCTTTTAATTGAAGTGGATGGTAGCGTCCTCACCACTACGATAAAGCCGCCATAACTGATGTGAACGCCGACATATAGTTATCTTTATCGTGTCCGGTGGGAATGAGCCTTAAATGTGAGACTGAAGTTGATTGACATACTGTGACAGGTCTATCTCTCCCAGGTGTCTGTCGCGGTCCTCTGCGCTCCTGAAGTACTTGAGCTGGTGTTCCTGTTCGCTGATCTTGTAGAGCACGAAGAAACGCCGCTTCCACGATTTCTGATCGGAGGAGAGGAGAGACGGAACACAAAGCATCAATCAGTGTTGCGGGGAAATGTATGTTGCTATATAGGCTACTGTACATAGCAACACCGACTACCCTAAAAGGTAAAAACCCCAAAAGGGGGTTCGTTGTCTAAATGGCTTAAAATAGTTGATCCACGTTGTGGCCTTGTAGATCTGCTATTTTCACTACTTTTGTGACACGCTGTAATATGACACCTGCTTCTAATGATATCAACGCACTTAATGCGAAATATTCACGTGCTTTCAGACTCTTCAATGCAGAGGTATCCATAGATACAGCATACTAGTATCTCACCAATGCAGAGAAGTATCTCACCAAGGCAGAGATATTAGTAGTAAAATGACGACATCTAGTGGTCAACCTCAGAGGAGCGCAAAAATAAAACCTGAGGTGACTCCCAGCCTCGAACCAGATGCCAAGTGTGCTCTGTTCCCCAGTGTAACGCTCCACGCCACTGACCCCGACGGAGCGGCGCGGTATTGGGCGCCGATGAGCCCCGTGAGTCGCCACCGAGGCGAGCGCTAGCGAGCGGAGTTGCCGCGACGAACGGTGCGAACGGCGCCCAATCCCACTCAGCCGCGTTACCGAGTTATGTGCCGTTATGGACAGAATAGTAAATATTCAGTCCCTCACTATCAACATCTACCCCACTATCCACGTCATAGATAAATGCACAAAAAAGGAGTCATTTCATCCGTTCATTAGCTCAGTCAGTAGAGCACGGATGCAATAAACCCACGGTTTGGGTTCGATTCCCCTGAGGGGCATAATATTCAAGGCGAGAGATATCGGCGCATGCGTACTTCAAAGTAGATACTCCTCCGTGGATACACTGTGGATACTATCTGCGTTCAAACGTCTGAAAAAGGGTGATAAAGTCCGGTTGAATGCGAAGAGAGCAGTCGAAGCCGGTGAATATGATGAAGTAGGGCATTCATGTAAAAAGAAGTTGACATTATGGAGATATAGGTTTCTGCCTGACAATACTAGAACAGCGACATTGAGTGTGTTATTGTTCAAAAACACTTAAAACACTGGGTTATAAGGAAGTCCCCCAGCTAAATAATTGATATAGTATAGGAACCAAATGTGCCTTTACACAGGATCAAAGGAGTACACATGTGTGCACTCTCAGGGTTCAATGAACACTGTTGTTTTTACAGTGCAGTTTGGGGTCCCTGAGATGAAAATGTGTTCTATATAACATGTAGAAGGGGTGCTTCATTTTTCAAACTCTACAAAGCACCATAACATTATATAGTAGCATGATAAGTATAATTGTATAGTTATTATATTGTTATTCCATGATGACAGTCATTATTCTTAGTACAACCCACCTCTGTGTTGGGCCATTTGGTGGGTGGAGACTTGTACAGGTAGCCAGCCTTCACCTCTGTTAGCGCCCCCACCGGGTAGAACGCAGAATTACCACCTTTAACAGGAAACAGAACACATGTAAAACTAGACAGGTGCAATGCTGGGACATTTCAACTGATGCGAGTGGCAAGGAATCCGCTGGGAAATGAAACTCTTACCATTTATACTGTATATTAGCCTATATATGGCATGACCAGTCCTGTCTGATTGGACATTATATATTATTGTCCAGTTAACTATTTTCAACCCAGATAACTTCAGTTAAAAGGTTAACAAAAAACAGGTTCACTTTAGCTGGCATAAAGGTTCTCAATAAAATACTGTGTTGCCTATAGGCTATAAGCTCTCATGGTGTGAAACTTCCATTGTGTCTTTGAGGTTAAAAACAAAAGAACCAGTTGGTACACTAACTGACTGCAGCACAATGTCAATGCTGACACTTTATGTTGTGTTCATGCACCAGAAAACATGTCTTAAAGTCTTAAGAAAGGGTCATCTTTGCTCAGACTGCAGGTTTATCCAAATTCTAATCAGAATCACAATCAGGTTTATTGTCACATCACAGATTTACAGGTTTATACTTGATGCCCTTGGAGTCGTATGCAAAGGAAATGTAATGTATGTCATTTAGACAGATGCCACGTTCAGTTTTGCGTTAATATTTACCTGGAATCTTTTGGCTCTGGCTGCCCTTGTACATGTTGAGACCTACAAGAAAAGATACAAGCATAAAAGCATTTATTCTATTAGCTTATACAGTCTGTACGTTTTCTTCCCCCTTTTTTTTACAGTTTCCTGTTTAGCCTATGTCTGTGTTATAAAGAAAACAAAAAGAAAGAAGAAAAAAACACCATGCAATCGGAAGCGTTATTTTCTATTTGTTATTTCAAATGTAGTAAATATGGAAAATATTTCACTAATAAGCATTGTATAAGGATTTAAAAAAAAACATTAGGAAAGCAATTAACTAACACAAAACTGCATGAATAAAGATAACTAAGATTTAATTAAGAAAGAAAAGAAGAAGAAAAACACTGGTGCCATGCTGTGAGTTTCTATATCTTTTTTCCCTTTTTTTTCTACCTTTATTTAACCAGTAAAAACACATTGAGAACAGTCTCTTTTGCAAGTGGGAACTGGCCAAGAGGCAGAAAAAAGGACTTGAAAAGGACATGAAAAGGACTAGTAGGTTACAATGTAAATGTGATCTTTGACATGATGTGTATCTGTGTCCTTCTTTTCAGAGCGTCTCCTCCGCTGAGGGACAGAGTCTATTTTAGGTCTTTTCAGTGTAGCGGCTGATAGATGTGCTGGACAACTCGTTCGTTGCCTCGCGTGGCAAACCGTTTGAAAAAGCAAACGTGACGTGACACATTCTTCTTCCCTTTGTCCCCGAGACTGTTTATTTATTTGTTTTAGGAGCAAACACACTGCTGCCCCAAGATCAAGATCTGCACTTGAAACACATTTCTGCACTGCTATTTATCTTATTTTATTATTATATATTTTTTTGTTCACACTGTTCTTTCTTTAGTGCTTGTTTTGGCAAAGTTTTGCAGCGGATAGAAGTCCTTGTTTTGTGCATTATAAGGTCATATAACCTCTGCTGTAGGTGTATCTGAACATTCATATACATTTCAGAACAATCATGAGCGCACAAGTTGACTAATAGCTCCATCATCGATGATAAAGACTTTGATCGAACAGCTTGATTATCAGGTTTGGGGATAAAACAGCAGAGAGGCAGTGTTGGGATGGTTAAGGACATGTGCAGGGGAGGGACGAGGGGTGAATGGGGAGGATGATGATGATGACGATGTACTGTAGCTGCCTGTCGGCAAGAGGAGAAGAGGAAGACCAAAGAGGAGGATTATTATGGATGCTGTGAGAGAAGGACATGCAGGCAGGGGTGTCACAAGGGGGGGAAGTGGGACTGAGTTACTATAAGGCCCAAGGTGGAGGAGCCTTGAAACCCCCTCCCTCATGAAGACTATTCATAGGTGGTGTTGGAATAAACTTAAATAATAACTTAAATAAATATGGATATGGATAAATCCATAACCAAAATAAGACAGAGACGAGCCAAAGGACAATCAATAAATTGCTGTATTGAAGAGAGTCAGACAAAGAGACAAACAGTGAGCATACCATCCTAGTGGCAGCTTGCTAATTCTCTCTTCCAAAGATGGAAGTTAACATACAGTATATAAGGAATACAGTATATGACAGTAAGATCGTGGGACTCATTGATTCTTTCCCATTATCATAAGAAGAAGACAGACACGTAGAGTGTTGGTAATTTTCCACTAGTCAGACACCCAAAACATGGTCTCGTAGTCAGGGTACCAATAACCTAATATACTGTAAGTTCAGACAGTAGTTCAGACAGGTCATATGAGCTCATACACAAATGGTCCCTGAACCCCACTTTGAGAACCGCTGGTCTAAATGTCACCATGATAAGGACATAATTTTAAGCTGTGTTCGCTGTGATCAATGACATGAAACCGTCCTGGAATCAGCTGAGTGGAGTTACAACGCATGTGGCTCCAGCAACGACAGACGAGTGGAATGGAATGGCTTCTATGGCATTATTATAATAATAATCAAACTAGTTTAATTTCAAGGACCCCCAGTTTGGGATGCATTAGTCCCCAAGAACCCCATAAATCTGAGTATACAAAATGGAACCAATTGGTTACATTTCACACTCTCTGAGTTTGAGATCTGTAAGAGTCCATTTGGTTCTTTATTCCTGAGCGTCTCCTATTTCTCTAGTGTGAGGCCACCATGATGCATGAGAACATCCCCTGGTCATGAAGCTAGCAAAGTATACAGGGACCACCAACCCTTGATGAGAGCCAGGCAGGGAGGCACCGGGTCCCACTTTTAGTCTTTGGTATGACCCTGCCAGGGAATCGAACCCTGACCTCCCATTAAGGTGGACACTCTGACCAAAGCCACTGAGTCTTAAGTAGTCCAGATTAGAACTCTGGGGTCAACGGCTGTCAATCCACCAAGAAGCACTCTGTGATGCACATTGTGGTGAAAGTCTCTGATTCAAGAAGCACTCTGTGATGCACATTGTGGTGAAAGTCTCTGATTCAAGAAGCACTCTGTGATGCACATTGTGGGGAAGGTCTCTGATTCAAGAATCACTCTGTGATGCACATTGTGGTGAAGGTCTCTGATTCAAGAATCACTCTGTGATGCACATTGTGGTGAAGGTCTCTGATTCAAGAATCACTCTGTGATGCACATTGTGGGGAAGGTCTCTGATTCAAGAATCACTCTGTGATGCACATTGTGGTGAAGGTCTCTGATTCAAGAATCACTCTGTGATGCACATTGTGGTGAAGGTCTCTTATTCAAGAATCACTCTGTGATGCACATTGTGGGGAAGGTCTCTGATTCAAGAATCACTCTGTGATGCACATTGTGGGGAAGGTCTCTGATTCAAGAATCACTCTGTGATGCACATGGTGGTGAAAGTCTCTGATTCAAGAGGCACTCTGTGATACACATTGTGGTGAAAGTCTCTGATTCAAGAGGCACTCTGTGATGCACATTGTGGTGAAAGTCTCTGATTCAAGAAGCACTCTGTGATGCACATTGTGGTGAAAGTCTCTGATTCAAGAAGCACTCTGTGATGCACATTGTGGTGAAAGTCTCTGATCAAAGCCCTGCAGGTGAATGGGAAGGTCCCCGGTTCATCTCCTGCTCCCCCTGGGGTAGTGCTCTTCAGCAAGGCACAAAGCCCTAACAGCTGCTGATTATTGTGCAGGACAGGCTAGTGGCTTGCATGGTTGCAGGCAATGGTGCAAATAATACTCAAATGCCTTACAACATGTAACTTATTTTCAATTAATAACATTTTTATTTTGTCCCATCTGTATGGTATTTAGTAGGTTAATACAACTTATACAATTGGGGTTGTTGTATTGGGTGCATCCCCCAATTCAGACATGCTACCATTCCGACATCCCCCCATTCCGACACGTGCGCTTGCTGAATCCCACTGCTCTCTGTCCCACAGTTCCACTGTGTTCCACTGTGTTCCAATGTGGCTGGGAGGGCCTGCCGGTTGCATAGGCTGCCCATTGGCCCGTTCCACTTGGATGGGAGGGCTCTGTCCCACTGAACTTCTTCGCCCTAAAGCGTCCGATTGGCCCAGAAGCATTCCAACTGACCCACTTTCGCCCTGCAGCATCTGATTGGCTCGTGTTCCACTGAGCCCAGCACAGCAGTGCTGCAGTGGCAGTCAGACAGACAGTGTGTGCACAGTGTTGGGAGAATTATACAGGAGGATTATAATCGTGGTCAATTGCAGAGTGCATTAAGGAATATAACTTTTACATCTTTTATCTGCTGAGGGTTAGATAAAGACTGGAGGAAACTGACGTTTTGGTGCTTTTTTCATGGAGTTCTCTCATCTTTTGTGTACTCAGAGGATTAACACATTGGTAAGTGCTTCCAAATCAACAAAGTTAACATTTTTCATTAGCCAAGGCTTAGTTAGGAAATCGAAGTGAGTTTGGAGTGCATGTGTTGCTTATTTTTATTTATTTTTATTTAATTATGGCCCAAGTGACAGGGCACACAAAGAGAGGAGAATTCATAAAATCATATAATATTGGCCAGTGCCCTAAACACATCAAAGTTTACTGTCTTTATCAGCCAGGTATTAGATGAAGCCCTGACAATTATAAATAAATCATTTGGTGCAGTTTCCACTTTGCTGTCATAAAGTTTGTCTGTTAGCCTCCGTTAGCATGTTTGGCTAGCGCCTATGTATATGTACCTTAAATGGAGTCATACAGGCTTCTGGTTAGCCATTTACATCCCCAAAATGCCTCGGTTAGAGAGTCATTGATGTTGTAAATAAATGGGACGGTAGGTGACACATTTAATGTCCATTTGGAGTGGGGATAAGTGAGGTTGTAATGTATGATGTGGTATCAGAAACAAGCCTATAGATTCAGCCTGCCTGTCTGCAGCTCAGAGTCAGTTGCAAAAGGGCATAAAGCATAACATGATTTAATTTCCATCTCTGCCCATGCAATGCAAGACGTGTATTGTTTTGAAAATAGCAGATCTACAAGCTCACAACAATGTGAGAATGGCAAATCTACAAGCTCACATTGTTTTGAGCTTGTAGATCAGCTATTTTCAAATGGCTGAATAGGGTTAATGTTATTGTGTTCATTCTTTGTATGTGAGGGACCGTACCTGTTCCCCAGGTTCTATACATAATGGGGAGAAATTACAAATACTAGTGGGTGGGTCAGGGGGGAACTAAGGACATCTGGGCACCATATTTGTGTTATGACTGGGCACCTGGACATCTGGGCACTAGGTAGGGACATGTGGGCATTTGGATGAGTGGGCACTTGGAAAAGTAGGCACTGTGGGTTAATCCTAATTTAGGTGCCCAGTTGCCCAGGTGACATTTTTGGATGAGTGGGGGAACATAGAACCTTTTTTAAGTCTTGTTTACAGCGTGCCTGCATTGTTCAACCCATGCCAACTGTCACCTAATGTCCTGTTTTTTTTCTTTACTTTGTTTTTATTTCAGAGATTTTGCCCCTTCCACCGACAAAGGCTTCTAGCCTCATGCTGAGGCTGCGCTGTCCATGATGCCACTGGTCCCATTCATGCCCCACTGTCCACGCTGCCCATGTTCAACACCATACTGGCTGTCCTCTCACGGCTGCTCCAGCAGGCTAATGCCACCGCACAACTCCATGCAACGCTGCTGGCCATCTCAACTCTCAACTGCTCAAGACCACTGCGGGCTATAGCCTAAATTATATTTCTATTATTATTCAGATTTCAGATTTTAAACTATTTCACTTTTTACAATCATTAAATGTTCAGTAGCCTAGGCTATGATGTTCTAAACAAGTGACTGAAGTGAATAAAATGAAGTGAACATTTTATTTCATATCTGGACCTCCATTTTATTTCATTGTCTCTGCCATGCAAGATGTGTATAGTTTTGAAAATAGCAGATCTACAAGCTCACAACGTTGTGAAAATGGCAGATCTACAATCTCACAATGCTATTCTCTAATGGCTGAAGAGGCTTAATGTTATAGGCTTATTAATTGTATGTGAGACTTGTGTCTTACTGTTACTGTACATTTCTGTATGTTCAGGGTGTCACAAGGCAACCACAACAATGGCAGTAGTACAGCCAGATTAATAATGTGAACAATTATATCACCCAGATAGTGCTGTGATTACACCGTTATCATCCTTTTGTAAAATGACAATACCGTAATAAAAGATAATAAACCTTTCTGTTTTCATTTTTCCACTTCATTGGGAGAGAGGTTGATGTAGTGATGGCTTGATGGCTCACTTGATTAAAGACATTAAGTCTGCTAAATCATTGGTTCTCAAACTTTCAAGACACCCCAAAATAATCATGTGAACTGTGGTCCCTCACACTGACAAACAGGTTTGGAGGAACTCATGGAGTTGCTGGAGTTGAGCTATTACATTTTGTCTTGATTCAACAGATGAATATTGTGAAAATAGCCGATCTACAAGCTCACATGCATAATAATAATAAACTAGCTTTTGTTATATCTATATTAAATCTATTGCTGATTACTGGAACACTTGATTCCCCCGATTGAAATAACTAAACTCAACAGACAAATATTGTGAAAATAGCCAATATACAAGCTCACAATGTATAATAATAATAAACTAGCTTTTGCATTATGCAGATTACTGAAACACATTTGATTCCCCAGTCTATAGTTCTGGCCACAGATTATATTTCACTGGGAAAGTCACAATACACAATCTTTACATCTTGTCACTCATTCAATAAAGTTCACAGACAATGATTTGTATGTAAATAACACATTTTAATTTTATTACAAAGTGCACATGTAAAAAATAATAAAAGGGCAGCACAGGTCATGTTCTACTTAAAACAAATAGGAAGGAATTGATTAGGTGATTTTTGATGCTGGAGGGAGGGAGGGATGGGGAGAAAGACAGACAGACAGACAGAGTGAGTGAGTGAGTGAGTGAGTGAGTGAAAAAGGTTTTGAGCAATTTGTGCACGTTTGGGAACACATGGCTAATTAGAATAAAAAGCACATGGCTCATTTGCATATGCCATGCCCTCAAGACACGTTCTCTGGAGGTCATTTGGAGTTCAACTCTCCATTTCGGCAACTTTTTGGTTCCGCTGTTCCCGGACACGAAAAAGGACGGGGTTTGTTCCGTGGGAATTGGGGGGTCCCAGGGAGCATGCCTGGGAAAAATCAGGACGGGGGGCGTCCAATTTGGTGTTTAAATTGCGTGAAGCAAAACAGAAAAGATCCGCTGGGTTCTTGTGCGCTATACCTAACCCCAACCTCTATGGAAGTGCCACTACTCAGACAATTAGAAGTCAATGTCTGAATGGCAGCATGTCGGAATGGAGAGCCGCCCCCGGGTGTATTTTAAGGTTAAGATTCCTACTATTTGTCACAAACATTGCTGTATGTGAGATGTGTTCTCCGCATTTGACACCTCCTGGAGCTCAGAAAATCAGTAGTGCCGATCTAAACCCCCCCAATACAACACTTGATGCTGAGTGCCAAGCAGGGTCCCATTTTTACAGTCTTTGGTAAAAATGAGCTCCCAATCTCAGGACGGACACACTAACCGCAAGGCCACTGAGCCGGTTTTGTCCCCACGCTCTTCTATTGACACATTTAGATAGATGGGGTCAAAGGTCATGCCCCTCACCTTGACACCGGATATGACATGAACTTTGACCCGAGCGAGCAGGACGGCTCAATTACTGAAGCTCAATGGCAAAAAATGTCAGGAAACCGGATTCAAATGTGGTGTAAAAGAGGAAATGTCCATTAGTGCTGCTTAACAAAATCTCTTTGTGGGAACAGGAACTTCAGTGATTGCATACTAGATCCTTACCCCTTTCTCACTCGTCCCTAAGGGATCCTTACCGATCCTTACCCGATCACATCTAGAGATCGCCTATTTATAAACAGATAAATACCCGTATGCAGCCTTATTGAGGGTATATGCACAATCATGCATGAAGTGAATGGCAAATTTAACGTTAGGACTTTTCTGTTTGGATGTATGGGCTGTCACAAGGCCAGAAAGTAGTTTTTTTGCCACTCGGTAGGGTTCCCGCATAACTTCCGGCTCATACCCTCTGTCAGGCTTAGCCCAGGACAGGACCCAAAATGCAGAATAAACTTGAGACTGGAAACATGTATCAGCGTCAGCTCTGTTAGTCTTTACTATAACTCAAAACAACCCTTTCTTAAAGGGGAATGCAGTATATACATTAACTCAGGCAAATCAGACAAACCAACAAATGACTGGCTGGCATCGAGTCCTACATATAGACTAGGCATACAACAGTCACAGGGAACAGGTGAGGTGAGCCACACAGGTGAGTAGGATCATAATCAGAGCACAGGTAGGCTAGGTGGGTCACAGACGGTGACTGAGGCGGAGTCTGTGACAGGACCCCCTCTCCTAGGGACGGCTCCGGACGTCCCAGGAAAGCGACGGTGAAAGTCAGTGATCAGAGAGGGATCGAGAATGTCCCGACTCGGGACCCAGCAGCGCTCCTCTGGTCCATAGCCCTCCCAGTCTACAAGGTATTGACGCCCTCTACCCCAGCGACGCATCTTCAGCAGGCGCCGAACGGTGTAGGTGGGATGACCATCCAGGAGACGAGGAGGAGGGGGCGCCTTGGGGGGAGGTGCCAGAGGGGAGGAGGAGACAGGCTTGAGTTGTGAAACATGGAAAGTGGGGTGCACCCGCAAAGTCTTGGGGAGTTTGAGACGAACAGCCACTGGATTAATGATGCGTGTGATCTTGAACGGGCCAATGTAGCGAGGGGACAGTTTTTTGGACTCCACTCTCAAGGGCAAATCTCGGGTAGAGAGCCAAACCTCCTGACCGAGTTGGTAACGGGGGGCAGGTCGCCTGTGCCGGTCAGCTTGTTTTCGGTTCCTAGTAGCAGTCTGAAGCAGAGCGGCCCGGGCCCTCCTCCAGGTGCGACGGCAACGCCGAACAAAGTCTTGAGCAGATGGGACCTCCACTTCTCTCTCTTGTTTCGGAAAAAGCGGAGGTTGATAGCCCAATGCACACTCAAATGGTGACATGCCAGTCGAAGAGCTGGGAAGGGAGTTGTGAGAGTACTCCACCCAAGAGAGTTGACTGCACCATGAGGAGGGATTGTCCGACACCAGGCAGCGAAGAGTGACCTCCAGGTCTTGATTCACGCGCTCTGTCTGGCCATTAGATTCAGGATGAAAGCCTGACGAGAGGCTGACAGAAGCTCCCAAGAGGGAACAGAATGCTTTCCAAAACCTGGAGGAGAACTGGGGACCCCGGTCAGAAACCACATCCAGGGGCAGGCCATGCAGCCGGAAGACATGGTCAATCATGAACTGAGCTGTCTCCTTGGCAGAAGGGAGCTTAGGCATAGGGACAAAGTGGACCATCTTCGAAAACCTATCCACAATGGTCAAGATAACCGTCTTGCCCTCAGAAGGGGGAAGCCCCGAGACAAAGTCAATGGAGATATGGGACCAGGGGCGGTGTGGTACTGGCAGGGGTTGGAGTAGCCCTGAGGGTCTGAGGTTGGGGGTCTTGTTGCGAGCACAGACCGAGCACGCTCGGACAAAAGCTTGAGTGTCGGCCAGCATGGAAGGCCACCAGAAGCGTTGTCGGAGGAGAGACAAGGTGCGCCAGACGCCAGGATGACAAGCCAGATTGGAAGAATGGGCCCACTGGAGGACTTCAGAACGAGCGGCAGCAGGGACGAACAGGCAGGAAGGGGGGCCGCCACCCGGGTCAGGGTCCTGCCGGAGCGCTTGCTGCACAATGGTTTAAATCTCCCAGGTAATAGGGGCAATGATCAGGGTGTTCGGGATAATGGGACCTGGGTCTGGGTCCTTCTCAGAGGGGTCAAACTGGCGAGAGAGAGCGTCAGGCTTCAGGTTCTTGGATCCGGGCCGGTAGGAAAGGGTAAAACGGAAACGGTCAAAAAACAGAGCCCACCGGGCCTGCCTGGAATTCAGTCTCTTAGCCGATTGGATGTAGGCTAAATTCTTGTGATCAGTCCAGATCAGAAACTGATGTTGTGCGCCCTCCAGCCAGTGCCGCCATTCCTCTAGCGCCTCCTTGACAGCTAGCAGCTCCCGGTTGCCGATGTCATAATTGCGTTCTGCTGAATCAAGCTTCTTTGAGAAAAAGGTGCAAGGATGGAGCTTCTTGTCTTTGGGGGAACGTTGTGAGAGTACGGCGCCAATCCCCACATCAGAGGCGTCCACCTCTACCACAAAGGGCAAGGAAGGATCCGGATGGGTCAGAATGGGAGCAGAAGAGAAGCGCCGCTTAAGCTCGCTGAAGGCTCGGCCAGCCTCGGGAGTCCAAGAGAAACGGTTAGCAGGGCCAGAGGTGAGGGCGTGGAGGGGCGCCGTTACCTTGCTGTAGTCACGGATAAAACATCTGTAGAAGTTGGCGAAGCCCAAGAACCTTTGTAATAGTTTTGGGGTGGTGGGTTGGGGCCAGTCCGCCACTGCCTTGACTTTAGCCGGGTCCATAGTAACTCCATTAGTGGTGATGATGTACCCCAGGAAGGTGATGGTGGACACATGGAAGTCGCACTTCTCCGCCTTGACGTACAGCTGGTTCTCCAGGAGGCGGTGCAGCACCCTCTGGACATGTTGGACATGTTCCTCCCGTGACCTAGAAAAGATGAGTATGTCATCCAGGTAGACGAACACAAAACGATTCAACATGTCCCTCAGTACATCATTAACAAGAGCCTGGAAGACTGCTGGGGCATTAGTGAGGCCGAACGGCATGACCAAATACTCATAATGACCATTAGGAGTGTTAAAAGCCGTCTTCCATTCGTCCCCCTCCCTGATACGAATCAGGTTGTAAGCATTTCTGAGGTCTAGTTTGGAAAACATAGTAGCCCCCCGCAAACAATCAAAGGAGGAGGACATAAGAGGTAAGGGATAGCGGTTTCTCACCGTAATCTGATTGAGACCTCTGTAGTCGATGCAGGGCCTCAAGCCGCCATCTTTCTTCCCAACGAAGAAAAAACCAGCTCCTGCAGGGGACGTGGACGGCCTGATGAACCCCGCTGTTAGGGCCTCGTCGATGTAATTCTCCATGGCAGTCACTTCAGGACCCGAGAGAGAATAGAGCCTCCCACGAGGAGGAGAGGTCCCAGGCAGCAGGTCAATTCCACAGTCATAGGGTCTATGAGGAGGCAGCGTGGACGCCACCCGCTGTTTGGAGAAGACTAGGCTGAGGTCAGAGTACTCTGAGGGGATTTTGGACAAATCGGGGGGTTCGGGGACCCCAGGAGCTGAGCCAGGCCTTTGAGATCTAGAGCCTATAGGGGCGGAGAGTAGACACTGCGAGTGACAGGAACGGCCCCACTCCAGTATGGTCCCAGAGGGCCAGTCTATGTGGGGGTTGTGCTGCACCAACCAGGGATGCCCCAGGATGAGAGCCAGTTCAGGAGAGTCAATAAGGTAAAGCTGAATGTGCTCACAGTGGTTGCCAGACAGCCGCAGGTTCAACGGTTCAGAGAGGTGCTGCACCATGCCCCTCCCCAAGGGGCGTCCATCCAGTGCAGTGACACGCTGGGGGTGGTCTAACTTAAAGTAAGGGACCTTATGACGGTGAGCAAAAGAAATGTCCAAAAAACACCCTGCCGCCCCGGAGTCAATGAGTGCAGTAATGGATAGCTCTTGACCCCCCCAGGACAAAGCAGCTGGAATTTTAAAACAAGAAGACGATGGGGAAGAAGAAATAATATGGCTCACCAATAACTCCCCATTTACTGTTGAGCCGGCTCGTTTCCCTCCCTCTCAGGACATGAAACAAGGAAATGGCCTGGTTCTCCACAATAGAGACAAAGTTTCTTTGAGATTCTTCTCTGTCTCTCCCTGGGGGTTAACCTGGTACGTCCCAGATGCATAGGCTCCTCAGCAGAAGAGAAATCGGCGGCCGCCGATGACGTCGGGGGATTCGAGACCATTCGGGAGTAGTCGGAGGCACTCGGCCCCAAGCGAGAGTAGTCGGGAGCACTCGGCCCCAAGCGAGAGTAGTCGGGAGCCCTCGGCCCCACTCGGGAGTAGTCGGGAGCACTCGGCCCCATTCGGAGACGTCTCTCTCTCCTGTACTCATGGATACGGTTATCCACTTGGATGGCCAGAGTGATGAGAGAATCCAACCCCTCGCTCAACTCACGGGAAACCAGCTCGTCTTTTACTTCATTAGACAGACCGTGAAGAAAAGTAGGGATTAAAGCTGCGTCAGACCACTCGCTCTCCGCAGCCAAGACACGAAACTCAATCGCATAGTCAGCAGCGCTGTTGCGTCCCTATCGGAGATTCAGCAGACGAGTCGCGGCATCTCTTCCTCTCACCGGACAATCAAAAACTCTCTTCATTTCATCAATGAACCGATTAAAGTCGGAACACAAGGGGGATTGTTTCTCCAGCAGTGCATTAGCCCATGCGAGCGCACGGCCAGATAACAAAGTCATTATATAAGCCACCATGGCCCCGTCAGTGGTAAAGGCAGAAGGCTGGAGAGTGAAAATCAAAGTGCACTGTGATATAAAACCACGGCAAGAGGAACCGGACTCTCCACTGTACCTCTCTGGGGGAGAAACATGCGGCTCCCTGGGTGTAACGGCGGGGGCTCCATCTGCCCCCCTCTGTGCCTGGTGCCCACCAGGTGCCACAGCAGAGGGGGGGGTAACGGTGAGCGCCTGAACGGCGGTGACAAGTTGAGCGAGGCGATCATTCATCTGCGCCAGGTGATTTTCATGTTGGCCCAAAAGCTGTCCTTGTAGAGCAACCGCACCTTGCAACTGTGCAAATTCCGCTGGGTCCATTTGGTTAGGTTGGTTTGTACTGTCAGGCTTAGCCCAGGACAGGACCCAAAATGCAGAATAAACTTGAGACTGGAAACATGTATCAGCGTCAGCTCTGTTAGTCTTTACTATAACTCAAAACAACCCTTTCTTAAAGGGGAATGCAGTATATACATTAACTCAGGCAAATCAGACAAACCAACAAATGACTGGCTGGCATCGAGTCCTACATATAGACTAGGCATACAACAGTCACAGGGAACAGGTGAGGTGAGCCACACAGGTGAGTAGGATCATAATCAGAGCACAGGTAGGCTAGGTGGGTCACAGACGGTGACTGAGGCGGAGTCTGTGACACCCTCTATACATGCCTTGATATTAGGACCACCTTTTGCCCCTCGCTGATTGGCTACGGGCATACACAGCCCTTGGCCCGTGATTGGCTACAGGGCTAAAACACAGACAGACGTAGATTTGGCTAATGTATAGATAGATAGATGTAGATAGATAGATTATTGTGTCTTTTTATGTTTGTTTGTTTGCTACTTCACCATCCTGAAAGAGCTGTTCACATGAATTACCTGAAGGACCAGTTGGCGTTACTCCAGACAGAGACCCTTGTAGAGCAGTGTTAGAGGAATGTTGTTCCTTCTTCTATTCTCCTGGCTCTTATTTTCCATACAGCTTTTTAACCCATTAAGACCTGAAGCTGATTCTACAAAAAGATAACGCCTTCTAAACCAGTGGTTCTCAAACTCTGTCATGTCAAGGACCCCCAAAATGATATGCATTTAGCTGCAGACCCCCCTCTGAAGATGAGAGAGAACACACGTTGATGCATGTAGCACATGCATCAACCTCGAGCTCTTTGCTGCATGCACTGGTGGAAAAAAAATACTCTTTTGTTTTACTTAACGTAAAAGTATCAAAACTGCATTATAGAAATACTCTGTTATGAGTAAAAGTCCTGGATTGAAAATGTACTTGAGTACTTAAATTATACCAAAAGTAAAAGTACTGATTATGCAGAATGTCCCATTTCACATGTTTTCAAACGTATACAAATCTTATTGAAAACAGCAGATCTACAAGATTACAAAGTCACTAGTAGTAACTAAAGTTTTTTATAATTGCAGTAAAATATTATCCTCCGAGATGTATTTGAAATACTCCAGTAAAAGTAATACCCAAAGATTATACAGTACTTCAGTGAATAAATAAATACATGAATAGAGAAATATAATATTGTCGCCGTCTGGCAAGTCTGGCAAGTTTCTCATGTTTATGTTTTTTTCCCCATAAATTAAGGCCTTACTCCCATCATACAAGAGTGTTAATAGCTGATGTAACGAAATTATAGATCTGCTATTGTTTTTTTTTTATATATATAATAAAAAAGGAATGGTTTCCAACCCATGATATGCGACGATATGTATAATATACAGTATATAATGTCATGTCCTTTTATAATAACACACACACACACACACACACACACACACACACACACACACACACACACACACACACACACACACACACACACACACACACACACACACAGGCCTTGTCCTGTGTGTTTAACAAGTCATAAATCTGTAAATGCACAATTTGCGTTGTTTACATCCGTCATAAACGCCTCCAGTGACAATCTGTGATAATTAGCCTAAGCTCGGAAATGATGTAAATAGGGAATGAATGCCCCACCTTTAATGCAAACACCATTATACCTGTTGTCATAGGACCCATTTTGACCATCTGTGTGCATTTATGCCCATATATGGACATCTCTGCCTCTCCCTTTATGCTTATTATCCTAAAGGAGTTCGCTATAAACAATGTCAGTAATGCCCATGTCATTATCCACAATGAAAACTTTTACAACCTTTGGAGAAGGCTGTGTAGAGTTGGCAATGAGCAAACACAGGTTGAGGCAAGTAGATGCCAACTCGTTCATTCTCTTGGCCCTGACCCTTATTGATGGTAACAGAGAAAGCTAAACGGATAGGGAACTGTCGTCTAATGAAGGTGAAGGGAAGCTCACCTCTGTCATAGTGAGGTAATCTTGGTAGGAAGATTGTTTCACTCCTCTTTGTGCCTACTACAATCTCACACTCAATGACTCTATTCATCATTTGCATTACCACCTTTCTGGTGCTATTCTTGAGAGTTCGGCCAGGACCTGCTTGCAGGTTTCTAAGCAGCATGAGGTCGTCCAGGTCCAAATATGAGGCTTGTGAGGTCAAACTTAATGAGATGTGTCGGGTATCTCCATATATGGATTTCTTGTTGACTCATGTAGCGTACGTGATGTCAGAGCCTTTTATGAAGTGATGTCACAATGAGTCAGCGCTTGCTCCGGAACAGCCCGATGTCAGACATCATCTCTGCATACGGAGATTCCGAACCTTTCGCGCCGGATCCGAAAAAACGTGTATCGGGTCGGGTCGAGGCCTAGATAAGAACGTAGGCAAAGGTCTGAGCTATCTGCGTGCGAAATTTGGAGTCTGTAGCACCAACCATGTGGTGTCAGGGATCTTTCATGCGATTCGGGCCAATTCGGATCCAGCGTCCATTGGCTTCAATTAGTAGTCAGGACTCCGCATATGGAGATTCCAAACCTTTCGCGTTGGTTCCGGAAAACCGCATATCGGGTCGGGTCGAGGCCTAGCTAAGAACGTAGGCAAAGGTCTGAGCTATCTGCTTGCGAAATTTGGAGTCTGTAGAACCAACCATGTGCTGTCAGGGCTCTTTCGTGCGATTGGCCCAATTCGGCCTCGGCTTCAAATAGTAGTCAGGATTAAGTTTAGCGTGAGAGGGAACTGCCCGGGCTTATCCACATTATTCACCTGGTTCTCTTAAAGGCACAGCCCGCTAATTCCCCTGAACCCAACCGCTCTGAAGAGCACCTGAACTTTGCTCACCTCGAAGTGAGAGGAAGACTTTAGTTTATGCCACACTCAGAGAGATTTTTTGTTGACTCATCTAGCGTATGTGATGTCAGAGCCTTTTATGAAGTGATGTCACAATGAGTCAGCGCTTGCTCCGGAACAGCCCGATGTCAGTCATCTCCGCATACGGAGATTCCAAACCTTTCGTGCCAGATCCGAAAAACTGTGTATCGGGTCGGGTCGAGGCCTAGCTAAGAACGTAGGCAAAGGTCTGAGCTGTCTGTGTGCGAAATTTGGAGTCTGTAGCACCAACCATGTGCTGTCAGGGCTCATCCATGCGATTCGGGCCAATTCGGATTCGGCGTCCATTGGCTTCAATTAGTAGTCAGGACTCCGCATATGGAGATTCCGAACCTTTCGCGTTGGTTCCGGAAAACCGCATATCGGGTCGGGTCGAGGCCTAGCTAAGAACGTAGGCAAAGGTCTGAGGTATTTGCGTGCGAAATTTGGAGTCTGTAGCACCAACCATGTGCTGTCAGGGCTCATCCATGCGATTGGCCCAATTCGGCTTCGGCTTCAATTAGTAGTCACGATGTTGAATTGTGTGGCCTTGACGTTTACCTCATTCAGATCAGATTTGTACAGAGTTTATGTTGTTTGAATTGCTTTGTATTTCATTTACATGAATGAATTTAAGGTTAGGGTTCATTTGAGTAACAATGAGCAAAATAAACAAACAGTTCCATGATCATAAATATGAGTGCAGCTCTGCGGTCCATAGCTTACATTTCCATCGTTGTGTTCTTAAATTCACGAGTATTCCCATGATATTATCTTTACAGAATAACTAGGTGACCCACATGCAAACGTGTTTTGCCCTAATCTTCTTGCTGCTCGCGCGCTATACTTGCAGGGCATGTTATTCATGACAGGCAATCGATTGTGCAAGCGAGTGTTGTTGTCACAAAAGCCAGGTTTGCTCTGTTTGCAAACCCCTGTGTCACACTTTGTTGTGAACTATAGCTTGCCATTTATAGCACTTCTGAATATGTTCTATTGATTTTGTGCACAAGACATTCAGGCATGATTCATGGGTCCATGGGGGCAGCACACTTGCAACCTGGCATCACTGGGACATGTCACTGTCAAAAATGACATTTTCTAGACGCTTTCTAAAGCCTTTTATACACATTGCGACACAGCTTGTTGATATAGGCTATATGACACCCTTGTACTAAAGTGTCAAATCGCTCTTAAGCAATGCAGGACCACAATGCAAACAATAAGCTCTCGTGCTTGTTTTGTGTTTTATCCTTTGTCAAATTTCTTCAATGCAACTTTGCCAATAAAAAACCCCAATCAACATCAAAACAATCTAGAGACAAATTAAGGTCATCCATCCCACAGCAAAGATTTCTAAAGCATAAACAAAAGCTTCTAAAGGATGCAAACAATGCTAATACACAGCATAATATTATAGGTCTCTGTGGAAACTGTTCAAATTCAAAAACAGCAAACGTAGCAGATCTACAAGTCTCCAGCCTGTGGCTCTCTGCCACCTTTGATGCTTTCGTGCTACGCTGCAGCGTGATCAAGTAGGGCATTAATTCACGAAGAAACACAAACACGTAAAACTATGGAGAGAATAGATTTCTATCCGACAGCACCGGCGACGATACACAGCTAGGCTACATGAGGGAGCATCTCTGCTCGCGAGAGAAAAAGAAGCACGCTTACCTGTGTTTGCACCTGTGCTCGGATCCTACGCGGTGTGTGTCAACATGCAGTCCTGTGTCAACCAACTCTTGCCTCATCAGACAACACTGTGACACAGTGACACTGTGTGAAGGTGTTGCTATAGAGGTCGTCTTCCCACAAAGCAAGTGTTTCTGGTTCTCTCTATTGGCTCTTTTTACAGTCGGTGTGATCCGTGGGGCAGATATTTATGCAGTACGGTACAGTAGAGGATTCCAGGCAGGCCTTCTTCCCTCCCTTTCAAAAGTTTCCCCTTTTTGATGTTATCAGGGAATGTGGATGCTGTGGTTGGTTGGTTGCAGACTGCGTGTGTGGGGATTCCATGAACTCGCTCTGCCACCTCGCCAGCTGGCGATTACCGTCATTTACACTACCGTACGGTACGTAACTGAGGCAGTGCCAAACCTCAAACCAGAGTGAGATCATCATGCATACATGTACAGCACTACTGTATGAATCAAGAATATTTCATAATATTGTATATAAAAAATTGCAAATGTACAGTAGGCTTACGTGACATTTTTGAATAGCCAGCATATACAGTACACTGATACAAAAATGTGCATGATGCTATGTTAACTACCTTTGCTGGGGACCCCCTTTAAGGACCTCACACTCCCCGGACCCCACATTGAGAACCAATGTTGTAAACAACAGGGGAACTGCAACTTATTTGCTGTCCAAATAGAGCTCAATGTGCATTCACAAGAGGGCAAGGGAAAACATATGATGAAACAATAGTGGGACATAGATTAAAAGAAATAAAATAAGGCTAGACATGCATGCACATACAGTACTTGTATACCTTAGTACCTGTACATGCATAACGTGCATAGGAAAAACAAAACAAAATAAAAACAGCCCATTTTTAAGGGCCTGGGGGGGGGGCGCTCTTAAGCACCCTCTGGTGTCCCTATTCTGGCAGGACAAACTTGGCAAACAAATAGCTGATCTGCAAGCTCACGCTGCTCCGGTTTAACTGCTTATGGTCCCCCAGGGGTCTATAGGATACGATAGGCATCTACTGTAGCAGACGCTCTTATCCAGAGACTTACAATAAGAAAGGACACTGCAGACAGACAGAAGTATAGTAAGTGAATAAACTAGTATACCAGGTCAACCAAGACAGTATTGCCTCTGATTAAACTAGACCAGGTCACCTGGTTGTGCCAGACACGCAATGAAAACTAGTATGGCACTGAGCTAACACATGAACACACAGGATTTTATAGTCTCAGCAACAAAGCGTAGTGAGCTTGTAGATCGGCTGTTTTCACTAGTATGGCACTGAACTAACATGAACACACAGGAATTTATAGTCTCAGCAGCTCGTCAGCCAACTCAACTCAGCTGGTCCTGTACAGGTGACGGCACTCAAGGCAATCAGAGGAAAAGAGGGACCGACAGACAGACAGACCGACCGACAGACAAAGCCTTTTGTAGGCCGACCCCCTGGGTCTGGCAAATATCAATCTGTGGGGCGCCCACTAGCCTACCGGTCCAGGCGCATACATAGGCTCAGTGTAGCCCGACAGCGTGTCGCTAGTTTGAGTCCCGATCCCGACTACCTTTCAATCCCCATCTCTCTCCCCATTTCCTGTGAGTGTACTGTCCTATGAATAAAGGCATAACATGTGTGCATTCAAACTACAGTATAGAGGATCTTTTCCCCCCTCTATCGACCCTACCTTAGATCAATTAGGTTCCCCAATTCAAAATGTACTGAAGTAGATCTAACTATTCACCACTTTGTGGTTTGAGGAGAATGTTTTGCCAGCCTACCGGCACCAGGGGAATTTTCATGTACGAGTGGTTGCGGGAATCGGTAAACAATAGGTGACCGCATTTCATTCGTCAACTTACCGTAAGACATGGCAACTTTGGCAAGTCCCTCTGAGTGACAGACATTCCATCCATACCCGTAGGCTACATTTCCACGTACCTACTGTACAGGCACAGTCAGGTCAGCATTTGATTAGCACAGCATTGTTTCATACGAGGAAACTCCATGTGCTTCAATTTATAGTTCAAATATAATGTTAGCCGGAAATAAACAGAGTAAATAAACAGAGTAAGCATGAACTCCAGTCAAATGATAAATGGTGCATTTATAAAGCGCCTTTATCCAAGGTGCTTTACAGAGATTGTAAATTCACATTCACCCATTCACACACACATTCATTACATTCACCCATTCACACCCACTTTCATTCATACACCGATGATGGATGAAACAAAGTGGTTACATTTGTCTGTGGGTGAACGAAAAGTATAAACAAGAGACTATGACTAAATAATAACTACATTGGACCCTTTGGTAAACACCAAAGAAGACCCCTGGCTTAGAGCAATGGTTCTCAAACTTTTGGTTCCATTTTTACACTGCCTTAGAGCAGGGGTCTACAACAGGGGGTCCAGGACCCCTAAGGGGGTCCTCAGAATTACTACAGGGGGGCTGCCAAACCTTTGTGATAGGATCATTCTTCCTTTAATGTCTTGCTGAACCCCAGTGATTTACAGCATTGTTTCTCAACCTGTGGGTTGTGAACCAAGAGGGTCCCCAAATGATTTTGGGGGGTCCCCAGATGATTAGCTTAATGTGGAACTCTGTTTTCTCACTCAACTGTAAACAATCTAACAAAAAGTTTAAGTGTATAGAGGGTGTGACAATTTAAGGGCTTTTTAAATAGTTGATCTAATAGATCGGCTATTTTCACAATCTCACAAAATGTAATGCCTCAACTCTTAGTGCTCGCCAGGGTGGGGTGGGGGGTGGGGGGGTCGCAGCCTGAAAAGGTTGAGAACCACTGATTTACAGTACAGTACAGTGGGTAATGGTATAGTGTCATGTTCTTAACTGCTGAACCCCAGTGGTTTACAGTACAGTGGGTATACAGTAGTATACAGTACAGTAGGTACAGTATAGTAGTCTCATGTTCTTACTGTAATGTCCTGCTGAACCCCAGTGGTTTACAGTACAGTGGGTATACAGTAGTATACCGTACAGTGGGCATAGTGTTATGTTCTTACTGTAATGTCCTGCTGAACCACAGTGGTTTACAGTACAGTGGGCATAGTGTTAGGTTCTTACTGTAATGTCCTGCTGCTTGGCGCTCAGCTTGTTCATCCTGTAAGCCAACACGTCTCTGTTGAGTGACCAGCATCTCCCTGGAAGACTGCAGGACCACACAGGACACCATGAGAGGAAGCACAGCACAAGTTCTCCTTGCAGAAGGTAGTTGTCCATTAACATGTTTGTCATCTTAATTATGATGATTAATACTTTTAACCCTACAAATATAGGCATTGGTTATTATGTAGATACTGTATAAGCCTTACTGGTGAACAGTAGAGGTTAATGGTCATTTTAGACAAATTTGCTTAGCTTAACTCCTTCCAGGAAGCATCGCTCAAAAGTTACACAGTATGACTTTAAAGCTACAATCCAGGACTTCTTTTAATGAAGAAAGCATTATTTTAATCTCAATCAATCTTTAGATCTGTGGTAGAGTAGCAAATATATATATATGTGAAGATATAAATCTATCTATGAGAAACCTCATAGATAGGCCTATGTCCAAATTCTCCAAAACTCCTACTATTTTTCAGGATTCAAATTCAAAATAGCAGAAAATAGAAAACCAGTGCATTAGAACACTTTATGCAATGTCTGGATATCCACATGCACACCAACACAGCGTCTCAGTAGGTATATCAAGCACCGTCCGTACTCACTTGTTTTGGCTCTTTCCCTACTTTTTTAAACATGGATTCCTCCTCCTTATCGAAGGCTCTTTGCCCCGGAGACAAGGGGACGGAAACAAAGCCAGGGTGTAATGCCCTTCTCTTGGGGAAGAACTCTTTTAGGCAGGGACCTGCTGGGCCCCTGATTCAGCCCGGGAAAAAGAGTTGGAGAGGCCCTCATTGCGTGCTATAGAGAGAGATCTCTCTATAGCGCTGCTGCTACTCAAAGATTTGTGACAAGCCAGTGGGCCAATTACTGTACATGAGTTATATTTCGTCGTTGTCGGGTGGAAACCTTGTATGTCCAAAACCGTTTGTTTTGTATTTATCATTTTAAAAATGATTTAAACAGCCGATCTACAACGCCTCGCACCGGGGGGCGTTGTGTGCTTGTAGATCTGCTGTTTTCACTACTGTTGTGCGACAGCATTGTATGATGAAGCAGGGCTTTGCTTTGCGAAGAAACGTACACATTTTATTTAAAATGTTTTCCTAATGGCCGGCCTGGACCGGCAGGGAATGAACCGGCCGTTCGGGAGTTGTCCCGCTTTTCCCAATGGCCAGCACGTCCCTGCCAGCGTGTAATGCCCTTCTCTTAGGGAAGAACTCTTTTAGGGGCCATGTAGTCCACACAACATGTTGTTTGAGCTTCACACTGCATTTCTGCCGTGCACCTCTATGGTAAAGACGTGCTCCTCTTCCCAGCAGCAGAGCACGAGTTTCAGCGCTCTCCACTCTAGCATTTTTCGGGACGGAGAGCTCAGTGCGCTTTTCAAAAAGAAAATATTTTTGACAATATTTTGCTGGGCTTTCCTTCCTTAGTTAGCGGAGAAGGACATGAAACGGGGAGAGAGAGAGCTGGGGGAAGACATGCAGCAAACATGGTCGGGAACGGAACTCGAACACGTGACGCAGGCTACATTGAACCTAAGAGGCCAATAGTTTCACTTTATTAAACTAAACGTATTTTGTGCCTCTAATCCGGACTGATTTTCTACGTTTGTCTTCTTCCTCGCTCTCGCTATTTGAACATAGCAATCAGTCTGGATTCGAGGCAAGATCAAATGAATGTTGAAACCGTGAGAAGTCCATGTTTATGTTGTTTTATTTGTCATAACACAGATGACAGAGTACAGCGATGGTTGAATGCTGCTAGGGATAATAAACACTACATGATGTGACTACATGAACATGATTTCCAAAGCTCTCCTCCACTCATAAAAATCTTTCTCATATCTTTTGCATGCGTTCATTCCAGAGTGGCAGGAATATCGCCAGGGCATTACACAGGTTTTATACCAGCTCAGCGGCCTTGTGGTTGGAGTGTCCTAGCCTGGCGGGCCATCCCTCATACTGTGTTCACTCATTCCTCCTTCCCACAGTATGAGGTCTGGACTTCAGCAGAGAGGCACCGAGTATGAGAAGTTGGCCCCGATCATTTTCTGATCGGGGCCAATTAGTGACTGCGTTTCAACTGCTGTCCGCAGTTGAAGTGAAAAGCTTCCCCTGATTGGTCCATGTGTAGATGTTGACGTAGATGCTTGCTGCAGCATTTTCAATACCCTCGATGCAATAAGTGTAACAGTTAACCGATTTAGTGCCACTGACTTTAACGGATTAAAATGTCCAGAGTGCCCGCCCCCGGCCCCATTCACTCCCGTTATCTTATTTTGAAGGCCAGAAGGCCACGAGCTGATTACTTCCGGTCTGACGTCATCGCATCCTGCGACGGAACCGATCGTTGTTACGTGCATGCCATGCTGGATTGCAATGGGAGTATTTATACATGTGTTATATAAGCGAGCATCTGCCTCCATCTTCGCTTCTAAAGTGTAGTTTTGAGATAATGGACATTAAAGATGAGATCCCCCGTCCACCTCAATGTTATGGGATGACTATTTTGTGCTTGTGGAGCCGTGATGATGATGAATCAGCGACGGATTTCGTCTCCGGACATCCGGCCATTCTACTCGGTAATGTACTCAACGTTACAGTAATAGATTACTTTTCGCGAGACATCTCGCGATCGGCACTATAAGTACTCGAGTACTTTTCGCGAGACATCTCGCGGTTGGCTTTTAATGAGTTAACACTGAAACAATAAAACAAGCAATAAGTGAAGTTATTTCAGAGTTGGAATCAATTACAACAATTAAAAAGGAACAGTCAGGAGTTTGCGCTAGCGGAGTTCATCGAACAAAAAGACGTGTTTGTTTGCCGTTCTCTTTCGTGTTCGAGACTGACTCTCCACTACATATTTCATATGTATGGGAATTGGGAAGCTGACCCACGGGCAGCTTCCCATCCCACTGAGCAATAGTCGTTTTTTACACGACTAGTTTTTTTTTAGCCTTAATTTCACCCGGCTAGATTCCGGTTATATTCACACCGAAAATATACTTTGCAATTTATTCCATGATTCGATAACAATTTATTAAAAAAAACAACAGTAAGGTGCTTAACTGATCTCCTAATATTGGACTAACATAATTATAATATCCGTTGATCATTATTAAGTATAGTTTAGATCTAGCCGTGATTTAGCCAACTAATTATAGTCGCCGTATCAACGTTTATATTTACACCGAATTTAGACAATTAGATTTAATCCATATTTCAATAAACATTAGAGAAGATGAATGACACCATTATGCTAATTAGATTCATATGCTAATATGCTAATATGCTAACCGCCATTTTGAATTTCTGACGTCATCAATTTTACAAGTCCTGACATGTCCTGCTTAACGCCGCAGGGGGTGATGGGCTGAGAGGGGTGGGGAGGGGAGGGGTGTATACATGTCTATACATGTTTATGACTCCGGTCTCTAGGGGTTACCTTATCGGTTCCCTCACATCAGCATTTTAAAAGATGACACCACAGGTGATGAGAAGATGGGCTATAGTTCTGTTTTCAAAATATTGTGGTGTGTTAACAAGACAATGTGAGATGTTAAGACCCTGGGGTGTGGGAGGCTCTGGATGGAGGGGACGTGTGTCCATAATAGAAAATAGGGGTCCCCTACCGATCCATGCATCGATGTTTGAAAAGACAATCCCACAGATGCTGAGAAGGGGGGCTAGAGTAATCTGAATAGCCCAGTGTGTTTACATGATAGTATGAGATATGCCCCCATGGGTTAGGGTGGGGGTCCATCTAGTTATGCTTTCTTATTGTGTTTTATCCTAATGAATTTAGCTCATAATCCCACATCAGCGTTTGAAAAGAAGTCTAAAACAAATGGTCAAAGCTTTTTGTATAGGCCTGACTGTGGGTAACCGACCCCTCCCCGGGGACTGAGAGACATGTCCCAGGCATGTCTCTGACTTACGCCGCAGGAGGTCAGGGGTATGTCCATTGTGTATCTGTAATTCATTGTGTACCTGTATTTAGTGTTTGTGGCAGTCTCATTAACTAGTTGAGTCGAAATGCGCAGACTAATTAATCTATGAATGGCTTTTGTGTTAGTGTGATGTTAATGGTTGAGGCCTGGGCTAGGCTCTGAAGATAGTGACATGTTAAACCGGTTTTGTTTGTTTTTTGCTAGCCTGTGACAGCTTTTGTCATAAATAAAAAAATAAAAAAATTCTAACAAAAGTATTAATGGTGGGTACAACATGTCTGGTATGTATGTGTAGACAATCTTGTTTTAAAAATGTTTATGACTGATAGGATTAGTAATATAGCATATATAAGGATATAGATGTGTATACTGTGGTATTGTACTGGGTTGTTTAACCAGTCAGATGCATAGGGTAATGCTGAGTCTCAGAGTGTCCCCTCTGAGGCATTAGACTGACAATGGCCTTTGTCTTAGTATGATGCTAATGTTGCCCCTGTGTTTGCTGTGGGAAAATGTCAAGACAAGTTTTTTACTTGTAGCAGAGCAGTTTTAGCTACTTAACTTGAATAAAAAAGTTAGACTGTGTTGTTTTTGTTTTAAAACACTAAAATGACTCTGTCCCTCTGCTATAAGATAAGCTGCAAATCTTCTAGAGTGTATTATTTTACTAGGAGAAAAAGGAATTAGCTAACAGTGTTTGAGAATAAAAAAATTGTGAAAACTGTGTACTTAAGTATAGTACTTAAGTAAATGTACTTATCTACTTACTGTTTAGTTTAAACTAGAAGAATAAAGATTTTACATTTCATTATACAAACTTGTGTGGATAAAACATAAATGAAAAAAGAAGACTAGACCCCATTTATAATGTTTAAGAAGTAGTGAAAATAGCAGATCTACATGCTCGCAATACATGAAATTAGCCTACTAGGCTTTAACTTTTTTAACAATAATGCTAGGTACATCAAGACTAGTATCAGTGTAACCACATTTTTGTTTTAAAAATGTTTATGACTGTTAGGATTACTAAAAGTAATATAAAAACAGAGGTTATATATCTACTATCTTAAAAGGGATAAAATAAGACTTTATTAGAGGCCACTCCCTGCTCTCCTAGGAGTGGTCAGTGAATGACAATAGAGGGTTTCAGAGGTGGGGCTGGTGGGTCTTTGAGGGGGAGTCTATGGTGCATTATAATGGGGTTTCACAGTCAAACATCTTTCTCTGAACACACCTGGACCCTTGGAGCTGACCCTATCTCGTGGAGCCTTTGTCCTCCTATTGGCCTCTGCCTGGACCATTGGATCTGAACTTCTCTGCTTTTTTTTTTTTCTTCTTCTCTCTGGACCCCTTTGTTCCCTATGGGACTCAGCCTTTTTTTTTTTTCTTCTCTCTCCTTTTTTTTTTCTCTTCTTCTTATTTTCTAGGTAGTTTTTTGGAGAGATTCAATTTTTATTTCTTCACCTGGACATCAACATAATGGCTTTTATTTCGGGTGAGTAATCATGTGTGTGTGTGTGTGTGTGTGTGTGTGTGTGTGTGTGTGTGTGTGTGTGTGTGTGTGTGTGTGTGTGTGTGTGTGTGTGTGTGTGTGTGTGTGTGTCTGTGTGTTTGTTAGGGTTAGGGCTAATTTTGTCAACTAAAGACTATTGCTATGGGTGGGTTGCACCAAACATGGTTTAAGCCTTAAACTGGTTTAAATCAAGTTTTATCTTTCAATCAGCTTGCACCAAACCTTAAATCTAGTTTTCATTAATCAGGTCTAGTTTTAAACCATCCTTTTAATCTTGGTTTGAATTTTCACTGTAAACCCGGATTACTGTTGTTAATCCTATTGCAGCACTACTTTAAACTAAGATTTAAACATCACGGGAAGGAGTTTACTCTAGGTCTATTTGTTTATACCCACATACCCCTGGGCTTTTATGTTAAAATCCAATAAAAAGATTTGAAAAGAAGGAAAGCATATACATTAACCGTATATTTTGACATCAATACTTTTGTACTTTTACTCGAGTACATTTTTTAAACCATGAATTAATCACAGTTTATGGTTTTAATCACAGGTTAAGGGGTTTAATCACAGATTTGTTAAGCACTGCTTAAATTTAAGCGGTGCAACGCACCTAGATTTAAAATAAAACCTAGATCAACAAACCCTTGATTAACCCTAAACTAAGATTTATTTAATCCCTTATGGTGCAAACCACCCTAAAAGACTAAGACTAAAGCCCTTTGCACACAGGCGCGTTTAACCGCACGGATAAAACGGACAATATTATTTTTTGAAAAGAAAACAATGATTCTCTATGACCTCATGCACACCGGCTCCGAATTAGCCGTGCGACGAGTGGCTGCCGCCGTGCGTTTTTTTCTCGATCGAACCCAGTTCGATTCGTCTTGTCGCATGCGGTAAAAAACTCATCACTCCTTTTATGACTACTTTTTGGATCCGCAGCGCCGATTCCGCACAGCCTTGCACACCAAATCCAATGCGTTTTATTCATGCCGCAAACGAAAAAACCGCAACTGTCCTGTGTGCAAAGGGCTTAAGACTAAAGGTCTTAACACTGTGTGTGTGTGTGTGTGTGTGTGTGTGTGTGTGTGTGTGTGTGTGTGTGTGTGTCTGTGTGTGTGTGTGTGTGTGTGTGTGTGTGTGTGTGTGTGTGTGTGTGTGTGTGTGTGTTTAGTTTAGTTTAGTTTAGTTTAGTTTAGTTTTTAGTATAGTTTAGTTTATTGATCATCTTTCACAGTGTGATCTCAAAAACAAAGCATGATGTCATAGGTATCTGCTTGGAACCCTATAATAAACATGTAGTCTCTGCAATATACCCTTAAAATAAGTTAGTTGAATATAGTATTAACTATGTTATACTATAGTAATGTACCATTTAGCTATGTCATACTGTAATAGAATACAATAACTATGTAATACTGTATTTACTCGGGATGATGAATTTTAGCCTTTTTTTTTTTTTTTTTTTTTTTTAATTGTACCATATTGTTAATCTGTTTAATCTCCTCTGTCAATCCATTCCAAATCTTAACCCCCACAAACAGAAATGCACGTACTTTTTTCTTGTGGTCGAAGCCCAGGCCTGTTTAAAATGTATTTCGCACCTTAACTCATGATTTTTTTCCTGATATTATTTTCTATAGGTCAACACAGCGCAGAGAATCCATCGACATCAACCCAAAACACCGCACAGGACCTGGTCACTCCAGTTATCGCTCCTCTTACATTTGATGAGGAAGTTGATATTCACGTTAATGCCACCGCATTTGCGGATTCCATCAATGACGGAGTTGCCATATCAACACCCCTGAGTAATCACCAATATGATATTGATGGTATAAATCTATCTGTTGACAAATACGCTGAAAATGAAGTATCACCCTGTTGGGGGGTCATTAATTACTCCAGGATGAGTGATTACAATGTTAATGAGTCTTATTATGAGATCGAACATACCCCTAACCCTTATGAGCATTCATGGGATGGAACTATTTATTCTGAAGAACCACATGGCTTTAGCGAACTAGAATTTAGTGTTTTAAGTGTTCCCGCCAGCGTCGATGATTTGATTTTGGCTGACGACTCCGAGCTTACGATGCTCATTGATTGTGCCTGGATGGGGATGAATCCCAGTAACGATGAGTCTTATTTTGAGCGCGAGCACACCCCGATACCTTATGAGCATTCACGTGATGGAACTATTTATTCTGAAGAACCACATGGCTTTAGCGAACTAGAATTTAGTGTTTTAAGTGTTCCCGCCAGCGTCGATGATTTGATTTTGGCTGACGACTCCGAGCTTACGAGCCTCATTGATTGTGCCTGGATGGGGATGAATGGCCACAGTAACGATGAGTCTTATTATGAGCATTCATGGGATGGAACTATTTATTCTGAAGAACCACATGGCTTTAGCGAACTAGAATTTAGTGTTTTAAGTATTCCTACAAGCGTTGATGAGATGTCTTTTTCTGATGACTCTGAGATAAGTGTTCATGATGATTTTGTACGATGTCATTGCTATCAATCGATGATGATGAGTCTTCACGCATAACTGTACATCTGTTCCTTCATATAACCTGATAAAAACATGATTAAGGGGATACATGGCAGGTGAAAACGTGTAAAAAAATCTTTTACTATTTTGCTTCCTAAACATGCGTACAAAATTTCACCTTGAGTATCTTTGGTCTGCAAATCTTTTCTTTAATGTTGCTGAGATAAAATCTAGATGGCTGTCTGCATGTATCTGTTCTTCACTAGTTTACATTGTTTTAACTTGCTATGCATGTTAGTTCTGTTCTGTAGGCATTGTCAAAGCAGGGGGTGTCAAAACGGTTCAATTATAACACAATTTAACATGATAATAACATATTGAAATATTTGACATATTGGCCAATATTGTGTTCAGTCAGCTGACATTCAATTAGAGTGTATTTTAAGTCAGATTAGGGATGTATAACATGTTGCATTAATCAAACGTGGTATTTATTTAGGCAATGTATTTTACCCATTGAATTCACTCAAATGCTTAAACTGGTACATCTTGTAATATTTAATATTTTCCTAAAGTATGATATAGTATCTTATCACACCCTTGGTATGAAAACAGTGTAAAAGAGTTGGTTGAATGAAATATAATTGATTTAAACAAAAACAAAATAGTTGTTTATGAAGGTTCTTTAGCTGTGTTACATTTGTAAATCATGCTGTTACAATTAATCCCGTGTGGGTTTCAAATGTAACATCGGTACAGCGTACACTCTCGGTTTAATAACTCATGAAAAAAAGGTTTTATCAAATGAAAAAACTTGAAGTGGTTTATGATAGTTGATATGTGTAAGGCCTTTGCCTGAAAATATTACATATGTATGATCTATGGTAAACCCTGAGGCTTGACCTGCTGTCATATTTACACATTTATATCAGTTTGCACGGCTCAAACGTTTGTTTGGGAAATCATAAGAACTGAGTTATTACAAGTTTTCATGATTGTATATTGTGTATGAATGTGATTTTGTAATGGTTGTTACTGTTTGTTTTTGTTTTTTTTTTTCATTTGTGGCATGCTAATAGATACTATGGTTAATGATACAACCTGTGAAACCATATATGTTATGCATGAACTACTACTACCTAAAGTTAACCATGATAATTGCCTATGCATCTCACATCTCACTCCATTCTGATCAAATAAAAACATGTGATCGAACAATATATCACTCATGCCAGAAGATTGAATTTGATATTCTAATTACAATGCACCTCACCCCCATTTTTGAAACAATAACCTGTTCAGACCAATCTCACAATTAGTTTTACTCTTTACTATCACTTGACAACAATAACAGTGTCTGAGGGATGTGGATTTCTTTCTGTTTTTTTTTTTTTTCCTTCCTATTTATATATTTTCAATACATGATATGGCGTGCCGTGTACAGGGGACGATAGTTATTAGACAACTTATTGTTTATTTCCTGGGTGTTCTGTAGGGTAAATAACGTTTGTAATTACCCTGTACCATCCATGAGCCTCACACCGCGTACGATAGTACATTTACAGTAAAACGTTTAAGTCCATGCATACTGGTGGGTTGAAAATAACCACCTTGGTTATTTTGCTAACCCAGCCCGTTTCCAAATTAGGACCTGCCCAGCCAGTGGTAAGTGTAAATCAACAAGGGTTGGGTATAGGGTGAAACCATCTTGATGGTTGGGATTGTATACCAAAAGATAGCTTAAAAGTGACCCTACTATTGGGTTAACGTGTTACTTTAGATAGGTTGGGATCTTAAATCCAAAAATGGCTTTAAAGTGACCTTGTTGTTGGGTTGGTATTTTACGCACAATCACTTAATAACTAATGATTTTTTACATCATTCTCTTAAGTGATATTTTTTTTTGCTTAGTCTGCTCATGTAGTTTGAGCAAAGTTAGCATTTAGTCATAAAGGTATGACAACACAACATAAAAGATTATGTGGTGCTTCGCTTTAAAGTTACAGCACCCCAGTTTGTATTTGTCAGTCTGGACCATCACAGTCATGGTTTGTAAGCAACCATGTTTTGTTTTGTTTTTTCTTTCCTTTTTTAATTAAGGATTATGATCCACTGCGATAATCTACAATACAATGTTGTTTTCTCTATCTTAAAACAATAAAATAATAGAAAAGTTTGTAAAAAAAAATATCTGTATGGGAGCACAGTTGCATGCTGGGTAACTGCTCACCCACTTAGTTTAACCCAATAGTGGTACAATTCAAACCATTATGTTGATAGACAGAGAGGGTGGGTCTAGTTTAACCCAACAAATGATACATGCAGTTACACAACTGTTGGTCAAATCAAAACCCAATGGCTCGCACCAAGGGTTGGGATAGAAATCAATTCATTTTATTTCATTGTCTGGACGGGGCAACTATAATCCCTACAGATGGATTGCGTATTTAATACTTATGTATGGCCAAGCACACACAATTTCATACCCAATTCTGTCAAGATAACCCCAATGTTGGACCAAATTCTGTCTACAATTTCTAACCCAGCAGTTGAATTCACCACCAACAGAAATCATCAGCATCGTCACTGCACATTGGGTGTAGTACACAAAACATAACACACACACACACACACACAAAACATTAAAAAACATAACTCTTGCATTCACGTGAAGACAAAATACACAATATGTTCTAATAATAAAGTGTTCAACAACCTTTTAATATCAATTGACTGTGTAAATAACTGAAAGTTTGTATTTTTTTTTATTTTTTGCATAGGTGGTGGGAAAATATGGTTTCAATGTATAGTTTGGATATTTGTCATTTTACTGTTAACTTAATGATATGATTATGTTTTATACTAAAAACATAGCTATGGATATGCATTTTTATGTATAACCTTGTTTATTTGAACTCAATCTGGAGTGAGAGTGTTTTCTAAATGCCAAAACACTTCACTAATACATAGCAAAATATGATGATATCCTAGAAAACACATTAACATCAAACATCAACTATATCAAATTGTGTCTACAGTACACTACACTACAGTATACTGTGCATACTAAAACGTGTAAGATTCAGCATTGCATTTCGTGAAATGAAAACCTACTGTACGTTTTTAGAAGCGTGAATAAACTTTAACTATACCTATAACAACAGAAAAACTTAGATAAAATTTTGTCGCAGAGTCACACACTATCATGCATGTTGCTATATGCGAGAGCGAACCTTTGGTTGTGTAGATATTTATCAAAAACATACTTCTAGTGAGCAGTGGGGTCTTCTTTTAACATCTTACTCACATAATATCTCTATCACCTTTCACTCAGGCTATGAACAACACTGTAATTTTCTCTGACAATTCACAATGGTAGACTACAATTTGTTTCTCATATGCCAATAACAATGTGTTACTCTGTAGTCAGTACACCATTAATCAAAAATCTGTAACTTATGTGACAATAAAAGTTGCATATGATTCTATAAACATATGTCATTACTACCCATTTAAGTGAATATCGCATTTGTAATTCATCTGATAGTTTATTATACAGGGGGAAATGGTATAGGCATAAGTCATTCAACAATGTATTTGAAAATGTATGGTGTAAAACACTAGCTAGTTTTGACAACACACACACAAATCATTAAGTTTTTTCTCCCTGAAATTACGTTGTTCACATTAAAATTGTACACAGTACACTCATACTATTTGGTAAAATATAAAATATAATATACAAGACTGCATGAACACCATAGCTACTGAAAGTGGTGTACAAATATATGCATAACAAAACGAAAATAGAATTTATTCACAGTAACAATGTATGCATCAATTATTAAGGTGTTTATACTTTATCTAATAATTAAGTTCTACAGATGGTGAGTTCCTCCAGAATGTAACAATATCCCCAAAAACCCAATACCAGATTGGCATTAACAATCGCTTTTGATATATCCTGGAATATCACACCCTTCAAGTCGTGTAGAAAGGTTTCACACACTCCTTGCACTCGAGATGATCCCAGATGTTTCCAGAACACGCATGACCCCCAAAATGAATTGATCAGTCTAAAGTTTTTTTTCCATTAATTCTTTAAAATTAGTGAAGACACCTACTTTTCTCAAATAATTACATGGAATACCAAGTGACAAAAGTATTGACAAACTCTAATGAGAATGTACAGAAATAATGGATTATCCCGAATGAGAATAAAACAAAGAAACAACAGATAGACACAATCTTTCTTATTTGCATGTTTTATTTAGTTCAAAGGTACTTTTTATTATTTTCTATAGGTCAATCATGTTGTGGTCATCTGATTTGTTTGTAAGCACGTTTCCTTTTTTGTCTCTGTTTCACATGGCCACTAGAATTGTCCCAGGGCAATGTCTCCAGAGTAGGAAACATTTTTATTACAGTTCTCGATTTCAGAATATCCAGGAAATCATTGCAGGTTGATTCACCCTTGCCCATAATTATGTCCACAAGTTCAGTGGCGGGGTCCGCTGATATACGATACCTATCCATGGGTGTGATTAGTTTTCGTTCATAGATAAGTGAAATAAGGTTGAAGAGATTGTCGCTATCCAACATCAGGGTGTTTTGAAGCGTTGTCTTGTTTTTTCTTATATTTTCTTGTGCTGTCCTGACTGTATCGCTGCAAACCAAGTATCCGGGTTGTCCTTGGTGTTGTGCTGCATAAGGCAGTGCCTTCAGTTCAGGTCTGATTGCTGTTACTTCATTATTCTGTAACATAGCGATGAAACCATGACAGTATTCTTCACCCTTACACATCATTTTGTCCAAAAGCTCAACAGCTGATGTGTAGGGCGAGTGCATGTCCCTGAGTTGTCTGTACCCCACATTGCCAACAAGATCCGCTTGGAAAGCACAATTGATGAAAAATCGCACATCTGACATGATGATTTCTTGTATTTTTGGCTTGTTTACCCTTAAAATCTCTGTAAACGACATTCCCGGCATGAAACGGAATCCTTCCGGCTCTGTTTCAAAATCCATTGCTGGTTGACCACACCAATGCATTTTCTTCAGATCAGGAAACCTGTCTGTAAGTTTTGCATCTTTTAGCAGAGACAGGAACACTTGGCAAATCTTTTCACCCTTGTCCATGATCTTATCAATAAGCCTACATGATGCATCAAAATGAGACATTTGCATGAGGTCCCGGTACTCACAAAACACCAGGGGGTTTTCTTCGATTTCGAAAACACACTGGATGGCATATTTGATATCTGGACACAGTATTTTTCTAATTTCTGAAAGGTTTTTCCGTATCATATCTTTTGCTGTTACACAACCATTGTCAACCCTACTTGGATGACTGCACCATGGCATGTGCTGCAGATTAGGATATGTACCTATTGCATCTGACCCTTGTAGCAAACATAGGAACCCACTGCAAACAGTTTCACCACTGGCCACAATTATTTCCAAGAGTGTTTCAACTGTCTGTGAACTGTCTGGGTTATTGTATACCATATGCTTGAGCTTATTGTAGTCCTCCTGATCCAATAATTGTTGTTCATGTCCATAAGCCAACTGAAGGAGATACAGGATATCATGCCTCAGTATGCATTGAAGTTTTTTAGAGTTTTCTCTGATCATTTCACTAGCTGACCATCCATTTAGATCATTCCACCCAGTGGAAACTCCTTCTTCTTTCTCACTTGACGACTGCACATCCTTGTCCTTCTCTGGCTCCATGGCAAAAGCGTTATGGTCCTCTGCCTGGAGACCATTCCACCCAGTGGAAACTCCTTCTTCTTTCTCACTTGACGACTGCAGGGTCTTGTCCTTCTCTGGCTCCATGGCAAAAGCGTTATGGTCCTCTGCCTGGAAACCATTCCACCCTCTGGGGTCTCCGTTCTCTATCTCGCTTGACATCTGCAGGGTCTTGTCATCCTTCTCTGGTTCCATGGCAAAAGCGTTATGTTCCTCTGCATGGAGTCCATTACACCCTCTGGGGTCTCCGTTCTCTATCTCGCTTGACATCTGCAGGGTCTTGTCATCCTTCTCTGGTTTGGGAGGGGAAAGCCGGATGATTGTAGAGCAAATCACAGATGCTGCCGGAGGAGTACCGTGGGGTGGATAGTGTTCAACATCCGTGTCAGAGTTGGAATCATCCATGGGATCACATTCTACAGTTTCCATTGGTAGAGTGCCGATAGACCATGGCGACTGGTAGTCCATGGTGACTGGTGAAATCATAATATTCTACTCTCTAAGAGTCCCTTATATCTTGTAAGAGGAATAGGCGTGGTGTATATTGCGAGAGGAAGAGGCGTGATATGAGGGGGTGGACCAGTAAGGGGGTATGAGGGGAGGAGCACAACTAGATTGAAAACGCAGAGATTTCTTTGTGGAGACATAGCTAACTATATTAGCGTAAATAATATATATATTATATATTTAATCTGTTATTTTTATATTTATTATATTTATGTCATAAATATATCAAAAATGCTATGGAAAAAAAATGTTTTTTCTTTTTATATGTTTTATTTTGACAAGAGAACATGGTACTTTACAGACATGTTATGCTACACATAATATAATATGGAAATAAAACACAATCTGAGGGAAACACATTGAACATTCAACATATCATTATGATTTGAGGCCACATGTTTGGTATTGTTACTTTGCCATATCGGTTTCTAGCTCATGATCCAATACATGTTTTACATTATTATAGCTGTCCATTGAACCCATCGTAGCTTCGGGTGTTTTTATGGAATCGACCCACACCGGTTTATTACACATTGAGAACAGAGTAGATCCAGAGGGGTGATTCTTAGGCATTACAATATTATAGTTGGAATCATCCCGCGCTGGTTTATGGTACATCAAGAAAGGGTTAGTTCCAGTTGGGTTGTTGTGATTTGGTTCATACAAGAGTTGTGGTTTATCCAGGGGTACGCGTTTCGGTTTCTTTGTAGAGAGGCTGTTCGTTGACAATCCTGATACTGCACGATTTACACCGCTAAGGCGGTCATGCAACAACGTCATCTTGCAAGTGTCTTTTGTCTTGCTGAAAAACCCATTGATTAATTTCAGCACGTCCTGCAGAAGCCACAAATCTCCAGCATGAAAGGCTAAATGGATCGGAAAATACTTTTCTTTATCCATAACAGTTCTAAATCTCTCACAAGGGGCCCCCTGTGCTTTGAATCTCACCAACAGCCATGAATATGCTCGTGAACAGTCGATGATGAACGCTTCTCCATTGGATAAACGGCAAGGGATTGATTCATCCACTTTCACCATAGTATGCAGCTTGATGTGTTCATCAGGGGCCCATCTCCCCCAGAGCAGATAATCAGTGAAATCCATGATGGCGGTCTTCAATCTTTCAAATTCGGATGCGTACACTCTCACATGATGCTCCTCTGAGCATAATTGTTCAATATTTTCCACTGTATACAGATCAACAAATGGAAAAGGGGTGGTTGGAGAAAAATGGCATCGCAATTTACGTTCATTATACAGATTCCACACCAGCTCATCCCTATCCTGGTAAATCAGACGGTGAGACCCCATTTTTGATGGATTGGGATTGTGAGAGTGGTGGAGATGTAGAGCAAATCACAGATGATGCCATGCTCTCTAAGAGTCCATTATATATTGTAGGAGGTATAGGCGTGGTGTATATTGCGAGAGGAAGAGGCGTGGTATGAGGGGGACCAATAAGGGGTATGCGGGGAGGAGCACAACTAGATTGAAAACGCAGAGATTTCTTTGTGGAGACATAGCTAGCTATATTAGCATTAACTAGGGATAAAGGCTAATACATTTGATAAGGGCAGGTAAAGACAGATTTAAGGTACCCAACACCCTCTTCATGACACCATCTCCTATGTCAGACCAGGTATAGACAGTTTTAAGACACACGCTGTTGTAGGAATGATAGGGTACGTTTGTGTGTGGATTCTGTCTGCTGTTGGTGCATACCTGCTTTTTTATAATTCTCTTATATATAGAGGTATATAGAGGTAACCAAAAGGGCAGACATGATGGTTAAAACATCCATAGGTTAATAAAACTTCTATTAAAACTACTTTAATAGAAGTATGGATAGGACAAGTATCACAAAAATTAGGTTTTCCATGACCAAAATAGTGTAACAACACACAGTTTTATTTACAAAATAAAATGAATCAGTTTACACAACGTACATCGTAGTACATTATTAGTCAGACTCATCACCCACCCATATAGCCATACTTCTGTGAAGTATATTAGCGATGCTACCCTCATTAACATCTTTTGTAGCATTATCTAATTTCTCAATGATATATGGCTCATCTCGCATGTCACTGATTATAACCTCCGCGGCTCCTAAAAGTCTGAGTGCTGTCACAGTTTTACCGTGTACTGCCTGTAAGGCATAGGACAGAGCAAGCGGGAGAGTAGAGGTGAACACTGCCTCACATACAAAGTCGTAACAACGTTCATAATAAAACATATCAGGTTCAAAGAGACATTCATGCTGGAGCTGGCTGGGGTGGTCAACGAGACATCCATAACACTCCGAGGCAAGCTTGCGTGTCAACACTCTCTGTATACATAGACATAGAACAGATTTTAACACGGCTATGTCCTCAGTTTTTAGACACTCATCGATGGCTGTTACCCCTCCGATAGAGATGTCTCTCTTCGGTGTAGATGTCCCAACAGGTTCTACCAGAGATGTCTCAGAGGTGGAAACGAATGTAAGGTTCTGTGCCCCTAGATTCACAGCATAGCTGGAGTTTAACCAGCTGTTGGCTCCATCGAATGCGTTTCCTGAAGTATAGACATCGCTGGAACATAATGCATCTTCATTCTGAGGGATCGCAGAATGATCCTGAGAGATTTTCGGGAGGACAGCATATGTCAGGAGAGGATCTAACATAGGAGAGAGAGAGATAAGAAAAAACAAACTATTACACCAAGATGCCTGGAATCCTTAATACATAATACATACCCACTATAGTTAGGATGATATGCTATGTAATATATATATAAATATATGTTTATTTATTTATTTTACCGTGACCGGGATGCTGTGTCCTCAATACCGGACACTCTCAATCCCAAACATGAAAAGAGAGGTATACAGACTAACAGCGATCCTATCCGACAGAGCAGTGAGAATATCCATCCTCTGAGGCTAACACTGGCTGGTTCATCCTCTAGCTCTTCGGCTACATTCAACAATTTGTTTAGACAAGCTGTACATATATCATCAGCCATGCGCCTGCATAGAAAATAAATTTGTTTTAAAATACGGTATTTAAAAACATACATTGAGACATCCTATTATAGTATAGAAACATACCCATCTAGATTCTCTAGAGATATCTCGGACCCTGTAGATGGTGAATTATCAGTCATGCGCCTACAGCATCGCCTCTTCTTAGGTGCCCGCGTGTATTCCTCGTTATCCAAAACATTTTTACGGGCATAAAAAGTTGGTGTAGTAGGTAACCTACCTTGAGAAATAGCTTCTGCCATGGCGAGAAAAGCGATGGTAGACGATAGATGCGATGATAACCGGGAAAAAAAAGCAGCTCCTACCACAGAGACTGAATGTTTAAGGACACACAGACAGGGTTGATATATATACACTTATTCCCTCCCCCCAACACACCCCTTCGTGACGCTATTTCCTTTGATAGGACAGGTAAAGACAGTATTAAGACACACGCCCCTCCATCCAGAGCCTCCCACACCCCCTGCGGCGTTAGCCAGGACATGCCCAGACTTGTAAAATTGATGACGTCAGAAATTCAAAATGGCGGTTAGCATATTAGCATATTAGCATATGAATCTAATTAGCATAATGGTGTCATTCATCTTCTCTAACATTTCTTTAAAAAAACAACTCCACGTTGCAGAACTGATCTTGAAATATTGGTGTAAAATTATTTTAATAGCCATTCATCACTATAAGGTATACGTCTGGACGGTCTGGGTGTAGTCGTTTTAAATACAGCTTGTCAACGACTATCTTTAGACCATGTAAAAGTTATCCTTGGTACTAAGGCGCGGTAAGCCGGTAGAGTGTTAATTAATTACCGTGATTGTGTGTAGTCACTCACTGTAAAGTGGAAACGTCCAGACAGCATGCTACTCTGAATTACATTTCTGACAGCAACACACACAGTCAAACACAGCCGCGGCGCCGCCCCCGCCACATCATTCAAGATTCAATACGTATTGATTAAACAAAATAATTGTAATCTAATCGCTATAGGCTTATTAGCCGCCCAATACATGTAGTTTCCTCAACAATGCGCACTACCCTAAAATGAACACAGGTGGGCAATGTCACCTTTTAATACGGCCAGAAAGTCTTTACTATCATATCATCATTGATGGCCGAGTGGATAGCGTCGCCGACTTGAGTGAGATCCCTGGTTCGAATCTCACCGTCGCCCTACTTTTCACTACTTTCGACGGCCGCTAACGGCGAAATGTAGACTTTTTGTATCCGACTAATAGTGGTCTAGTGTAGCAACCCGTGTAAATATAGCCGACTAAACAACTAGCAAAAAATATCAAATCTAGACCTTGACAACACTGATTTTCAACGCGTGGTGTAGAAGATAAAAACACCACTATTAGGCAACTAATACACCTCAAAATGCTCAGTGGGATACTACATATATTTCAATATGTAGTGGAGAGCTAGTCTCTCCACTCAGAGAACCTGGGTTACAGTGTAACCCTCCGTTCTTCTGACTGGCTGAGAGATGTTTTGCTACGCTGATTGGTTAGAGGAGTCTGTCTGTCAAGGCAAGTACTCCCACACACTTTTCAAGCTGCCTATAGCCCAAAGTCCAGACTCATATTGTGGGAAGGAACGAGTGAGTGAATGCACAGTATGAGGCTGGCTGGCCAGACTAGGAGTGTCCACCCTGAGACTGGGAGGTCCTACAGTACAGTGTATAGAACCTGTTACTCCTCAGTTTCTGGTTCTTCAGAGGTTCTGCTGGTTCTACAGCTTAGTTTATGCACCTCTGGTTCTATAACATTTAGATCTGATAAAGGTGCTGTTTATACTGTGTACTGTAGCACCTTTAAAGCCCCTTTTCCACTGACATGGCCCAACACCACACCACTCCACACCACCCACTTGTGCCAGGTTTTCCACAACAACAAGGACCTGGGTAGAGAGTGGTGTGAAAGTGGTACTAAACGTGGTACTAAAAAGTATCCATTCTAGAGTAGGTCTGAGCTAGGCCAAACAGGGCCAAACACTTCATAATGACTGATCACTCACTGACATTTCATTTCATTTAGACCACCAGGATATAGTTGTAATACATGATAATAGATTCTTGTGTTATAACCACTATTATAATCTATTATAGTGTGTTATAATTATCATAGTATTACATTAATACTTTATAGTGTATTATAATCACAGTTATAATCCATTATAGTGTATAGGATAGTTGTAATACAAATTTATATTGTATTATAATCACAGTTAAAAGGGTCGATTTGTTTCTTACCGATGGGGGTATACTTTCGTGTAATGAAAAATGTAGATATTTTATGTGGTGCGGTGTATAGGCCTAAAATTCCCAACAATCCCCAAACCTGTTGTTTTGGGGAGCGCTGGTTTCATTGGCTCATTTGGTACTGACCTGCGCACGCATCTAGGTTCTTATCAGTGTAACGTGGACCAGAAATGCATATATAGTGTTGTGTTGTGTGGTGCTAAAGCTTCAGTCGAAAAGAGGCTTAAGATAGATGCGATGCTTTGAAACCTGGGCTGACAAGGTTCATAATGTATACTGTACATGGTAGTCTAGAATATCTGTGTGCGTGTACAAACATGTACTTCCATATTATGTTCATGTGTTGTTTGTAGATGCATATACTGTATGACAGGTGTGGTTTATAGATGCATATACTGTATGACAGGTGTGGTTTATAGATGCATATACTGTATGACAGAGTCCTTCACAACAAGGCTGTCAACTCTGCAACTCTGGCCTCAGACCAGCAGATGACTTTCATCTCATATTCAGTATCTTATATATCCCTTGATGCGTGTTATGAGTGCTGTGTGAAACACACACACGCGCACGCACGCACGCGCACACACACACACACACACACACACACACACACACACACACACACACACACACACACACACACACACACACACACACACACTCTTGAAACATTTCATGAGTGCCATTTTTACCATTCTTTTGCCATTTGAAACCTGACCCTTGCTGCATCTACTACTTTCGATAATATGACACCAGCATGCGATTCCTAGCATTTCTAAGTATGAATCCGGCAGAACTCCAACCCCAATCAGGGATTCTGCACCTGGGCTTTCTCACTTGCAGCCCCCACCCTCTGGAACCCACTCCCACCTCCCATAAAAGCCGCCCCCCACCCTTGCCGTGTTCAAAGCCTCCCTCAAAAAGGATTTTTTTTTTGGAGCTGTGTGCAGCTCCCTATAGGTGGCTGTGTGGGTGTGTCTGTGTGTGTGTCTGTGTGTCTGTATGTAGCCTAACTTCGGCACGCTACTAGTCCCACCGTTTTGCCACCACACACTCGCGCCATATGTCAAATCGACCGGCTTACTCGGGAATAGTGGGCTAGTAACTTGCTAAGAGAAAGGTTCAATAGTTTAATTGATATTAATTTATTAGTGAATTAATTTTCCCCATTGACTTATAATGGCAATCGCAAAAACTCACATTCAATTATTTGTCTCTCGCAAACCATAGGGGCTAGAGTTTCAAGACTTGGAGAGGAGGTTCATAATGGTTTCAAGGATTAAATAAAAAATAATTGTGTCATTTGGCCGCATGGTGGTGCCATAACACCCCACTTTACGTTTTGGCCTGTAACTCTTGAACCGTAGGTCGGAAAATTAAAAATATTTTTTCCCTGGATTCCTTGAGTCATGACGCATCTCCCCATATAGGCCGCGCCCATTTGCGCCATGATAGATTTTCCGCCACCCGGCTAGATTCCGGTTATATTCACACCGAAAATATACTTTGCAATTTATTCCATGATTCGATAACAATTTATTAAAAAAAACAACAGTAAGGTGCTTAACTGATCTCCTAATATTGGACTAACATAATTATAATATCCGTTGATCATTATTAAGTATAGTTTAGATCTAGCCGTGATTTAGCCAACTAATTATAGTCGCCGTATCAACGTTTATATTTACACCGAATTTAGACAATTAGATTTAATCCATATTTCAATAAACATTTCTTTAAAAAAACAACTCCACGTTGCAGAACTGATCTTGAAATATTGGTGTAAAATTATTTTAATAGCCATTCATCACTATAAGGTATACGTCTGGACGGTCTGGGTGTAGTCGTTTTAAATACAGCTTGTCAACGACTATCTTTAGACCATGTAAAAGTTATCCTTGGTACTAAGGCGCGGTAAGCCGGTAGAGTGTTAATTAATTACCGTGATTGTGTGTAGTCACTCACTGTAAAGTGGAAACGTCCAGACAGCATGCTACTCTGAATTACATTTCTGACAGCAACACACACAGTCAAACACAGCCGCGGCGCCGCCCCCGCCACATCATTCAAGATTCAATACGTATTGATTAAACAAAATAATTGTAATCTAATCGCTATAGGCTTATTAGCCGCCCAATACATGTAGTTTCCTCAACAATGCGCACTACCCTAAAATGAACACAGGTGGGCAATGTCACCTTTTAATACGGCCAGAAAGTCTTTACTATCATATCATCATTGATGGCCGAGTGGATAGCGTCGCCGACTTGAGTGAGATCCCTGGTTCGAATCTCACCGTCGCCCTACTTTTCACTACTTTCGACGGCCGCTAACGGCGAAATGTAGACTTTTTGTATCCGACTAATAGTGGTCTAGTGTAGCAACCCGTGTAAATATAGCCGACTAAACAACTAGCAAAAAATATCAAATCTAGACCTTGACAACACTGATTTTCAACGCGTGGTGTAGAAGATAAAAACACCACTATTAGGCAACTAATACACCTCAAAATGCTCAGTGGGATACTACATATATTTCAATATGTAGTGGAGAGCTAGTCTCTCCACTCAGAGAACCTGGGTTACAGTGTAACCCTCCGTTCTTCTGACTGGCTGAGAGATGTTTTGCTACGCTGATTGGTTAGAGGAGTCTGTCAAGGCAAGTACTCCCACACACTTTTCAAGCTGCCTATAGCCCAAAGTCCAGACTCATATTGTGGGAAGGAACGAGTGAGTGAATGCACAGTATGAGGCTGGCTGGCCAGACTAGGAGTGTCCACCCTGAGACTGGGAGGTCCTACAGTACAGTGTATAGAACCTGTTACTCCTCAGTTTCTGGTTCTTCAGAGGTTCTACTGGTTCTACAGCTTAGTTTATGCACCTCTGGTTCTATAACATTTAGATCTGATAAAGGTGCTGTTTATACTGTGTACTGTAGCACCTTTAAAGCCCCTTTTCCACTGACATGGCCCAACACCACACCACTCCACACCACCCACTTGTGCCAGGTTTTCCACAACAACAAGGACCTGGGTAGAGAGTGGTGTGAAAGTGGTACTAAACGTGGTACTAAAAAGTATCCATTCTAGAGTAGGTCTGAGCTAGGCCAAACAGGGCCAAACACTTCATAATGACTGATCACTCACTGACATTTCATTTCATTTAGACCACCAGGATATAGTTGTAATACATGATAATAGATTCTTGTGTTATAACCACTATTATAATCTATTATAGTGTGTTATAATTATCATAGTATTACATTAATACTTTATAGTGTATTATAATCACAGTTATAATCCATTATAGTGTATAGGATAGTTGTAATACAAATTTATATTGTATTATAATCACAGTTAAAAGGGTCGATTTGTTTCTTACCGATGGGGGTATACTTTCGTGTAATGAAAAATGTAGATATTTTATGTGGTGCGGTGTATAGGCCTAAAATTCCCAACAATCCCCAAACCTGTTGTTTTGGGGAGCGCTGGTTTCATTGGCTCATTTGGTACTGACCTGCGCACGCATCTAGGTTCTTATCAGTGTAACGTGGACCAGAAATGCATATATAGTGTTGTGTTGTGTGGTGCTAAAGCTTCAGTCGAAAAGAGGCTTAAGATAGATGCGATGCTTTGAAACCTGGGCTGACAAGGTTCATAATGTATACTGTACATGGTAGTCTAGAATATCTGTGTGCGTGTACAAACATGTACTTCCATATTATGTTCATGTGTTGTTTGTAGATGCATATACTGTATGACAGGTGTGGTTTATAGATGCATATACTGTATGACAGGTGTGGTTTATAGATGCATATACTGTATGACAGAGTCCTTCACAACAAGGCTGTCAACTCTGCAACTCTGGCCTCAGACCAGCAGATGACTTTCATCTCATATTCAGTATCTTATATATCCCTTGATGCGTGTTATGAGTGCTGTGTGAAACACACACACGCGCACGCACGCACGCGCGCACACACACACACACACACACACACACACACACACACACACACACACACACACACACACACACACACACACACACACACACACACACACACACACACACACACACACTCTTGAAACATTTCATGAGTGCCATTTTTACCATTCTTTTGCCATTTGAAACCTGACCCTTGCTGCATCTACTACTTTCGATAATATGACACCAGCATGCGATTCCTAGCATTTCTAAGTATGAATCCGGCAGAACTCCAACCCCAATCAGGGATTCTGCACCTGGGCTTTCTCACTTGCAGCCCCCACCCTCTGGAACCCACTCCCACCTCCCATAAAAGCCGCCCCCCACCCTTGCCGTGTTCAAAGCCTCCCTCAAAAAGGATTTTTTTTTTGGAGCTGTGTGCAGCTCCCTATAGGTGGCTGTGTGGGTGTGTCTGTGTGTGTGTCTGTGTGTCTGTATGTAGCCTAACTTCGGCACGCTACTAGTCCCACAGTTTTGCCACCACACACTCGCGCCATATGTCAAATCGACCGGCTTACTCGGGAATAGTGGGCTAGTAACTTGCTAAGAGAAAGGTTCAATAGTTTAATTGATATTAATTTATTAGTGAATTAATTTTCCCCATTGACTTATAATGGCAATCGCAAAAACTCACATTCAATTATTTGTCTCTCGCAAACCATAGGGGCTAGAGTTTCAAGACTTGGAGAGGAGGTTCATAATGGTTTCAAGGATTAAATAAAAAATAATTGTGTCATTTGGCCGCATGGTGGTGCCATAACACCCCACTTTACGTTTTGGCCTGTAACTCTTGAACCGTAGGTGGGAAAATTAAAAATATTTTTTCCCTGGATTCCTTGAGTCATGACGCATCTCCCCATATAGGCCACGCCCATTTGCGCCATGATAGATTTTCCGCCACCCGGCTAGATTCCGGTTATATTCACACCGAAAATATACTTTGCAATTTATTCCATGATTCGATAACAATTTATTAAAAAAAACAACAGTAAGGTGCTTAACTGATCTCCTAATATTGGACTAACATAATTATAATATCCGTTGATCATTATTAAGTATAGTTTAGATCTAGCCGTGATTTAGCCAACTAATTATAGTCGCCGTATCAACGTTTATATTTACACCGAATTTAGACAATTAGATTTAATCCATATTTCAATAAACATTTCTTTAAAAAAACAACTCCACGTTGCAGAACTGATCTTGAAATATTGGTGTAAAATTATTTTAATAGCCATTCATCACTATAAGGTATACGTCTGGACGGTCTGGGTGTAGTCGTTTTAAATACAGCTTGTCAACGACTATCTTTAGACCATGTAAAAGTTATCCTTGGTACTAAGGCGCGGTAAGCCGGTAGAGTGTTAATTAATTACCGTGATTGTGTGTAGTCACTCACTGTAAAGTGGAAACGTCCAGACAGCATGCTACTCTGAATTACATTTCTGACAGCAACACACACAGTCAAACACAGCCGCGGCGCCGCCCCCGCCACATCATTCAAGATTCAATACGTATTGATTAAACAAAATAATTGTAATCTAATCGCTATAGGCTTATTAGCCGCCCAATACATGTAGTTTCCTCAACAATGCGCACTACCCTAAAATGAACACAGGTGGGCAATGTCACCTTTTAATACGGCCAGAAAGTCTTTACTATCATATCATCATTGATGGCCGAGTGGATAGCGTCGCCGACTTGAGTGAGATCCCTGGTTCGAATCTCACCGTCGCCCTACTTTTCACTACTTTCGACGGCCGCTAACGGCGAAATGTAGACTTTTTGTATCCGACTAATAGTGGTCTAGTGTAGCAACCCGTGTAAATATAGCCGACTAAACAACTAGCAAAAAATATCAAATCTAGACCTTGACAACACTGATTTTCAACGCGTGGTGTAGAAGATAAAAACACCACTATTAGGCAACTAATACACCTCAAAATGCTCAGTGGGATACTACATATATTTCAATATGTAGTGGAGAGCTAGTCTCTCCACTCAGAGAACCTGGGTTACAGTGTAACCCTCCGTTCTTCTGACTGGCTGAGAGATGTTTTGCTACGCTGATTGGTTAGAGGAGTCTGTCTGTCAAGGCAAGTACTCCCACACACTTTTCAAGCTGCCTATAGCCCAAAGTCCAGACTCATATTGTGGGAAGGAACGAGTGAGTGAATGCACAGTATGAGGCTGGCTGGCCAGACTAGGAGTGTCCACCCTGAGACTGGGAGGTCCTACAGTACAGTGTATAGAACCTGTTACTCCTCAGTTTCTGGTTCTTCAGAGGTTCTACTGGTTCTACAGCTTAGTTTATGCACCTCTGGTTCTATAACATTTAGATCTGATAAAGGTGCTGTTTATACTGTGTACTGTAGCACCTTTAAAGCCCCTTTTCCACTGACATGGCCCAACACCACACCACTCCACACCACCCACTTGTGCCAGGTTTTCCACAACAACAAGGACCTGGGTAGAGAGTGGTGTGAAAGTGGTACTAAACGTGGTACTAAAAAGTATCCATTCTAGAGTAGGTCTGAGCTAGGCCAAACAGGGCCAAACACTTCATAATGACTGATCACTCACTGACATTTCATTTCATTTAGACCACCAGGATATAGTTGTAATACATGATAATAGATTCTTGTGTTATAACCACTATTATAATCTATTATAGTGTGTTATAATTATCATAGTATTACATTAATACTTTATAGTGTATTATAATCACAGTTATAATCCATTATAGTGTATAGGATAGTTGTAATACAAATTTATATTGTATTATAATCACAGTTAAAAGGGTCGATTTGTTTCTTACCGATGGGGGTATACTTTCGTGTAATGAAAAATGTAGATATTTTATGTGGTGCGGTGTATAGGCCTAAAATTCCCAACAATCCCCAAACCTGTTGTTTTGGGGAGCGCTGGTTTCATTGGCTCATTTGGTACTGACCTGCGCACGCATCTAGGTTCTTATCAGTGTAACGTGGACCAGAAATGCATATATAGTGTTGTGTTGTGTGGTGCTAAAGCTTCAGTCGAAAAGAGGCTTAAGATAGATGCGATGCTTTGAAACCTGGGCTGACAAGGTTCATAATGTATACTGTACATGGTAGTCTAGAATATCTGTGTGCGTGTACAAACATGTACTTCCATATTATGTTCATGTGTTGTTTGTAGATGCATATACTGTATGACAGGTGTGGTTTATAGATGCATATACTGTATGACAGGTGTGGTTTATAGATGCATATACTGTATGACAGAGTCCTTCACAACAAGGCTGTCAACTCTGCAACTCTGGCCTCAGACCAGCAGATGACTTTCATCTCATATTCAGTATCTTATATATCCCTTGATGCGTGTTATGAGTGCTGTGTGAAACACACACACGCGCACGCACGCACGCGCACACACACACACACACACACACACACACACACACACACACACACACACACACACACACACACACACACACACACACACACACTCTTGAAACATTTCATGAGTGCCATTTTTACCATTATTTTGCCATTTGAAACCTGACCCTTGCTGCATCTACTACTTTCGATAATATGACACCAGCATGCGTTTCCTAGCATTTCTAAGTATGAATCCGGCAGAACTCCAACCCCAATCAGGGATTCTGCACCTGGGCTTTCTCACTTGCAGCCCCCACCCTCTGGAACCCACTCCCACCTCCCATAAAAGCCGCCCCCCACCCTTGCCGTGTTCAAAGCCTCCCTCAAAAAGGATTTTTTTTTTTGGAGCTGTGTGCAGCTCCCTATAGGTGGCTGTGTGGGTGTGTCTGTGTGTGTGTCTGTGTGTCTGTATGTAGCCTAACTTCGGCACGCTACTAGTCCCACAGTTTTGCCACCACACACTCGCGCCATATGTCAAATCGACCGGCTTACTCGGGAATAGTGGGCTAGTAACTTGCTAAGAGAAAGGTTCAATAGTTTAATTGATATTAATTTATTAGTGAATTAATTTTCCCCATTGACTTATAATGGCAATCGCAAAAACTCACATTCAATTATTTGTCTCTCGCAAACCATAGGGGCTAGAGTTTCAAGACTTGGAGAGGAGGTTCATAATGGTTTCAAGGATTAAATAAAAAATAATTGTGTCATTTGGCCGCATGGTGGTGCCATAACACCCCACTTTACGTTTTGGCCTGTAACTCTTGAACCGTAGGTGGGAAAATTAAAAATATTTTTTCCCTGGATTCCTTGAGTCATGACGCATCTCCCCATATAGGCCACGCCCATTTGCGCCATGATAGATTTTCCGCCACCCGGCTAGATTCCGGTTATATTCACACCGAAAATATACTTTGCAATTTATTCCATGATTCGATAACAATTTATTAAAAAAAACAACAGTAAGGTGCTTAACTGATCTCCTAATATTGGACTAACATAATTATAATATCCGTTGATCATTATTAAGTATAGTTTAGATCTAGCCGTGATTTAGCCAACTAATTATAGTCGCCGTATCAACGTTTATATTTACACCGAATTTAGACAATTAGATTTAATCCATATTTCAATAAACATTTCTTTAAAAAAACAACTCCACGTTGCAGAACTGATCTTGAAATATTGGTGTAAAATTATTTTAATAGCCATTCATCACTATAAGGTATACGTCTGGACGGTCTGGGTGTAGTCGTTTTAAATACAGCTTGTCAACGACTATCTTTAGACCATGTAAAAGTTATCCTTGGTACTAAGGCGCGGTAAGCCGGTAGAGTGTTAATTAATTACCGTGATTGTGTGTAGTCACTCACTGTAAAGTGGAAACGTCCAGACAGCATGCTACTCTGAATTACATTTCTGACAGCAACACACACAGTCAAACACAGCCGCGGCGCCGCCCCCGCCACATCATTCAAGATTCAATACGTATTGATTAAACAAAATAATTGTAATCTAATCGATATAGGCTTATTAGCCGCCCAATACATGTAGTTTCCTCAACAATGCGCACTACCCTAAAATGAACACAGGTGGGCAATGTCACCTTTTAATACGGCCAGAAAGTCTTTACTATCATATCATCATTGATGGCCGAGTGGATAGCGTCGCCGACTTGAGTGAGATCCCTGGTTCGAATCTCACCGTCGCCCTACTTTTCACTACTTTCGACGGCCGCTAACGGCGAAATGTAGACTTTTTGTATCCGACTAATAGTGGTCTAGTGTAGCAACCCGTGTAAATATAGCCGACTAAACAACTAGCAAAAAATATCAAATCTAGACCTTGACAACACTGATTTTCAACGCGTGGTGTAGAAGATAAAAACACCACTATTAGGCAACTAATACACCTCAAAATGCTCAGTGGGATACTACATATATTTCAATATGTAGTGGAGAGCTAGTCTCTCCACTCAGAGAACCTGGGTTACAGTGTAACCCTCCGTTCTTCTGACTGGCTGAGAGATGTTTTGCTACGCTGATTGGTTAGAGGAGTCTGTCTGTCAAGGCAAGTACTCCCACACACTTTTCAAGCTGCCTATAGCCCAAAGTCCAGACTCATATTGTGGGAAGGAACGAGTGAGTGAATGCACAGTATGAGGCTGGCTGGCCAGACTAGGAGTGTCCACCCTGAGACTGGGAGGTCCTACAGTACAGTGTATAGAACCTGTTACTCCTCAGTTTCTGGTTCTTCAGAGGTTCTACTGGTTCTACAGCTTAGTTTATGCACCTCTGGTTCTATAACATTTAGATCTGATAAAGGTGCTGTTTATACTGTGTACTGTAGCACCTTTAAAGCCCCTTTTCCACTGACATGGCCCAACACCACACCACTCCACACCACCCACTTGTGCCAGGTTTTCCACAACAACAAGGACCTGGGTAGAGAGTGGTGTGAAAGTGGTACTAAACGTGGTACTAAAAAGTATCCATTCTAGAGTAGGTCTGAGCTAGGCCAAACAGGGCCAAACACTTCATAATGACTGATCACTCACTGACATTTCATTTCATTTAGACCACCAGGATATAGTTGTAATACATGATAATAGATTCTTGTGTTATAACCACTATTATAATCTATTATAGTGTGTTATAATTATCATAGTATTACATTAATACTTTATAGTGTATTATAATCACAGTTATAATCCATTATAGTGTATAGGATAGTTGTAATACAAATTTATATTGTATTATAATCACAGTTAAAAGGGTCGATTTGTTTCTTACCGATGGGGGTATACTTTCGTGTAATGAAAAATGTAGATATTTTATGTGGTGCGGTGTATAGGCCTAAAATTCCCAACAATCCCCAAACCTGTTGTTTTGGGGAGCGCTGGTTTCATTGGCTCATTTGGTACTGACCTGTGCACGCATCTAGGTTCTTATCAGTGTAACGTGGACCAGAAATGCATATATAGTGTTGTGTTGTGTGGTGCTAAAGCTTCAGTCGAAAAGAGGCTTAAGATAGATGCGATGCTTTGAAACCTGGGCTGACAAGGTTCATAATGTATACTGTACATGGTAGTCTAGAATATCTGTGTGCGTGTACAAACATGTACTTCCATATTATGTTCATGTGTTGTTTGTAGATGCATATACTGTATGACAGGTGTGGTTTATAGATGCATATACTGTATGACAGGTGTGGTTTATAGATGCATATACTGTATGACAGAGTCCTTCACAACAAGGCTGTCAACTCTGCAACTCTGGCCTCAGACCAGCAGATGACTTTCATCTCATATTCAGTATCTTATATATCCCTTGATGCGTGTTATGAGTGCTGTGTGAAACACACACACGCGCACGCACGCACGCGCACACACACACACACACACACACACACACACACACACACACACACACACACACACACACACACACACACACACACACACTCTTGAAACATTTCATGAGTGCCATTTTTACCATTCTTTTGCCATTTGAAACCTGACCCTTGCTGCATCTACTACTTTCGATAATATGACACCAGCATGCGATTCCTAGCATTTCTAAGTATGAATCCGGCAGAACTCCAACCCCAATCAGGGATTCTGCACCTGGGCTTTCTCACTTGCAGCCCCCACCCTCTGGAACCCACTCCCACCTCCCATAAAAGCCGCCCCCCACCCTTGCCGTGTTCAAAGCCTCCCTCAAAAAGGATTTTTTTTTTGGAGCTGTGTGCAGCTCCCTATAGGTGGCTGTGTGGGTGTGTCTGTGTGTGTGTCTGTGTGTCTGTATGTAGCCTAACTTCGGCACGCTACTAGTCCCACAGTTTTGCCACCACACACTCGCGCCATATGTCAAATCGACCGGCTTACTCGGGAATAGTGGGCTAGTAACTTGCTAAGAGAAAGGTTCAATAGTTTAATTGATATTAATTTATTAGTGAATTAATTTTCCCCATTGACTTATAATGGCAATCGCAAAAACTCACATTCAATTATTTGTCTCTCGCAAACCATAGGGGCTAGAGTTTCAAGACTTGGAGAGGAGGTTCATAATGGTTTCAAGGATTAAATAAAAAATAATTGTGTCATTTGGCCGCATGGTGGTGCCATAACACCCCACTTTACGTTTTGGCCTGTAACTCTTGAACCGTAGGTCGGAAAATTAAAAATATTTTTTCCCTGGATTCCTTGAGTCATGACGCATCTCCCCATATAGGCCACGCCCATTTGCGCCATGATAGATTTTCCGCCATCTTGAATTTTCTCCAAAACACACTTTTTGTTCCTTTTCCTACATATTTTCTTCAAATGTCACAAAAATCGGTACACATGATCTATGAACCCATGCAATGAACATACTCAAGGGATATTGCGATAGTCCATTCCGTTCGTTCGTAACGGGCTTCCAAAGTTAGCGGGAGGGGCCCGTTTTGCAAACAATAGCCATAAATCACAAACAAAACGTCGAGTCAACACTGAATTTCAACCACAGGTCGGGGGTGGCATACTCAACGAATCCCCAAAAGCATTTCCACTTGGCCACATGGTGGCGCTATAACGGACCACTTGCCTCGCAACTCACAAATATCGGTACACATGATCCTGGGTGACCAGAGAGGTGCTGTTGAGTCTAGCCTGCCCTGAGCATCAACTGCAATACACACACACACACACACACACACACACACACACACACACACACACACACACACACACACACACACACACACAGCTCCACTTCACACGGGTGTGATTTTTATTTGCTGGCTGCTGAATCTGTCTTGAGAGATCACCCCAACCCTAACCCCTAAACATAACCTCCAAACGCCCTAACCACAAAATGAATGTTTTCCCAGATGTAAACTCTAAAACAAAGATATGTTTTTAACTACAGTATACAACTATCATTTCTCTGTTTCTCAAATTACTACTATAGGCTACTGCCCTACAAAGGCGCTATATACGTTTTCATACACACTGACTTATTTGTGTCGCCCAAAGGTCAAATTACCCTTCATGATATTGGGGGATGAACAATTAGCTCAAGAACAGATATACAATCAGTGTAATATCACTTTTATGCCCTTATCTCATTTGGCTGATCAGCTGTAACACTTTTAAACCCTTTTTTTTTTTTTTTTTTTTTTACGTAGGTTACTGCACTCTGCCTTTGTAGATCAGTATACTTGTGGGGACATCTGGCTCTCACAGTAAGTACACCACGACCACGCACACACACACACACACACACACACACACACACACACACACACACACACACACACACACACACACTGTAGCCTAAAGCAGGGGTTCCCAAACTTTTTTGTCTCAGGGCACCCCATAAATATCTTTTTAATCCGAGGCACCCCTACATTATAATTCTCACGACTCACTTCCAGCACGTCCATACAGCCGATCTACAAGCACACTTGTGCTTGTAGATCGGCTGTTTTCACTAGTTTTGCGCGACAGTCTTTACCAAAAGACGTACACATTTGAAACTTGGAGATAACAAGGTTTCAGTGACGATATTTTAGTGATTATCTTGTGAGGAAAACGTTGAGATAATAGCCATGTTGGTTAGAACTGACTGAAAATAACTTTTTACTCCAAGTTTAAAATTATACTAAATATTTGTCCAAATAAATTCCAAATATTATCAAATTATCTTGCGGCACCCCTGGACTGCTGTCATGGCACCCCAGGGTGCCCCGTCACCCACTTTGAAAGCCCCTGGCCTAAAGGACACGCTGTGCATGTGTACCATAGTGTGAAGTTCCAGCGGTCTGGACGGCACCTGCTGTGCTCGTGTAACTCCAACACAGCTTATCAGCTTATCCAGACCACAGACAGAATGATAACATGTTCTTATGTTCTTAGCACATCATATCAACACCTGATTAAATGATTACTATGTTCTTTTCACATCATATCAACACATTATACTCTATGGCAGGGGTCTTCAATGTTTTCAGGCCAAGGACCCCTTAGCTGAGAGAGAGATGAAGCAGGGACCCCCTCTACATATTGTATAAAATGCGTGTTGCAGATTTTCATCGATTTCATAGATAGATTCATAGGGAATTGTTGATAGCACTGTCATCAGTCTATGTTGGATTTGTGTTTTTAGTTAACTTGACCTTTCACTCTGTACTTGGTCTGCTCTTTTTTTACCTCTACACCAAACCTATTTGCCAAAAATAGCCGCTCTCAACGCCTCACAGTCGCAGCGCATTGAGAGCTTGTAGATCTGCTATTTTTGGCTTAAGTTCTCCTCAGAATAGGGATGCAAGGGTTCTCCAGCAAGAGCCGTTGGTCGCCGCGTTCACGTCCATGGACGCGAAAAAAACGGCCGCGGACGCGAGGCCACGTCCACGGACGCGAACGGCCGGCCGTGGACGCAGACGGCCGGGGACGCGGCCGTGGACGAGGCCGCGGCCGTGGACGCAAACGGCCGGCCGTGGACGCGTCCATGGACGGGGCCGCGAAAAAAAAGGCCGTGAAAAAAACAAATTGGGTGTCTATTGTATGTATTTTTTGATGGAGAATTCAAATATTACCTTCTTTTTGGGATAGGACAACTCTAACCTGCATCAATTGGTATTTTATAATTGCCAATTGTACCCTATCCATCTCAAAAACAAATTGGATGTCTATTGTATGTATTTTTTTATGGAGAATTCAAATATTACTTTCTTTTTTAGATAGGACAATTCTAACCTGCATCAATTGGTGCATCAACCTACTATCTATCTATCTATCTATCTATCTATCTATCTATCTATCTATCTATCTATCTATCTATTTATACTTCACCTTTAGTCCAGAAGAGAGTTCACCCTCAGGAACTTGCACACATGGAACTGTGTCATGACTGTGTCATGGAGCTAAACAGGGCTATGTTAAATACTCACAATGACTCTGATGGACCAATCAGGGTGGTGGTGGGGGGAGGGATCAACAATAGACAGAAACTGGATAATGCTTTGTTAAAGCTGTACTGTGGAAGCTGCTCAACTAGTGGTCAGTAGCGGTATTGCTTTTTTCGGACGCTTTTCGCCGCGGACCACCGGAACGGGGGTCCGCGGACCACCGCGGTCGCCGCCGTGACCCCCGCGACCGCCTCCAGCTCGCCGATACGAATCCATAGAGCCGTCTCCCGTCATTTTTAGACCAGAATTGAGGGAGTAGCATGCAAGATTCCTTCACCAATGTAAACACAGTTGCTAAGGGAAGCTATTTTCTGAAGAGACAGCAAGACTCGCTGTGATTGGCCGGTGGTGTATGATCGGCGCTGTGATTGGCCGGTAGTGTATCATGTGGGAGATGACATCATTTTGCCGGGAAATTCTCCCCCCCTCACAACTCATAGAAAACATATAAAGAGAAGGCTTCAGAAGCTGAAAATAACAGAGTGGGGGTTCTAAAACTTTAGCGATTTAACAGTTAGGACAATTTTAAGATTTGTTTTATAAAAAAAGTTACATAGTATAACTTTAACTGTCCCACCTAAGTCCCTGCTAGTCTGAACAAACATCACCTTCCCTCTCATAACACTACCACCACTACTACTACTACTACTACTACTACTAGTACTACTACTAGTACTACTGCTACTACATTTATATAAAGCTGCTCTTGCATTTGAATTCAAGTCTGACACAAGTTAAGGTTAACTTAGGTATTAGTTCATTTTGCTGGCTTTTAGGGACTGTGTGTGAGTGTGTAGGCCCACAGTATAATTGTCATCAAGTGACTCAAAGGGAGAGATCTAATGGGTGTTTATTATTTCATATTAACTGTGGGAAGATTATATATTTTTTATTTTGCACTTACAGTGTGATATTATTCCTGAAGGAAGAGGGGTATTTTCACAGTCCAGGTTTTGAACCTAAATGCTGTTTACATTTTCTATAAATATTTATTTCTATATAAAACTCAGTTGTGTGGAGTTATTGTGTGCCTTTTCTTGTAGCTACAGAGTCCATTTGTTCACTAGACATTAAGTCAAGGTTACTATTTTGAGTTGAAGCTAAATGTTTTATTGCTTTGTGGTTTAACATGATTTAAAAGGCAAATTCATTGTTATGGTTACTTTAGAAGACTGCTTTTGCAATTATTGCATAATAAATACAAATGTACAAAAATCGCAGTGTAAACTTGCCGGAATTAGCTTAGGGCTAAATTTCATCCATTGTCCTCACATAAAACAAGAAACAAAACAAGACTAAGGGCAAACAAAAAACAACAAGAACAAGGTGCTTGGCGCAACAGAGTGCCTAGTGCGACAAAGTGCTTAGTGCCAGAAGTAAGCTAAAAAGTAAAACCATATAGGAGAAACTAGCCTGGCAGAGTAATTCGTACCGGCAGCTTCACCTTGGCTTTGTTTCCTTTGTTAATTAAGTGTGCCTGCTATGCAATAGCAAAACACTTATTGTAATCCGCCATACTTAAAGGGATATTCCACTTTCAAAAAACTTTTTGTCATTGTATGGTCTAATCAGGCTTGTATGAACACCCTGAACAGTTTTTAATTTTCTTCATTCAGTATTTAGATATTTGATGTAAATGTTTTCTGGCCCAACACGCCCAGGCCCTCTCCCCACACACACTCATTGTAACTTCAAACTCCATTTAAACCATGATAGATTATTTAAAAACACCCATTATTTTTTCTGGTGACTCATAATACCCTCCTAATACGTGAGCAGGCCGTGTTTTTTCCATAACGTTTTTCATGTATTTTTAATAATTCTTTGGGAAAATGGAAAAAACTAAATACAATAACAATATATAAAAAAATAATGAAAACTGTTATGGAAAAAACACGGCCTGCTCACGTATTAGGAGGGTATTATGAGTCACCAGAAAAAATAATGGGTGTTTTTAATGAATCTATCATGGTTAAAATGGAGTTTGAAGTTACAATGAGTGTGTGTGGGGAGAGGGACTGGGCGTGTCGGGCCAGAAAACATTTTCATCAAATATCTAAATACTGAATGAAGAAAATTAAAAACTGTTCAGGGTGTTCACACAAGCCTGATTAGACCATACAATGACAAAAAGTTTTTTGAAAGTGGAATATCCCTTTAAGTAAGTAAGTAAGTAAGTAAGTAATGTTCTTGCAAATTTCGGCACGTAATAAGTGCCGCACGATTTACGCCACCGCCGCAATATATACATCAAAACGTGCGGCTCGGCCGGGAATGGTGTGCTATTACTTTTCTTTCCGATCCGCGTTACCATTGCGACGTAATTCGCAAAAAACGACGCCAAAAAACCCCATTGACTTAGAATGGGGGAAACTTCGGCACGTAATAACTGCCGCACGATTTACGCCACCCCCGCAATATATATGTCATAGTCTAATAGAGAACCAGCACGTTCAAGACGCGGAGCGTTCGCCGTGCGGTGCCGGGGCGGCGCCGGGGCGGCGCCGGGGCACCCACAGCAACGTGTTCCAGGCGGAGCCTGGCGGAGCCCCAGACACGAAGCCCAACCGAGTTACGAAGCCCCCCTGTATCCACGAAGCCCCAAGCGGCGCGAAGGCCAGCGGTCCTTGGTCCTGCTCTTCGCCCCCGAGCGCCGTAGGCGCCGCTAGGCTAGGCTAGGCTACGTAAACAACGTCGCAAATATAGTCGCAAACGAGTGACGTCAGCGCCTTCACTAGTAAATGCATAGAGTATGAGTGAATGGCTGTCGTACGCCACCTGGTGGTGATTAGTGTGTGGTGAACTACAAAACGAGCGCTCTTACAATGAACGTCCTGGGTTACCCAAACATCCTGTAACATATACATCAAAATGTGCGGCTCGGACGGGAATGGTGTGCGATGTAATTCGCAAAAAACTACGCCCAAAAACCCCATTGACTTAGAATGGGGGACTCCGAAAAAAACCCAGAAACTTTGGCGCCACATAACTCTGCCATACTTTTGCCTAGCAACGTCATTTAAAATGTAAAATGCTCACACAACTTTGGTCTTTTTCCGACCAATAGGGATGAGCTGTAATTGATTAAGCCCCGCCCCCTCTATAACAGGACGTGCCCTTCACCAAACAGGAAGTGCCTCTATAACTCATGAACCGTTTGTCGTACAGACTCGCGGCTGGTGTCATACATTTTTTTTTCTCAATTTTTTTTTTCTCAAATTTTTTTCCCCAAATTTTTTTTTCTCAAATTTTTTTTTCTCAAATTTTTTTTTTCTCAAATTTTTTTTTTCTCAAAATTTTTTTTTCTCAAATTTTTTTTTCTCAAAAAATTTTTTTTCTCACATTTTTTTTCTCAAAATTTTTTTTTTCTCCAATTTTTTTTCCCAATTTTTTTTTTCTCAAATTTTTTTTTCTCAATTTTTTTTTTCTCAATTTTTTTTTCTCAAAATTTTTTTTTCTCAAATTTTTTTTTCTCAAAATTTTTTTTCTCAAATTTTTTTTCTCAAAAATTTTTTTTTCTCCAATTTCTTTTTTCTCAAAATTTTTTTTTCTCAAAAAAAAATGTTTTTCTCAAAAAAACATAAAAAAGTACGACCCTGTGGGGCCTATTTCGCCAAACAGGAAGTGCCCCTTTATCTCGTGAACCGTTTTTTTTTTTTCTCAAAATGTTTTTTTTTCTCAACATTTTTTTTTCTCAAAAATTTTTTTTTTCCTCAAAATCTTTTTTTTCTCAACATTTTTTTTCTCAAAAAACTTTTTCGCCAAACAGGAAGTGCCCCTCACCAAACAGGAAGTGACCCTTGATCTCGTGAACCGTTTGTCATACAGACACGCGGGTTGCGTCAAATGACAAGATTAAGAGTCCTTAAACTTAATTGGGGCCTATTTCGCCAAACAGGAAGTGCCCCTCACCAAACAGGAAGTGACCCGTTTTCTCGTGAACCGTTTGTCGTACAGACATGTCGGTGGTGTCATATGAAGAACAATAATGTTAAAGTTTATGCAAAAAATGCTAATGTTAATAACGCTAATGCTAACACCAACCGCTACACAAGGTTGCACAGACTTAGCGAGCTGCAGGCACACTTAAAATGTCTTAGAAATTTTCTTTTCTAGTCTCTTCATATTGCTTGCTTTGCTGCTAATCTCTTCATATTGATTGTAGAAGGGGGCCTTTGCATAGTTTAGATAGTTGATTCAAATAGTATGGGTGGAAAAACACTATTTCACATAACACTTCAGTGTGTTGCTGAGCGACTCTACTCTACTCTTCCTGTGGTGAGCTCTTTCTGTCTGTCCTACGACCTGCAGCTGTACATGCTCTGCATCAATTCATCATGATTATAAATCATAGGCCTAATTACTTTATATGTTTAGATTGATTCTACCGGTAGATCAATATCATCATCTAGATCTAAGGTGCTTTATTTGAAGGTGTGTGAATCACTGACAGGTTGTAGGGCCGTACCTATGTTCACCAGGTTCTAGGTTCCCCACTTTCCCCCACGAAAAGGTTCTATGTTCCCTGTTAAAAAAAAAAAAGGCTCTATCTTCTCCGCTCATCCAGAAATGCAATATAATGCAAAATAGACAATATAATAAACAACAACAAAAAAGATAATAAACAATGGGATGCCAGGAAAATCTAAATTGACAAACAGAAACAGATTAATTATTTTTAAGCTGTTTCATGACACGTTATGCATATAAAAAGCTTCACTGTCCTCACTAACTATCAAACAGTGAACACGTAGGTATTTTTTTTTCTTTTTTTCATATGTAACCTCATGCAGGATACTAGAGAGTTTCCTTCTCATAGAAATGTTTAAGTGCTGTGGTTTCGACCACTACAAAAACAAAAAGTCCCCTTCCACAGAACTATCTGTTTGCTGGTGTGTGTGTGTGTGTGTGTGTGTGTGTGTGTGTGTGTGTGTGTGTGTGTGTGTGTGTGTGTGTTTGTGTGTGTGTGTGTGTGTGTGTGTGTGCGTGTGTGTGTGTGTGTGTGTGTGTGTGTGTGTGTGTGTGTGTGTGTGTGTGTGTGTGTGTGCGCGTGCCTGCCTGCCTGCGTGTGTGCTCCACCTGGAACAATAAAACAATAAAATGCATCACGGCGCGTTATGAGTTTATAGATCTGCATACTATGTACAATGCTGGCACACAACTAAGTATGCACACATTATGCTCAAACACCAACATATTTGGACACGTGGCACATGAGCGAATGCACAAGCACGTGCATGCAGGCTGCTCTGTGTCTCTGGGTGTTCACTCACACTGAGGACTGAGCAGGGGGCCGAAGTTGTTGTTTTGACACCTTAAAAACCACAGCACATATTTCCCATTGATGCAGGATGCAACCTGCATCTATAGCAGTCAGCTCCTAGCTTAACTGACTTTAGTTACTTACTTTGCACATATGAATCCAAGTACCCCCATTTTGACTAGAAAATACTGACATCAAAAGTCCAGTTTTATTTCAATATGTTGAAAATGAAAGTAAGTAGCCTGTATTCTATTCAGTAACAGTAAAAAAAAAAAATCTTACTTAATTTTGTTTAAAGCTTTATGGAGCACCACATTCACATACATTTGTATGTGACCAAAAGTACATATGTCAGGACACCCCTGGTTTACAACAACAAAAACACAAAAAGATAAAAGAATGGAGATGTCACAATAAGGAGGAATCTCAGTGCCGCCCATGTTTCCTTAACGCCGCCCCGCCGCCATCTTGTTGTTGGCAACCAGATGTTTACATTCCAAGCCTTCCATAGCAACGCAGTGTATTGAACGCGCCTGTTTTGGCTGCAGCTTAATCAATGGACCCGACAGGACATTTATCAACTGTAGAGAGAAAACGATATGAAGAAAATATCAGGGTCATTGGTGTTGATCCTTACAAGTTAAAAAACTAGTGAATTTAGAGGACTTTTATCTGTTGGTGTATCCTAAAGCAGGACCTAAGGACCTGCAAAAAACACTCTCCCGTTTTTCTCTATGGATGTTTTTTCTTCAGATGAAAGGCAACACAACGTTTAATTTAGAAAGGTACAGTAGACTACCAGTAAGACTCCCTAATCGGGAGATAAGCGACCGTAGGTCACTTATCTCCACAAATAGGGCAAACATTTTTTATTCCAAAAACTTCCTGATCCATGTTGATGACATGAGTGTAGACATATTGTGTAGCAATTTGCGTGATTTTAGGGCCAAAACTGTAGGAGTAGTGGGCAAAAATGTGTTGTAAAAATCGGCCTGAAGGTGGCGCTAGAAGAGGGCCATGTGAGAAATGAGGGGTGGGGTCTCCGCGTTGCCTTGACGGACGAATAGGTACCGGCCCCGGCTCTCCCGGACGCTCCTAGGCCGAGTTACGGCATTTTATGTGAGCTGCAGTGGAGGGGGTCCTCCACTGGGGGCGTCACCACTTTTGCATCCGTTCTGGAGCACCAGGAGTGGGTGGTCCCCAGGAATTCCCAGTGAGCAGCCCCGTTGGGGTGGTCATTTGGTAATTTTTGCACATGTGCTCATTTTTTACACTTGGGGGTCCCCGAGGGAGCTGGGGGTCCCTGGAGCTGACATGGATCGGGGCAACGGTTGCGGAGATATGAGCAGGGCAAAAGTGTGACGTGTGAGGTGTGACTCACTGACTGACTCACTGACTGACGGACTGACAGACACCTGGTGGAGCTTTCTGTAGTAAATGCGACCTACGGTCGCAATAATAATAAGAGTGGGACAGGAATTGAGCTAGCTGCTAACATAGTTAGCTATTTTCCTGTGTAGGCTACTCGTTTTATTTTTGTGGTAGTCAACAGACAGCAACTTCGCAATCTTTTGCCTTGCTGGTGTTATCTATCTTTTGCATTTTACAATAACAAGAACAATAACTAGATGTGGATAATGGAATCTAGCAATGCTAATATTGCTAACTTCCCTGTGTATACTCCGTTTTAACCATGTCATTTTATCAATCTGTAAAATAACGAACTAGTCATTATATCAACCACTGTGTTTTATGCAACTCCTTTACTGCCTAATTAAGGATGTTATAGTCTGTTCCCTGCTATAAAAGTAGCTTACCTTAGAAAATAGCCAGCCATTGTTTCTTGGGGAGCGTTTTGCCCACCAAAACAAGACAATGGTTGTTGAATGTTCATTTACATTTTTACTTGTGAAGGATCCTAATGAAGCTTTGAATATGTGCATAGATCACAGATGTGTCAGGTCTGGACCTTGCCCCACATAATTAGTATTCAACAGAAACTATATGTCCACCATTATGGAACATGCATTATAAACACAGCAGTGGTTTAAAATCTAGGTTTGATATAAATGGTTTGTTATAGATTGATATAAAGGACATGAATAACAAAGCCTATGCCACAGTCGAAATGCCTGCCAAAATGACCAATCTAAGGAAATGGTTTAGGCTATATTAAGAGCAACAACACCCATTGTTATTTATTTTCTAACAGGTCACAACCGCTACATGGAACTGGAGCGGGCACACATCTCCTTGCTGTCTGTCCTCCATCATCTTGGCTCCTCTTGATGTAGGCTACTTGAAGAGTCCAGACCTCCATGCAACATCTCCCTTTGCATTTTTTTTAAATGGTTATGGTTCCTCTAATTAGTCCCCCCATGCAGGAATCCGGAGAAAAAGTTCTGATTCCGCGGTGAACAATCCTGATTCTGCGGAGAGCAATTCTTGATTCCGCGGCTTGAAAGTTAATATTCCGCGGGCATTAAAAAACTATGTAAAATTACCAGTTATGAAGCAAACATAATTTTTTATGTAATAATGAAGTAGAAATGAACTTATGAAATGAATTGCAATACCAAAACACTGTGAAACATTGTGGTTATGAAATAATCAACATCAATATTCTCTTTGTCCCTCTTGGGCAGATTTATTTATATGTGCCAGGCATGCCACGTGGATGGAATTGGGAAACAGGGACAGCCACTGTTGAATGATTGCATTTGTCTAAGAAAACAGTGTCAACTAGGTAGCTGCGGGTTACACCAGATTCATCCTTGATGAGCGGAGACACCATTATGTTGAGCACGCAGCGTCCTTCTGAATCAGAGAGAGAGAGAGAGAGAGAGAGAGAGAGAGAGAGAGAGAGAGAGAGAGACCTTTATTATCCCAAGGGGGCAAATCTGTTGCAGCAGTGTAAGGTTATTTACAAAGTTACAGAGAAGTATGAAAAAAATAAAATAAAAAGAAGAACAGAGTACAGTAAAGAGCAAGGTAGATCAAGAAAGGGAACCTCTCTTACCTCTCTTGCAGTTGTGTATGGCCAGGGATGGCTCCCTCCCCCATACTCTGTTTTGCAAGAAACTTCTCATCGAGGGACTGTCAGACCTGGACAGTGGTGTGTTTGTTGATGTACAAGCCTACCAAAACAGAATACAAAACACAATACATTGATTGTACATATTTTGATCGATACTTTTTTCAAATAGTATAGTACAATTAAATGATTATACAATGGAGCTAAACTAAAATGATTTATTTATCTACCTTGACTAATTCATACTTTTTTCATATCAAGGTCCAATATTTATTCATTATTTAATGACATTTAGCCTCTCACTCAGACCCAAAACATAGAATATTTTGTTATTGTTTGGATAACATTTTGTTCACAATTCTATGCTGTATTGATTTGATGTTGGTGCCATAGACAGAAGAGATAAACAGGCAACACGTTGATAAAAATAACAACTCTTATACATTCTCTAATTGTGTAGACTTAGGCTATTGTAAATTAATGAATGCAGATGTTTAACAACAATTTAACTCTTGAGAGCGTAAAATGAAAACAAATGGACCCGTAATTAAACCAAATGGACGCTTATGGGTTTCATTTTACCCTCTCAGAGTTAAATATAGCGTTCATTTGGTTACCAACTCTCAAGGACCACTGGTTGAAAACCACTGGAGCACAAGTCAAGAATACATTACTAAAACGATAGCATACCTTCTCTCGTTCCTCTGCCACGGTTTCGCTGGCGATTGTGGTTGTGATGTCTTTTTGTCTTTTTAAGACGGTGTCTGCGGGCGTTGCTTGTTTTTTCTTCTGATGAAAGCAGCCAAGTGGTCTTTGATCGTTGAGTTGCGGCGGTAATCAAGAACTTTATTCTCCTCCTGTAATTCTGTGTATGATTTAGCTCTTTCAGCATAATATATTCCCCTGCTTACTCTGAGGGCTTGGACCCGGCCTCGTAGCCGGAGGTCAGAGAAATCGCTCCATTACTCCATGTGCGTCTTTCTCACAAGTTGAGTCAATATAAACAGTCAGACGATGTGCCTAGTGTGCCTAGTTCCTAGTCCATTAAAAATCAGCATCATCCGCTCTGGTATCGTCACCACACACACGAGATACAGCACATGAATGCATGCCACGGCAAACAAAGCCATTTCCGTTTCCGTATCCGGCACGAGGACCGGCTAGGCTGTGAGTCTTGTCCGTCTATATCACCGCGACATCTAGCGGCCGGAATGAAAACTACATGTAAAATGTAATATTCTGCACCTCGTCTTGTCCTATTCTGCGGACTGCTATGATATCCGCGGGAGGCTCTGATATCCACGGAGGGCTTCGATTTCCGCGGAAATTTCCGTGATCGCGGAATCGCGTTTTCCTGGGGGGTCTATCTAATGTAAATGTTTCACACGACAAGGACAAAGTAATTGTGTAGTAAACACAACAGGATCATTACATATATACATATAGCCTACATTTAATTTTCAGCTGATCAAAATAAACATTAAGAGAAAATAACATTTAAACCTTGTCAACCAATATATAAGGCTAGCAAAGCCTATTTACATATGTTTACAGTCCATCAGCGGGTATTCAAATAATCATTGTAAACAATGTATACAGGTTTGTAGGCCTACATCTACATGCTGAAGAGAAGTAGTGGAAAAGTGACGACTACTTTAGATATAACTGAGAAAATTAGCTTAAAACAAAACAGAATTATGTTTTGTAACTGACCCAACAGTTTTTATCTTTAGAAGACTGACTACAGTGTTGATGTTCTTTTCCTCTAATACTATGTGATATTATAAAAAATGTGTTCAAGTATAAAAAGCAAAGATACAGTCACATTATGACATTAGAAAGTGGACATCATCTCTCTGTATTCCTGAGAGGGACGAATGATTCATATAATTGTTTATTGAGACCATACAAATATTGTCAATAAAGTTGTTGATGACAGCCAATGCATGTGGAACACCCTCTGTCAAACTCTGTCTATTGATGCAGTTCTCCGCCAGCTTCCATTTCCTAGAGGAGAAAGACAAGATATGCACTTGATTGTCATACGTTTTTGGTAGTGATGTATCATAAATGTTTTAAATTGCTAAAGGGTTACATTTCATTTGTTGTATGGGCCCGATCACACCAAAAAATAACAGACAATGGTCATTTAAATTGTACTTGTAGCCTAGTTCTTGGCGTGAACGATCTTAATTTTAGCTGTGAATACAAGCATAGATCACAGATGTGTCAGGACCTATTGCCCAATAAATTAGTATTCAACAGAAACTGAACATCCACCATTATGCAAACAGTATAGTGGTTTAAAATGTAGGTTTGATATAAAGTAGCCCCGAAACATGACGGTCGTGAGTGACCATGTTTCAGGGCTAGATATAATGATGTGTTACAGATATATTTAAGGACAAAAAGCATAAGTCACAGGCGATATTCCTGCCAGAATGACTATATGGAAATGGTTTAGATTAAGCCAAAGCTATGGTGAGTGTACATCGACATAAACATCGAGGATGCTGTGTCCATGTGCCTGCACAGTATCCTAAAGCACCTTGAGACCCCTGCCACCTATGTTAGAGTCTTATTTATTGATTTTAGTTCCGCGTTCAACACAATTGTGCCTGTCAAACTATTTGATAAACTTATTGCTCTGGGTATTAACCGATCTCTTTGCCTTTGGATCCTAGACTTCCTATCTAACAGGAAGCAGGTGGTTAGGATTGGCAACAGACTGTCTAGTTCTATGACTCTCAATACCGGGGCCCCCCAGGGTTGTGTTTTATCAGCCCTCCTTTTCGCTCTGTATACAAATGATTTTATTTCCCATTCTCAATTTGTTTCCTTTTTTAAGTATGCAGACGACACAACTGTGGTTGGCTACATTAAAAACGGTGACGAGTCAGCCTATAGGGGTGAGGTGGCAGCCCTTGTAGATTGGTGCACCTCGAATAACTTGCTATTGAACTTAGCTAAGACCAAGGAAATGATCATTGATTTTCGTAAAAACAAGACAGTGCTCTCCCCCCTGGTCATTAGTGACCAGTCTGTTGAAAAAGTCAATAGTATTAAATTCCTTGGCACTACTATTTGCCACTCCCTGAAATGGGAGGTTAACACTAGGAGTATCCTGTGTAGAGCCCACCAGAGGCTTCACTTCTTGCGACAGCTAAAGAAGTTTGGTGTGAGTGGGGAGGCGATGGTTCACTTCTACAGAGCCATTGTGGAGAGTGTCCTCGTCTTCTCAATCACAGTGTGGTACGGCAATACAACCGCCTTAGAAAGGAGGCAGTTGGAAAGGGTTGTGCGCATTGCATCTAAGATCACGGGCCATGCCCTTCCAACTGTCTCCTCCATCTACACCACACGCTCCAAACGCAGGATGAAGAAGGTGATCGCTGATCCCCCCCACCCTGCTAGTTCCTTGTTCGTAACCCTGCCCTCAGGCAGGAGACTCCAGTCTCTTAAGTGCAAGACCACCCGCTTCAAGAACAGTACCTATCCTGAAGCTGTCCGCCTTTTGAACGCGGATCCTTCTTTTATACGCACTTTACAAGCTTCACATGATGATTAATGAATTGATATTTATTTCTCTTATTTATATAGATTTTGCATTGATGAACTGAATCTATTTTCGTACTTTTGTATTCTTCTTATTTATATAGATTTTACACTGATGAACTGAATCTATTTTTGTACTTTTGTATCTTTTGCATTCCACTCGTGTTGTCTGTCTATATGTATGTTCTATGTATGTTTTAAAGAGCTGCACTAAAACAAATTCTAATCAACTCTGTTGACATGGCAATAAAGTATTGAATCTTTGAATCTTTCATATCCTTCCACAAAAATAAAATGTGTAGCCTACACAGGAAAATAGCTACCAATTGAGCTAGCTGTGCTAACCACAGCTAGCTCCTATTATTATAACTCTATGGTCCCACTAAATCATTTTCAGACCGAAAACATTAGCAAGAGAACCAAGATTGCAAAGCCATTATTAGTCTACTGTACCTTTCTAAATTAAACGTTGTTGCTGTTGCCTTTCATCTGAAGAAAATCGAACCTCTGTTCGAAGTGGAGCTGTGTGTGTGTGTGTGTGTGTGTGTGTGTGTGTGTGTGTGTGTGTGTGTGTGTGTGTGTGTGTGTGTGTGTGTATTGCAGTTGATGCTCAGGGCAGGCTAGACTCAACAGCACCTCTCTGGTCACCCAGGGTACTACATACAGCCAGGCTACATACAGACATACCCACATACCCACCCACATACCTACACACACGGCCACGTATAGGGAGCTTGTGTTCCACACAGCTCCAAAAAACATCCATAGAGTAAAACGGGAGAGTGTTTTTTGCAGGTCCTTAAGTCCTGCTTTAGGATATAAAAGTCCTAAATTCACTAGTTTTTTAACTTGTAAGGATCAACACCAATGACCCTGATATTTTCTTCTATCGTTTTCTCTCTACAGTTGATAGATGTACTGTCGGGGTCCATTGATTTAGCTGCAGGCGAGGGAGACGCGTTTTTCTCTGGTGTTTCAGTCCGAGTGTGGGGAAAGGGTGTGTTCGGAAATGCGCACCGGACTGCGCGGGCGTTTATCGCCCAGGCCTTACGGCCTGGGCATAAATATAACGATTGCATTCACCACGGCTTCGCGGCCACTCGCGCCTGCGGCGCTCGGGGGCGAAGAGCAGGACCAAGGTCCGCTGGCCTTCGCGCCGCTTGCAATGTCGTGGACAATAAAACGAGCGCACCCTTTCATACACTCTGACTGAATCACCAGTAAAAAACACTCTCTCTTCAGTACACAGCGTTGCTATGGAATGCTTGGAATGTGTTTGTCTCGTTGTCAACAACAAGATGGCGGCGGTGGGCGGGCCAGAGTAAAGCGGGGAGGGGCAGATAGGGGCTTATTATTACATAATCGTCTAATCGTGATTTTTTGACATAATCGTGAATATTTGTCATAATCGTCATAATCGTTTCCATGTAGAACATTTTTCATATATTTAAAAAAAAAAGTCAAAAATAGATGCGACGCGTTGTGAGCTTGTAGATCTGCTATTTCCACTATCAATGTTCTTTTTTAAGTATAAAGTTGTCAAATATGTCAGTAATTTCTTTGTATATTTAGGTTATGTGTCATATCTACCATGTGTAACTTCAAAGCCTAAAAGCCAAACAGAAATGTAATTGTCAACGACAAAAACACAATTAAATCGTTAATCGCAATTATTTGAGTGACAATTAATCGTCATGTAAAATGTCATAATCGTGACAGCCCTAGAGATAAAAGGTTTCTGTGTATGCCGGTGGACGTACTGTTGACGGACACCACAGGGTAAGGCAGCTCGGCCTTGAGGTGCTCCGCGGCGATGAAGGACGCAGCCTGCTCAGCGCTGGACAGACACTCTGAAGTCTGGGCACATTCACGGTTGTCAATCTCCAGATACACCTTAGATCTGCACAGAGCAAAGACCAAGGAGAGGACATGTCAACCTCAGTCATCTGATATACCGGCAACGTGCAGTAATAATGAAATGGCGTGAATCAAGGGTTCCCACCCTAATATATAAGCATTTGGAATTGTAGGCATTACATTTGATTTGACTCGGTTCCACGGATAAATATTGTGAAAATAGCCAAACTACAAGCTCACAACACATGGCACTGCGAGGCGGTGTGAGCTTCTAGATCAGCAACTTTCCTGTAGATTTGTGTAGATCGGCTACTTGTATGGTAGATCAGCTACACCCTGTATACTCTGCATGTTTGTTTGTTTACTGCTGAGAAAATGAGCAATGAGCACACTTTTATCTATTAGTCTTTGATAACTAAAGTAATAGAAATAGATAAGAATATATACTTTGCACCAGTTTTTTACCTCTGTTTTTCTATTTATGCTTTGTTTTTTATGTGCAATATAATGTAATGTACTGTACTCTGCTTGTTCTTATGTTTTTTTTGGTGGGAACTGCGGATGTAAATTAGCATATTTGCTAAATCTGGTGTATTTACATAACACTGAGATGTATCATTCATTAATTATGCTGCGTCTCATCAAAACAAACAAATAAAGAAAAGAAAAAGGAAGCAGCAAAAGGCAGGGATCGCAATCTTAAGACTTTTCAGACCATTATGACTCCAACTTCCGTCTTACCCGATGACCTCCTTCTCCAGCTCCCGCTTGCCGCGGCCTCTCTGCGCCTGCGCGCCCGCCGCCGCGTCGTCGTCCTGGGCGTAGTAGGGGTACACCATGGGCCTCTTGTCCTTGTCCAGCTTCACCCGCAGGTTGGTGTGCAGCAGGGTGCCCAGGGAGCGCAGGAAGTTCCGCATGTCGCCCGGCAGCTCCTCGGGCTGCAGCAGCACCACGATCACCAGGGTGCCGTCGGCCAGCCGCGGCGGCGTGTCCCCCGAGCAGTCCAGGCCGTCCCAGCCGCACGCCTCCGTGTTGCAGCTCTGGTCGCAGATGCCGTTCAGGTAGTGGTCCTGGCAGTACTTGTCGTACCTAGTGGCGAACACGGAAGAGGAGGAAGAGAGTGAGAAGAAAGGACGAGGAGAAGGAGTTCTGGATAACGGTCTGCTCAGTGACATGCTGCGGGAACTCAACAAACCCATCTTAATTCGTGCCGTCGAACATGAAAGGGTTAAATGTCCAAAGTGCCGGTCGTTTTCCCCATTCGCGGCCAGCCTCTTATTTTGAAGGCTGGAAGTAGATCGAGCTCACAATTCCCACTTGACGATGTTCAAGATTCACCCGTGACTAGTTCCGGTCCCGAACGTAAACAATGATCTAAGATGGATGCCTTCATGCTTGTGCTATTTTAGCGAGAATCCAATGCCATCCTTGGCATCAAAAGTGTTTTTTGGAGAAAATGGACTGTAAAGATGAGAAAGACCTTTGGTTTCTATGGGATGGGATCACTATTGTGTGCACGTGGATGCGCGCTGATGATGAATCGGCGACTTCACCCGTGCCAAGGTTATTCACCAGACCGAAGATAACCAGCGCCAGCTTTACAGTATATACAGTATATTTTGCGCGACATCGCGGGATCGGCACTGTAGATACCTTTTAATATTTTGCGAGTCATCGCGGGATCGGCATTAATTGAGCTAAAACATTTGCAAGCTTTGATACATCCAGCATTCAAAATTAAACGAGAACACCATTTAGAAGTTCTGTGTCTTTGCAGCTAATGTCCCTTGTAAATGGCCTGTCAACTGCACTCTTCATCACGTACAGTACAATCCTATCGTGAAAATAAAAACAGTAAATTGTTAACCAATGCTTACTTGCAGGTCTGCTGAGTGTCCTGGCACTCGAAGCTGTCAAAGAGGCACCCGGAGTTGTCGCATTCCTTGTCACAGCGTCCGTTCCTGAACAGCTCCCAGCAGGGCACGTGGGCGGTGCAGTTGACCCAGGGCCGCTCCCAGTGCAGCGAGCAGTCCCAACCGTCCCACTGGCACTGGTGGTTGTTGCACTGCGGGTCGCACACCTTGTCCCCCGACCTCTGCTCGCACTCCAGGTAGGGGCAGGCCGGGCGGGCGTGCATCCTGGGGTCCAGTCCAGTCATGTGCTCGCAGTGTCGCCCGGAGAAGTGCGTGGGGCAGCGGCAGCTGTAGTGGAGCGGGCTGGAGGAGGAGACGTAGCAGGTGCCGCCGTTCTGACAGGGCCGTCCCTGGCAGCTCTGGACGTTCTCGCAGTGCTCGCCGCTGAAGCCCGGCAGGCAGCTGCAGTAGAGGCGGCCGCCCGGCGGCTGCACGCAGTGCCCGCCGTTCTGACAGCGCAGCTTGGCGCAGTTGTAGCCGTCCATCTCACCGCAGTTGAAGCCAGCGTAGCCCTGATGTGGACATAGTGCCATCGTGTTAATGTGAAACGCACAAGTGTTGCTGGAACTGGAGTCTAAAAAGTATTTTTTTTATTCATTAATGCTTTAGAACAGGGGTCTTCAACGTTTTCAGGCCAAGGAACCCTTAGTTGAGAGAGAGATGAAGCAGGGACCCCCACAACCTTTTCACAGATTCCATATAGTTTTATTGTTTGACAGCTCAATCATTGTGCATTTTGGATTCATGTCAATTTGTGTTTTCATATATTTAACCACTTGAACCGTCAATACTTTATAAACTTGACCTTTCACTCTGTACTTAGTCTGCTCATTTTCCCTCTACACCAAACCTCTTTGCCGAAAACAGTCGATCTACAAGCTAACAACGCCTCGCAGCACGAGGCGTTGTGAGCTTGTAGATCTGCTATTGTTGGCTAAATTTCACAGAATATGGATGCTAGGGTTCAAGTGGTTAATATAAAAAAGTCGAAAAAAGTTTCTATCACACAAAGATTTGGAGGACCCCCTGTAGTAACTCTGAGGACCCCCTAGGGGTCCCGGCCCCCCTGTTGATGAACCCTGCTTTAGAAAAATTGTTCGCTGTAAATGTTTTCACACGACAACACAACACATCATAAAAGCAGCTACTATAGCTAGTCTAGTCTATATCAAGTGTGTCCAATACAACAAGGCATATCTACCTAGCCTGATTTCAGACTCAGCTCACGCTTGGGTCTGAAACTGTGCTCTATTCTAAGCGATTTACAGGGAGGGACTTTTTTGCGAGCGTGCACGCGCGCATCCGCGCGCGAGTGATCGCGACGCACGGTGATCGAGACGCACGGTGGACGCGACGCACGGTCGTGGACTGTGTGTGTGATTGTGTGTGTGTCTCTGTCTGTGCCAGTGACAGAACTGCGACCAGAAACATGTAATCAACATAAACAGCTTGGTGAACTCAGCGCGTGCGCGTGTGTGTGTGTGCCTTCCTCAGCCTGCCAGTGCGTGAACTTCGTTTGAATCGTTTCAACTGCTGCGCGGATTGGATATTCGTTAGACCCGCCCACACCCCCCGCGCTCATTGGAGCAACCGAAAATAAAAATCGATTCCTGTACTCAGCTCCAGACCAGAGAAAGAGTCCACTCTGAGAGTGGGCGGGGTCTCTGGTCTGGAAGCAGGCTAATATCTACCATACCTGGGCTATGGAGCGTGACCCTCTGAAGCAAGCATGATAATAAGAAAGGTAGTTCAGTTAGTGGAGTGAAAACAGGAATTTAGAGACAAAGATGTAATACACAGGACTCTGACAGGAGAGTATATTTATACAGCAAAAGGAGCAGAGAAGAACACAGAGGCAGTAAGACACTTCACTTCCTCACCACGCTATTATGACCTGCTTCAGTCAGTATGGTGTTGGTTTATACAGAGACATTCACAAAACAAGGTAAACCACATAAGCCATTAATATTTTGTCATAAAATTAATAGTGAACATAGCAGATCTACAAGCTCACACTGAGTCACTTTGTGAGCATATAAGGTTCTATGAATTCTGGATGTCCAACAGAGGGCGGCACATGATGATATGCCGGTGTTGAAAACACTACCCTCTGGTGTTCAGAAAGAATGAAATAGAACAGCTATTTCAGCTGCTTTTTAAGCATTTCTTCCCCCCAACCTGTAATGACATATTTGCCAGATAGGCACGACAGATTTAAAGTGGTTAAAAGTTCAATGAAAAAATAGGACAAGGAGGACTAAATAGAAGAAGAACTAGAAGAAGAAGAGGAGGGTGACTTACAGGAAGACAGGTGCAGGTGTAGCCGTGTATGGAGCTCATGTTCATGGAGCAGGTGCCAGCGTTGTGGCAGGGCTTGGACAGGCACAGGTCCACCATGGACTCACAGTGACGGCCTGGCATGGGGGGCGTGACAAAAAAACAACAGTTAATACAACAACTTGTTCACGACAATTATGGCCCATGTCCTATTTTCACCTAATGTTCGTCCCAGAGCAAAATGGGGGAAAAAATAATACAATAAAACGTATAACAAATAAATTACAAAGGGTTATCGAAAAAACACGGCCAGCTCACGTATTAGGAGGGTAGTATGAGTCACCAGAAAAAAGACGGGTGTTTTTGATAAAATGAATATCAAAAATCTAAATATCGATTCAAGCAAATTAAAAACTGTCCAGGGTGTTCACAAAAGCCTGAGTAGATGATAACAAAACGTTTTTTTTTTTTTTTTTTTTTTTTTTTTTTTGTGAAATAGTGAAATATCCCTTTAAGTACAGTTCTTGAGTAAATGTACTTGCACTGGCTGGCAGTGTGTGAACTGTACTGTAAAGCAATGTTGTTTTTGACAGCAAATTTTGATTTAGCTTTAGTCATAGTCTTTTGAATAAAATGTAATTACATTTTAGTCATAATTTTGTCACCTGAAAGGTTTTAGTTTTAGTCTAATTTTAGTCGACTAAATATCATACGTATTTAGGCGACTAAATCTACAGTTGATTTAGCCAACTAAAATGTATTTTAGCAGGCCTTGATGGCATCATAATGACAGATTTTACACTAAGTTGCGTGCTGAAAATAGCGGATCTACGCGCTGCGACGCGTTGTGTTAACGCTGTATTAGCGTTGTGTTAACGCTAATACAGTTAAGGCTATTTTCAGCGTTAACTGTACCTGTGTATCCCAGGCGGCAGCGGCACTGGTAGTCGTTGGCCAGCTGCACACAGTCCAGGCTGCCGGGGGAGTGGCAGGGCCTGGAGAGGCACTCGTTCACGTCGCCCTCGCAGTGCTCCCCGGCGAAGCCCGGCGGGCAGGAGCAGGTGTAGCGGCCCACGCCGTCCAGACAGTGGCCCCCGTTCAGGCAGCGAGGCCACGAGCCGGGCTTGGGGGCGCAGTCGTCCACGTTCACCTCACACTGGAGCCCTGAATGAACACACACACACACACACACACACACACACACACACACACACACACACACACACACAGAGGAGAGAGGAAGGGTATCAGCGTATGTGTGTGTGTGTGTGTGTGTGTGTGTGTGTGTGTGTGTGTGTGTGTGTGTGTGTGTGTGTGTGTGTGTGTGTGTGTGTGTGTGTGTGCGTGTGTGTGTTGTGTGTGCATGTGCGTACTAGGGCATTCACCAAATATTCGAATATCGAAAGTCACTATTAGAAGTTGAATATTCGCTTTTTTTTATTTTTATTATTGTTTTCTCTTTAAAAAATATATAGTTTATAAAGCTTGGCTAGATAGGAAGTCATAAGAATTAGCTGTCAATGCCCCTGGTGGATGAATTTGTTAATGCTCTATACCAGGGGTTCTCAAACCTTTTTAGGCCGTGACCCCCAAAATAAACATATTTGAACTGGGGACCCTAACCCTGACAAGCACTTGGAATTGTAGGTATTACATTTAATGTGACTCGGTTCTGCAGATAAATATTGTGAAAATAGCAGAACTACATGCTCAAGACGCCTCGCAACGAGAGGCGTTGTGAGCATGTAGATCGGCTATTTTCACAATGTTTGCCTCTTGCTTACTTAATATTTGACAGTTTGGCCAGTCCTGTCGAATATTCGACTATTCGAATACTTTGAGGTTGAATAATTCGAATACTAAAAATCACTATTCGTCTAAATTCGTGAATGCCCTAGTGTGTGTGTGTGTGTGTGTGTGTGTGTGTGTGTGTGTGTGTGTGTGTGTGTGTGTGTGTGTGTGTGTGTTGTGTGTGCATGCGCGTACAGTATGTGTGTGCGTGTGCTCATATGTTTATGTGAGGTTACCCCGTGTTCCGGGCGGGCAGAGGCAGGTGAAGCGGTTGATTTGGTTGATGCAGGTTCCTCCGTGGTGACAGGGGTTGGAGTGACATTCATCCACATCGTACTCACAGTTCACGCCCTGGAAGCCTGGCCGACACTGTAGGCACACAATGAGGAGTTAATAATATTATTATTAATAATAATAATAATAATAATAATACATCCAATTTACACGGCGCTTTTCTTGGTACTCAAAGTCGCTTTACACAACAGAACGAATAAAAGAAACAACTTATTATGAGAATAACTAGTTAAGGCTAAAAACTATGCAAAGAAAAAAAAAACATTTAAATTAAAAGGCCGACCCGGGGATGTGCGGAATGCGAGTCTGAAAAGGTTTTTCAGACGTGTCTTTTGAATCCTTCTAAGACTTTTTGAAAAACCTATGTTTCCATGTCAGCAATCTGGCCAGCCATCATCAAAGAAAAGGTCCTTTTCACTTAACTGGAGCTCAGTTAGTCTGTTCTTGAGAGACTACTATGTCAGTGGTTCTCAAACCTTTTCATGTGAAGGACCCCCAAAATGATATTTATTTGGCCACGGACCCCCATTCAAAATATCTAGTTCCAGGGACCACCCAGAAGCAAAATTTGCGTTACAAACGTTCGCTTTGAAAATACATATATCCAAAGATTTGCACACATTTTCACAACTTTTTCAAAAATAGCAGATCTACAAGCTCGCAGCGCGGCACTCGGTGCCGCGCTGTGAGCTTGTATATCTGCTATTTTTCACTTGGTTAAAGCATTCAATAATTCTAGGCCTAATTAACAGGTAGCCGGTGAAGGTGGTGGAGGACTGGTGTCTGGATTGATGTGGTGTCTGGATAGTCAGAGATTAGTTCTCACTATGCAGAAGACTAGAGGCACAACAACAACCTCCTCATTCAAACTAATACTATCTGAAAGCAATAGACGAAGACAATGTGAGTGCGGTGGTTTCTGGATGTAAAAGCGTTGCTTGGAACCTGCACCCGAACAAATAAAAGTTCAAAGACTACGGTTCCTTTGTAGTTGAGCACACTGCACACCGGCTGAACCTTGAAGTGACTGAAAGCAATCCAACACATTCACAAGGCCCACGAAACACAAACCAGACCCCCCAACAAACACACACACATAGGGCTGTCACAATTATTACATAATCGTCTAATCGTGATTATTTGACATAATCCTGATTATTTTTCATAATCGTCATAATCGTTTCCAGTCAAAAATAGTGGAAATAACCGATCTACAAGCTCACAGCGCGTCGCATCGCGACGCGTTGTGAGCTTGTAGATCGGCTATTTCCACTATCAATGTTATTTTTTAAGTAGTAAGTTGTCAAATATGTCAGTAATTTCTTGCCAAAAAGAAATGTAATCATCAATGACAAAAACACAATTAAATTGTTAATCGCCAATTATTTGAATGACAATTAATCGTCATGTAAAATGTCATATCGTGACAGCCCTACACACACACACACACACACACACACACACACACACACACACACACACACACACACACTGAATTCCCTTCCTTACTATGCACTCGTAGGTAGTTCCCTGGTAGTCCATGCATGTGGCTCCGTTCCGGCAGGGGTACGACTGGCACTCGTCGACGCTCTCGTCACAGTAGCTGCCCGTGTATCCCGGCTGGCACTGACACTGGTGGGAGTTATCCACGTTCACACACCGCCCTGCGTTCTTACACACCTTCTCCAGCTCCAAACCTGATGCAGAGCAGACCATCACAGGAGCATGATTAATACACACAGGAATGTTCTCGTAAAGGTTTTCTTTAAAACAGGGGGTCTTCAACGTTTTCAGGCAAAGGACGCCTTAGCTGAGAGAGAGATGAAGTAGGGACCCCCAGATTCCATAGTTTCATTGTTTGACAGCACAATTATCAGTGTATTTTGGATTCATGTCAATTTATGTTTTCAGATATGTAACCACTTGAACCGTCAATACTTAATAAACTTGACCTTTCACTCAGTACATAGCACTGCGAGGCGTTGTGAGCTTGTAGATCTGCTAATTTTGGCTAAAGTTCTTAGAATATGGACGTTATGGTTTAAGTGGTTAATATAAAAAAGGAGAAAACAGTTTCTATCACACAAAGATTTGAAGGACCCCCTGTAGTAACTCTGAGGACCCCCTAGGGGTCCCGGATTCCCTGTTTTAAATGTTTTCTTTAAAAGGTTCATACTTTTGTTCTTTTCTTTTCCTTGTTTTACATTGCTTGACTGCCAGACTGCCAACTCAGCCTCTCAAAAGAGAAGAATTGGATGGAAATCTCAATTTTGGTCACTTTATTCATCCTTTCCTAAGTCCACATGGTTGGATATGCACTGCACAGCACAATTCTCAACAGATTGCATAGAAACCAGGGACCTGGAGTTGTTGGAGTGTCAAAACAAATATGTTGAAAAGGGGATCCATTCCAACAATCCAAGACTCTGCTGCAAGCAGGGAATCAGTAAGCAACTTTTACGGCTCATTTCCACACAGCTCTGTGAATGCAAAGCGAGTCAACCACAAGTCCATTCATTCATTCTGAAGGGAAACTCCATGATCTCTGATATCTGTGTTTGTGAAACTACTCCTGTTTTTTTCTCCCTCTGTATGGAATTTGCCTCGCGTTCATTGAAAGAACAGAACTTTGGCTACAGATTTCAGAGACACTGTGTGCACCATGTGCCACGGAACAGCAGGGCAGATGATATTTCATTCCATTCAGTCGCTTGACAATGTTAGTTTCTTCTTTATAGAGCGCTTTTTGGGGTACTCAAATGCATAAATAAATGCATCACTGCATGAATAAAAAGTAAATGCATTTCCTTGTGCTGAACACTAGAGGGAATACTAAAGGAAACATGTTCTCAGCGGATCTGCAGAATTCACACAAATGACCTATTTGGAGTCAAACGACGATTTTCGCCGAAAAGCTACAAGTTTGCCTGGAATATTTTTAGTTTGAGCTTTATTAAACTTTTTATTTCAATCAACAAACTGCCATGACAAAAAAAAACACATACAGAAATTGGTGGGGACGACGACACCATTTACTCTTATAGAAATACAATTTTTCCCAACGTTTTTTGTATGTCTCTGCTTTGGTCCTCAGGTTATACGTAATCTTTTCCATGAGGCTGATTTCTTCAACAATGTCAACGTCCAACCAATGTTCCTCGCTAGGAGGAGCCTCTTTCAACCACCTTCTTGTGATGGCTTTTTTTAGCCGCCAGTGTCAGGATTTTGAACAGATGAACGTCCTCTTGTCCTGCTGTGTCTTCGAGTATCAAGCCAAGATATGATACTCTGGGGTCGCTAATCTTATAACCCATGTTTTCCTCTAATATCATTAGCACACTGTCCCAGAATGTAGTTTTAGTTTTAGCATACGTTTTCACTGTACTATCTGTACTTATAACAATCTTGTTTAATAGAAGTATCAACGGCTCGATCCTCACCATTCCTGGCAGCATAGTCCTCGCAGGACATGTTGGGGACGTCGCAGTAGAGGCCGGTCCATCCTACGTGACAGTGGCAGGTCCAGGACGTCTCAGTCTGGGAGCAGGTGCCTCCGTTCCGACAGCGCACCTGGCTGCACAGGTTCACATAGTTCTGCACAGAGAGAGACAGGGGAGAAGGAGGAGGGTTAGGCCTGAACGTGCATGTCTTAGGATCCCTAAAATGATATATATATAAACATTTCAACATTATTCAAAATGTCCAAATACTTTCAAGATTTATTTTGTAAAATGCTCAATAATAGCAGATGTACAAGCTTGCAGCAGCACGGCATGAAGTGACACGCTGTGATCCTGTATGTCTGCTATTTCTTTTTTATAGCCAACATATAAATAGATAAAGTGGTTAAAATGATTGATGCTGTATTTCTTTATTTTGTTTGTTTTTTTGGTGGATTGTTTTGGGGGCTTTTATGTTTTTATTGATAGGACAGTGGACTGACAGGAAATGGGGAGAGGGGTGGGGGTGACACGCAGCAAAGGTCGTCGGGATCGGGATTCGAACCCGCGATAAGCTGTCAGGCTGGCATTGCAGCCTAGGGTGAGTCTGTCTTAGGTCCTTTTGCCTTTTCTCATTGAAAACACATAAGCACGTTACACACATTCCTAAATGCACCCAGCAGTATACCTGGCAATTGTGCCCGTTGTATCCCACAGGGCAGGTGCAGCGGTAGGTGCCCAGGCCGTCGGTGCAGGTGCCTCCGTTCTTGCAGGGCTGGGAGTCGCACTCGTTGTGCTCGTACTGACAGAAGGTGCCGTAGAAACCAGGGCGACAGCGGCAGGAGAACGAGTTGATGTCGTCGATACACGTTCCATTATTGAGACAGGAGCTGGAGAGAGGACGATTGAGAGAGGGGTCAGGAATGGAGAGAGAGAGCGCAGTGTTCTGTTTCAAATAGGCAGAGCTACAGGAAAAATATAAACATGGTATAGTCATGTACTGTGAGGTGGAAACCTCATATGTTCATAAACTCTAACTTTTCAGGATTCAAATTCAAAAATAGAAAAAGTTGCAGATCTACAAGTTCAAAACACGTCACACACAGCGCCACGTTTCCAGCTTGTAGATCTACTACTTTTGTTATTTTTGTGTGACGCTGTAGTATGATCAAGTAGGGCTTGAATTTACGGGGAAAAAAACACAACAAAAGTTAAAATACTGTATGGAGATAAGAGGTTTTTTCTGTCCACTTGAATGAGCAGCCTACCTCTCAGTGCATTCTGGGATGTTGTGTTCACACAGGATCCCGTCGAAGCCCGGCCGACACTCGCACACAAAGCTGTTGACGTAGTCACGGCACGAGGCTCCGTTCAGACAGGGCTGGCTGGCACACTCGTCCACCTCGCTCTCACAGCGCTCCCCCACGAAGCCGGGGCGGCAGTCACAGGAGAACCGGCCCACGTCGTCCAAACAAGAACCCCCGTTCAGACACAGGTCTGGGATAGAGAGAGAGAGAGAGAGAGTGGATGTAGAGACTTATGGTAAGAGCAAAAGAAAAATTTTGACAACGTAACTAAACTAAGATTCTTGGCTTTATTTATCAGCAAATCGGTTGATTGTGATTCGGTTGGATGACCATAACATATCCAGCCGTATAAGACAATGTTCTTCTTTTACCATTTTAAATCGAGTCTAAAATCAAACATGTGATCATTAAATGGAGTGTCTCATTTGCTATTTTCTTTTAAATATGTCATTTAAGTCAGGTTTATCATTTTAGATGAATTGCGTAAGGTTTTGTATTGTATTGGAAATTGGAAATGAACTTCATATATGGCTGTAAACCTGGTCGACTTTGTACAGTACAGTACAGTACCTACTGTACACTATCTCCTGTCCAGGGCCTATGGATTAAATTGAGCTCTATAGCGAATGTTGGGACCGTTATTGAACTGTCCATGGTCCTGTAGTAGATTAGAGATTATCATGATTGATTATTATGTGTGACGTTATAGAGTAGATCATGTGTTCATTGATTATATTAATATCTAGCTCTTATGATACATCATTGATACTGGATAGATTGTAGTAGTACTAGATGTCGCAGTAGGACTGAGTAGCTAGCTATCTTGTTATGGTACAGCTCGTTCCAGAGGCCTTGAAGCCACACAGTATAACTTAGTGTCTGACCATTCTTCTTGGCAGAACTACTTTATCACTTCCCAGAGTGATAAACTGTACATCTGTCCATGATATCATGTTACATAAACTTGACCACCACTACCACCTAATAATAAGTAATACGGCGTAATACGGTAATAATACGCTGACTCACTGGGCAAGCAGTCATCGATGTTGGTCTGACAGTTGTGTCCGCTGTATCCGGGCAGACATTTGCAAGTGTAGCTGCCTTGACTGTTAATGCAGTGAGCTCTGTTCAGACAGGGGTTCTTCTTGCACTCGTCCACATCCTCATTACAGTGAGGGCCTGCATGAGAGTCACAAATAATACCGTTATCGATAGAAATATAACCTTTTCCTCCTTCACTGTTACTCATGAGTGTTCATTAGCTCAGAGTTAAGAAGGACACATCAACCCTGAGGACTGTACTGTGTAAATTACACTTTTTATGTGTATTTCATTTAATTGCTGATTGTCATCTGATGCTTGAAACTCACAGGGCACGCAAGCGCACGCTCAAGCACACATGCACCAGCACGTGTATGGAAACCATTTTTTTTCTCCCTCACTACAATGTTAATGAATGACTGGCCACGGCGTAGATGTTTTTTCCCTGCTCCGGGCAAAAAAAAAGAAAAAAAACGGTTTCCCGACCAGGTTTGGCGATAACAGTCGCACACAAAAGTCCTCAAGCGTTAGTCAGCGGAAACTAAAATATTCATTGCCAGAAAATTGCCCTTTTCCTACAATTCCCAAGAGACTAAATTAAAGCATAAACGGGAAGCGCTTGAAAATCTAATTTTATAATTATTGTATTATACAGATCGTAATGGTCAAAATGGAAATTCGATTAATGGCCCAGCTCTAGTTTTCACATTTACGTATTACTCCAGTGATGTCACTGGAGCAACATTTTTCAACACTACTACAATTGTGTTTCAGTTTGTAAATACAAGAATTACAGTACATCTTGATAGTGTCGCTTTAACCTAATACACCCTAACAAAGTCAGACATAAATGTACGCATGCACGCACGCACGCACGCACGCACGCACGCACGCACGCACACACACACACACACACACACACACACACACACACACACACACACACACACACACACACACACACACACACACACACACACACACACACACACACCTTGCCAGGCAATGGGACATCTACAGGTGTATGATGTATAGTCAGGAGAAGGATGACAGACCCCTCCCCTCTCACACGGCTGCGACGCACAGGGAATCAGCTCCTCCTCACAGTGTTTACCTGCATTGCACACAACAACAATCAACACTCACTCAACCCACCAATATTCACATGCCTACGATAATGTCTGCAGATCGGCTATTTTCGCTAACTTGTATACACCATTGCCAATATGATGAAGCCTATAAAATAGGGCATTCATTTATGGGTGCAAAAAAAGAACATAAAAGCTGGAGGTATAGCAGAGACTAAAATGTTGAGGTTCTCTCTGGGAGTAGCAAGGATGGATAGGATAAGGAACAAGTACATCAACGGGACGGCGCATGTTAGATGTTTGGGAGATAAAGCCAGAGAGGCGAGATGGTTTGGACATGTACAGAGGAGGGATAGTGAGATGGTTTGGACATGTACAGAGGAGGGATAGTGAGATGGTTTGGACATGTACAGAGGAGGGATAGTGAGATGGTTTGGACATGTACAGAGGAGGGATAGTGAGATGGTTTGGACATGTACAGAGGAGGGATAGTGAGATGGTTTGGACATGTACAGAGGAGGGATAGTGAGATGGTTTGGACATGTACAGAGGAGGGATAGTGAGATGGTTTGGACATGTACAGAGGAGGGATAGTGAGATGGTTTGGACACGTACAGAGGAGGGATAGTGAGTATATCGGCAGAAGGATGCCGAGGTTGGAACTGCCAGGCAGGAGGCCTAGAGGAAGACCAAAGAGGACATTTATGGATGTAGTGAAAGTTAAAGGAAAATTCCAGAATAAAACATATTAATCCTTAATCAGCCTTTTATCACGTCTGTACATACCTGGTATGATGGATTTTTATCATAGTCCTTCCAGTTTTTACTTCTCCTGGACTCCTCAGATCTCTCTCCCACAGCCAAAACGGCGGTCAATTGAGGTTCTCCCAAAGCACTAATTTTCACCGCTGCAAAGTTACTTTTTTCTTCATAAATCTTCTATTTATAGTTCCAAGACAGCCAGTAATCCACTGTTTTATCGCAGCTTGAGGGAAATGGCCGTTGTTTACATGATCCCAATAGTAGCACAGAAGAAGAATGAAGTCTCGCGTCTCGCGTGATTACCGCGCCCCCTTTAGCGAAAATGAAATAAATGAAAGCTTTCTCCTGGAGTTATTACAGCCAGTATGTACACAACAAGGCATCGTGGTATATATATATAAAATAAGAAAGCAGAAGAATATAATCTAGTTAGTCTGTTGATCGCTAGAATCCTGTAATATGACTGAGAAGGATTCACAACAAAGCATTTTAACGGACATGACCACAGAAACGTGTCTTTCATGAGGTACTTTTTACCTAAAGTTTATTTGGTGAGGCATTGCAGAATGTCTTGAGGAAAATACGATTATTTTGTGATTATATTGTATCCTACATTGTTTACAAATAATAATAAATGTCAAAATTATTTTGTAAGTAATTCCATGAATAAATAATAAATAAAATCGAAGAAATGTATTGAGGAAAATAAAAATAAATAAAGGTAATATAATTACCTTATGACTACAGGAAGTCCGTTAAAATGCTTTGTTGTGAATCCTTCTCAGTCATATTACAGGATTCTAGCGATCAACAGACTAACTAGATTATATTCTTCTGCTTTCTTATTTTTTATATATATACCACGATGCCTTGTTGTGTACATACTGGCTGTAATAACTCCAGGAGAAAGCTTTCATTTATTTCATTTTCGCTAAAGGGGGCGCGGTAATCACGCAAGACGCGAGACTTCATTCTTCTTCTGTGAGTGCTACTATTGGGATCATGTAAACAACGGCCATTTCCCTCAAGCTGCGATAAAACAGTGGATTACTGGCTGTCTTGGAACTATAAATAGAAGATTTATGAAGAAAAAAGTAACTTTGCAGCGGTGAAAATTAGCGCTTTTGGAGGACCTCAATTGACCGCCGTTTTGGCTGTGGGAGAGAGATCTGAGGAGTCCAGGAGAAGTAAAAACTGGAAGGACTATGATAAAAATCCATCATACCAGGTATGTACAGACGTGATAAAAGGCTGATTAAGGATTAATATGTTTTATTCTGGAATTTTCCTTTAACATAAAGTTCTCGCCCCCCTAGTGGCGAGAAAAAGAACTTCTGGGAACTCAGATTGACATAAAGTTAGCTAGTGTGAATGAAAAGAAGAGGAGGGTGAGATGGAGGCAGATGATTCGCTGTGGCGACCCCTGAAGAAGAGAACAGCCCGAAAGGAAAAGAAGGTGAAGTAAAAGATCAAACTTGGAGATGCAAGGTTTCTGCCCGGTATGTAAGAACTGACCTGTGAAGGGTGGGCTGCACTGACAGCTGTAACCGTTGACCTCATCTATGCAGGTGGCGTCGTTCTGACAGGGTCCCGAGGCACATTCATCTACATTCCTCTCGCAATTCGCACCTGTTGGGAAAAGGAGTGGGAGATTCATTCATATTATGTTTTTATTTTATTTTATACCTATCCCCTTCATCCAGATCACCCTTTCTCCTATTTAGTTTAGTTAAAAAGTGGTACTGTTTGAATATAGGTGTGTTTGAGGCAGTGTTGATTTCATCGACTAAAACTATGACGCAAAATGTTGTCTTCTACCTTTTTTCACTGACAAAAACGAAATAAAAACTAAGCAAAAGCTAAGCTATGATGACTAAAACTAAGATTAAATATATTGACAATTTCATCAACAAATAAAAACCAGACTAAAATGTTAGGGAGAGCCTAGTGGAGAAGAGATCCAGTAGAACTAAAAGACAAGTCATTTTATGTTTGGATGAACTTGGGTGTTGTGCTCAGAACATATCAAATCTACAAGCTCACAACTAACTCGTTGCGCTGCGACGTGTTGTGCTCTTGTAGATCTGCTATTTTCAGCTTGCAACCAAGTGTAAAATCAGCCATTACAACTCCATCAAAGACTGGCAAAATACATTTTAGTCGACAAAATCAACTTTTAGTCAACAAAAAAAAAATCGTTTCAGTTTCAGATGACTAAAACGAATGGAATTGTATTCAAAAAGACTATGACTGAAACTAAATCAAAATGTGCTGTCAAAATCAACACTGGTTTGAGGTATATTCTATGTGTATTTACCTGTGAAGCTGGTGTGAGGTATATTCTATGTGTATTTACCTGTGAAGCTGGTTTGAGGTATGTTCTATGTGTATTTACCTGTGAAGCTGGTTTGAGGTATATTCTATGTGTATTTACCTGTGAAGCTGGTTTGAGGTATGTTCTATGTGTATTTACCTGTGAAGCTGGTTTGAGGTATATTCTATGTGTATTTACCTGTGAAGCTGGTTTGAGGTATATTCTATGTGTATTTACCTGTGAAGCTGGTTTGAGGTATATTCTATGTGTATTTACCTGTGAAGCTGGTTTGAGGTATGTTCTATGTGTATTTACCTGTGAAGCTGGTGTGAGGTATATTCTATGTGTATTTACCTGTGAAGCTGGTTTGAGGTATATTCTATGTGTATTTACCTGTGAAGCTGGTTTGAGGTATATTCTATGTGTATTTACCTGTGAAGCTGGTTTGAGGTATATTCTATGTGTATTTACCTGTGAAGCTGGTTTGAGGTATATTCTATGTGTATTTACCTGTGAAGCTGGTTTGAGGTATATTCTATGTGTACCTGTGAAGCTGGTTTGAGGTATATTCTATGTGTATTTACCTGTGAAGCTGGTTTGAGGTATATTCTATGTGTATTTACCTGTGAAGCTGGTTTGAGGTATATTCTATGTGTATTTACCTGTGAAGCTGGTTTGAGGTATATTCTATGTGTATTTACCTGTGAAGCCGGCCCGACACTGGCAGGTGTATCCGTTGTGCCGGTCCAAGCAGTGGCCGTTGTTCTGACATGGGTTGGACTGGCACTCATCCTGCTCCTGCTCACAGTGCTGCCCCACCCAGCCTGACACACACTGACAGTAATACCTGGAGAAAGAGAATGATAACAATCCATTTTATCTAGTATAACACACTTGTTACAGGGTTTAAAAACAATGGCATAAAAATAGCAAAGGCAAAACTAAAAACATCAGCTGGGGTAAAAGGTTGATTAAAAACTAATAGAGTATAGATAGAGTAAAAGAAGTGTAAGCAAAAGCATGGTTAAAAAGTATGTTTTTGGACCATTTTTACAAGTATCGGTATTCGGTAGACCCATGGTTCTCAAAGTGGATTCCAGGGACTTTAGGGGGGTCTAAATTGACCCATACATGTCTGTAACTCTGACAGTGTATACATGGAACCAAATGAACCCTAACGGGTCCATTTGGTTCCATTTGTAAACTGTCAGAGTTAAGGGGAGACCTTGGAATTTGAAAGTTTGAGAAACACTGCGGTAGACTATGTTTTTTAAAGATGGTCAAGGCACAAAGACATAAGTTATACTTTATTGATCATTGTGGGGGGGATTGGCCATCTGCATTTGACCCTAACTACACCGTGAGTTAACTCTGAGAGCATGCAAATGGAACCCACAAATGGATAGATTAGAACTGAGGATTTGACTGTGTCTAGGGAAGGATCTGCTTCACTTGCTGATGCAGTGGACAGAGAGAGAGCGAGGAAAGAGAGGGTACGCTGCACTAAACAGGATGGATGACATCCAACTCAGGCTGCAATTATGTATTTATGTGGTTAGCTGTGTAGAGCCACCAGGACGGACCCCACGGTAGTTTTGAATCATCTGAAAATCTGCTTATTGTTGGTGTTGAGTCAGTGTTGTGGGCAAAATGACCCATGAAGTATGAGTGGATTCTGGGCATCAGGAACTACACAACCCCACACTGGCTCAACCAGCGTTAGGAAGAGGATTATGGTTTGACCAGAACCACAACCATAATCTCACGTCTGACTCTTCCGAGTTTCCATGTCCCAAAATAACCCAGTTTCTGATTTCCCTAGTAACGAGTGACTTCACTACAGCAGCTGGTTGGATTTTACTTCAGTAATTGTACAAGATTTGACAAGAGTCACAACTGTCAACACCAAAAGAGAACTTGTATCGCGATGGGACTTCATCTGCATAAATAAAGCTGACGTTATTATGATATTTGGCATGTGACCTACGTTATTAACGTTATTATCGTCTCTGTCGGGTGGAAACTGTCAAAGCTCGTACTTTTCAGGATTCAAATAAAAAAATTGCTAAAGTAGCAGATCTACAAGCTGGAAATGCGTCGCAAAGCAGCACATTTTGAGCTTGTAGATCTGCTACTTTTGATGCTTTTATGTGACGTAGTATGATCAAGTAGGGCATTAATTAGAACATTAGAATGTGGAGATAAGAGGTTTCTGCCCCAAACAACAACGATATCTAATAAAAAGGAAAGCTTACCCATTTTGCTGTTCAACACAGTTTCCATGCACACATGGCTGGGAAGCGCAGTGGTCCGTACCAGAGTGGCAGAGCAGTCCATGCGTGCCAGGGGGGCACGAACAGCTGAAACCGTTCACCTTGTCCTGGCAAGTCCCTCCACTCATACACGGGTTGGACTCGCACTCGTTTATGTCCACGTTGCATTTGACTCCTGAGGGGAATGGATTCAGAGAGAGAACCTGGTTTGACATTTGTTCATTAGGTGCACGTTTTTCCGAATCTTCAGAATGTTCAAAATCCTATGTGGCTAATAGTCCTCGTTCAGTGTGTTTTTCCAAGTGATTTCACTTGGGACACACATGTTACCTTACTGTATTATCACATTGCTCCCATATGAATTATGTGACTTTATAAGCTATGTACTGAATTCTAGTCTCTTAACTCATTAAGAGCCCCAGAAATTAACGGATTAAAATGAGTGCCTCTCGCTGGCTCCATAAACGGCCAGTCTCTTATTTTGAAGGCCAGAAGTCCATAGCGTTAAAACTTCCGGTCTGACGTCATCGCGTCCTTCACCGGAATCGATCATTGTTTACGTGGTGTAATGACGGATCGGATCGGTGCTTTTCAACATGTGTTTTATAAGCGAGCATCTATTGCCATCCGCGCTTTGAAAGTGTTGTTTTGAGATAATGGACATTAAAGATGAGATTCCCTGTCTGCCTCAATGTTATGGGATTACTATTTTGTGCTTGTGGATCCGTGATGATGATAAATCAGCGAGGGAGATCGGCTCGGGACCTTCCGCCATTGTACCCGGTAGGATAACCGCAGTTACAGTAATATATTACTTTTCGCGAGATATCTCGGGAAAGGCACTGCGAACATCAAAGGGAATTTCGCGAGATATCTCAGGAATGGCACTAAATCGGTTAACTGTTAAAAGAAGGCCAATGCACACCTCAAAGGCTGCGTAGGACAAACAGGATTTTCGTTCGTTAGACTTAACGTTTTGTGCAAGTTCCAGGTAGGGACCTCTTTCTTTGATTTGATATCAAAGATCGCTTTCTGAACATTTAGTCCCTCACTGCGAAAGCTTGAGACCGGGTTATGCTTAATTCATGCTTTGTCGGTATGACGCTGTTCCTCACCGAAAATAGCAGATCTACCAGCTTGCCACGCGCCAGGTTGCGAGCTTGTAGAGCTGCTATTATTGGCATGTAATTGCGTCGTATGACAAAGTATACAAATCATGGCTTCAGCCTTACCTGTGTATCCCGGAGCACACACACACTTGTACTCGTTGATGCCATCCTGACATTCCCCGTACTCACAGGGGTTGCTGGCACAGTCATCCTCATTGATCTCACAGTTGGTCCCTGGAGAGAGAGAGAGAGAGAGAGAGAGAGAGAGAGAGAGAGAGAGAGAGAGAGAGAGAGAGAGAGAGAGAGAGAAATGAAAATACCAACTCAGACAACGTAATTAGCAGGGGACAATTATCCCTTTGTACATTTGCCCTTTATGTGATCGATGATCATTAAAGTAAACTCTTAATGAGTGAATGTTTAAAGTGATCCCTGACTAATACGACAAATATGTCTTAAAACATTATAATTGTCCTCTATAACTACAATGTCAAATTAAAAACACCTCAATTATTTTATTTCTTCTAGAAATAGCTAATCTTTCACTCGATAGGGAAAATGCCCGTCGCAAGTTGATGATGTCATAAATGTCAAGTGTGATCTATCCCTATGGAATTAATGGCATGCATGTGAAAATAAAAACAAACTTAATACTTCCTATGGTTAATATGAGCATCAAATCAATATTTCAAATGTGTTTGTGTTTTGTTTTTTTGCACATGCATGCCATAAAAATTACACATGACATTTGTGAAAGAAAATATTTAAGGTGTTTTTAATTTTACATTGTAGTTATAGAGGACAATTATAATGTTTTAAGACATATTTGTCGTATTAGTCAGGGATCACTTTAAAAGTAATACGTCTCAGTCATCACACCCTTGTTGGTTTGCTGAAATGTGATGAATTGTTGATTGTATGTTTTTTTTTTAATGTACAGGCAGTGCGAGTTTAAAAACATGCCAAATGTATGACAAAAAAAACAAGCCCAAGGCTTGTCTCAATTATGGTTTCACTCAAACAACTGGACAAAAATATAGAATATCAAAATATACAAATGTAAAATCACAACGTGATTATTTTTATTATAACAATAGAGTGTAGTTTAGTAGGGGGGCCGTATTATTTACCCCCGATATTTTACCAGTCCATCCATGTGAATATCTTGGTAAATGGAAATAAATGGTAAATGGTGCATTTATATAGCGCTCTTATCCAAAGCGCTTTACATAGATTGTGCATCACATTCACCCATTCACACACACATTCATACACCGATGGCGGAGGAAACCATGCAAGGCACCAACCTCCACATCGGTTGCAATTAGGGGTTCAGAGTCTTGCTCAAACCCCTAAACTTCTTTGCCCTTTTTTACTATTAAAAAATCCCTAAATATAAAACTATTAACTCTTTCATGAAATATAGTAAGTGGTTCCCCAAACGTGGGACCTTCCAAAATCTCCCACCTTCACTTTTATCACTTATGGGTAACAAATCCGATCAGTTACATGTCCTGTCCACCAGAGGGAGTGGCACATCAACTTTATAAAACGAAGAGACCCTAGTATAGTGAGAACCTGTGAAGAGAAGTAGAAACTAAAGACGGTAGTGCTCTGCTCAGAATACCATTAGAAACCAAGGGGAGGGACGACCAAGACCAAAACAGAGATATTGCAGTCAACAGCTGAGTCACTATAATTAGGGTAAGTGTTAAAGTGAGACGCATGCACGCACGCACCCACACACACACACACGCACACACAGAGAGAGACGCTAAACGAGAAAAAGAAAAGGTACGACTCAAAGAGACCACAAATTGCAGTGAATAGGAGTCAGTGAATGTGGGAGGCCTGACAGAGTGACCTTAGCTGACTTCAGTGAGCGTGTTCTGGTGGGTACAGTGCATTACAGACTGCAACACTTGAGGCACAGGAGCGACTAATCCTCAGAACAACGTGCTGGTCCAGCCTTATGACTGCCACACACACACACACACACACACACGCACACGCACACGCACGCGCACGCGCACACGCACACGCACACACGCACGCACACACGCACACGCACACGCACACGCACACACAGCTCCACACATTTTAAGCTGACAACTATGCAGGAAGCCTGAGTCGCACTCTTTCCATTTAAAGCTGTGTTCCCTCCAACGCAATACTTTCAGGGACCCTGAGAATGAATCACAGAAGAAAACCAGAGAGCACATGAAAAAAGGTTTTGGCCATTAAGCAGCAAGGGCTTAGCATTGGAAGAGAGAGAGGGAGAGAGAGAGAGAGGGAGAGAGAGAGAGAGAGAGAGAGAGAGAGAGAGAGAGAGAGAGAGAGAGACTAGGCTAGAATGACTCACCACTCTCAACATATCAAGGTGCAATGTGTTACCCGTCATGCAGGATGTTGTGTGGTATATTTTACTACTACTGTTGCTGCTACTGCTACTACTACTACTTAGCCTGATCTCAGACTCAGCTTACGCAGTAGTCTGAAACTGTGCCCTATTGTGGGCGATTTCTGGAAGGGAGGGGGGTGGGAGGTGCTTTGCTTTCAAAAAACCCAATCACTACAGGTCTCCTCGTGAGCACCATGTGAGCACCTCGTCTTCTAATGATGACGCTCTGATGATGACGTCGCTTGAAAAAACGGTCTGCGGCGTGGATTGGATATTCGTTAGACCCACCCCCCGCACTCATTGGATCAGCCGAAAATGTTGGCTGATCACTGCCGATTCATGTACTCAGCTCCAGACCAGAGAAACAGTCCACTCTGAGAGTGGGCGGGGTCTATGGTCAAGCAGGCTAACTACTACTACTACCAAAGATATTCAATTATTAAAGATACACTATCCCAATTGGAGCCACTAGGGGCACAAATCCTACAAATGGTCTCCTAAGTGGGCGCCCTCTGATCGCGCTAACGTCCGATGTTTACCGATGCTAGATCACGCGAGAGTGTGTTGCAGGGACAGAGAAAGGTCGATAATGAATTGAACATTAAAACATTAAACATTAAAAAACTTAAAAAAAGACAGAAAGAAAAGAAAGAAGGCAATTACTGTATCAAAAGTTATCAAAAAACTATACTATAAAAACTGGTTAAATATTGGCCAAATTGTCAACTAATATAAGAAAGAGGGGAAAAAAGCCACCACCTAGCAAAAGCTTGTACAGTAGGTCTGCTATTTTCACAATATTAATCTGTGGAACCGAGTCAAATTAAATTGAATGCCTCAACTCCTACAAAGTTCTTGTCGGGGTGGGAGGGTCCCCAGTTCAATTATGATTATTTTGGGAGGTCACAGCCTGAAAAGGATTTCTTATATAGGTTATGTGTCATATCTAACATGTGCAACTTCAAAGCCTAAAGGCCAAACTGAAATGTAATTATCAACCACAAATACACAATTAAATCGTTAATCGCAATTATTTGAGTGACAATTAATCGTCATGTAAAATGTCATAATCGTGACAGCCCTAGTCCTGGCTACTACTTACCAGTAGTTCCCTGCAGGCAGTTGCACTGGTAGGCGTTGACCAGGTCGATGCAGCGGCCCCGGTTCTGGCACGGGCTGCTGTGGCACTCCTGGACCTGGACGTGGCAGATGGAGCCTGTGTAGCCAGGCTGGCACTGGCAGGAGAAGGTGGCGATGCCGTCCTTACACACGCCGTGGTGGCACGGCTCCGGGTCGCAGTCGTTGATGTTCTCCTCGCACAGCAGGCCAGTGAAACCTGGAGGGGGGAGAGTTTGAGGATGGTAAATGAATGACTTGGCCATGAATGAGATGTACAATGATAAACAATACAGTATCTAGTGTTTCTCAATTTATCTCAGATGGATTCCTCACAGTCAAATTAAGGGTCGATTCATACTCCACTTTTAGAGCCTAATTTATTTCGGTCCCGAAGCAACAGTTCTGTCTAAACTACGATATGGCGTCATTCGGAGCCAAATTAATGATGTTACACGGCATGCCCCCCGATCCTTTGAATGACGCCATATCATAGTTTAGACAGAGCCGAACAGAAAAATAAATTAGGCTCTAAAAGTGGAGTATGAATCGACCCTAAAGCTGCATTCACACTACAGATATATAGTTGAACGTTTAGCTTGCTTGGTCAATGTTATCTCAATGGAAACCAGCTTTAAAGCTTCCAAACCTTCGTTTGGTGTGTGTCCTGTATCTTTAAAGCTGGTTTCCATTGAGATAACATTGACTAAGCAAGCAAAACGTTCAACTATATATCTGCAGTGTGAATGCAGCATAAGAGGTGTAAAAGCTGGGTTCAAACCTGGATGGTTGGAGTGGCGCGATTACAAACAAAGTCAATGCAAAGACGAGACGACGCACGGCCGGGCGCGATGCGAACACGCGTGGCGCGAACGATCCGAACGGGGCGGCGTGAACGGCGCGAACGGTTGCTTCGGTGTCTTCGCCCCACTTGTAAAAATCCAACTGAAGCGACCTTCGCTTCACCCCCACTCCACCCATCACGTTCTGACAGCCAATCAGCTTTGATGTTGTCTGAAGACACAGAATTTTTGGGGTGTTTGGTGCTGGGACTTTTTTCGCCTTGATTCCAATGGGACGTGATGTTTTACCAACGCGGCCCTGCGCAACCAAAGTGAAGCGATAGAAGCGACTAGAATAGAAGAAATAGCTTCGGGTTTGGACGCAGCCTGAGACAGTGCAGGCACTCCAAAGGAAGGAGAATCTAAAAAACGAATCAATTCGAACTAATTGAATTACTAATTCTCATAATCAACTTTTTATTTTGTAAGTTGATTCTGATTCTGTAAATCGAAAAAGCGAATTCATTAAAACAAATTATTAACATCCAATTGATGCAATTAATTTAGACCATAATGAAGGTAAAACAAGGTAGTAAAGACAGACATTTTGACAATATGTTTACCATGTTTATCAGTAAAAAACAAAAGAAAAAATATATATGTTTAAGGTTATAGTACCTTCTGCACATTCACACTCATATCCATTGGGTCGATCGATGCACTTGGCCCCGTTTAGACAAGGTGTGCTGGAGCATTCGTCAATGTCAATCTGGCACATCTCACCACTGAAGCCTGAAACAATGAACAGCACCACAGGCATGCATGTGTAAGCACTGGGTTCAAACATTATTGATTCACTCATTTTTCAAACTCAATGTTTTTTTTATTTTATTTTTTATTTATTTTTGCAGCTAAGCTTCTGTTATCATATTTGCTGACTGTTTTAGAAAATACAGATATGATACAGATACAGTATGAGCATTTTATCATGATCTCATTACATCGCGCTTCTTCATTTACGAGGATGCTTCCGATTATGATTTTCTTTGCAAATGCCAAATACCACCACCTCATGGACTCGAGTACAACTGCTTTACTGTACCTGGCATGCAGATGCAGGTGTAGTCTCCGATGCGGTCCAGACAGGTGCCGTCGTTCTGACAGGGGCTGGAGGCACACTCGTTGACGTCCTGTTCACAGCGCGGCCCGGCGTAGCCCCTCACACAGTTACAGGTGAAGGAGCCGTCAGTGTTCACACACTGGCCTCCGTGTTCACACGGGTTGGTGCCTGCATGATGGGAGACTTAAGAGGGTCAGCATACAAGGTGCATGGAATAAAGCAAAAACTAGACTGCACTCTGTCGAGGTGCCAACTTGTGCTTTGTGCACTCGTGGCCAGCGGAGCTCCCAAGTACTGTGGTCGGTGAGATGAGTGCTGTCTGTATGTACCTCTGTCCAGATGCCAACTTGCACCTTGTTATTTACGTATATCAGGTAGCACTTGTTGGTGGTGACGTCACCAAGAACACTGCTCCACTCCCTCATTGGCCCTGCCTTTGTACTGACGACCGGAAACAGACGGCTGGAAACAGACGGCACCGAAAGTAGTACTTGCACGCTCTGAAGGCGCAAGTAATACAATCTTGTGATTTTATGACGATGATTAGGTTATTATATTATCATACCTATGTTGCTGCTGTTCTACATACAGCCAACCAGTTGAGGAAATCACATACTGAGGCTTTAACCATTCATGTTTATGGCAATGGCTTCTGAACATTTATTGTTAGTTTGACTACTTCAAAACTCTTACACTCTTACCAGTAAGACGCCTAAGGGCGAAACGCGACCTCGCCCTAAAGGGCGAGGTCGCACCATCTGTCTTGGTCTTGGCCATCTATCTTGGCCATATATGGATTCTGTTAGTGTGGTTCTCCTAACAGGGCATCATCTGGGATACAATCCCTTTTATGCCCATATATGGAGATCCCTGCTCTAAATATCTGACATCACTAATCCCTTTTATGCCCATAAATGGAGATCCCTAACAGAATCAATTTTTTGTCCATATATAGAGATCCCTGCTCCGAGAATCTGACTGAATCCCTTTTATGCCCATATATGGAGATCCCTGCTCTGAGTATCTGACATCACTAATCCCTTTTATGCCCATATATGGAGATCCCTGCTCTGAGTATCTGACATCACTAATCCCTTTTATGCCCATATATGGAGATCCCTGCTCTGAGTATCTGACATCACTAATCCCTTTTATGCCCATATACAGTATGGAGATCCCTAACAGAATCCATTTTATACCCATATATGGAGATACCTGCTCTGAGTATCTGACATCACTGTGATGTCATCTGTTTATGCCTAAATATGGAGATCCCTGCTCTGAGTATCTGACATCACTGCGATCTCACCTGTGATGTCACAGTGACACATCACCTCAGTATCAGGCGTTGCCACAGCAACGTACACAAAGGTTTGTGTACACATGTGGTGTGATGTCATACTGATGCGGAGATATGAGCAGGGCAAAGGTGTGACGTGACACGTGTGACCGACCGACCGACGGACGGACGGACGGCCGGTGGAGGTTTTGATACCAGTAAGACTCCCTAATAGGGAGACCAGTAAGACTCCCTAATCGGGAGATAAGCGACCGTTGGTCGCTTATCTCCACAAATATCACAACCTCCACCTCTCACGTCATACGGGTAGCCATAGTTACACCTGGAATGTTGAATCTCCATATATGGAGATAACCTACGCATCACACAAAGTCTGACCTCACCAGCCCATACTTGGGCATGGACGACTTATATCTCCATATACGGAGATGGCCATATATGGAGATACGATGACATCACAGAGTCCACAGCTGATGATGTGGCGTGATGTCATACAATACACAAACAAGCCCTATAAAGGGGCAATTCTCACCAGGGAAGAGAGCATTGCCTGGAATGTTGAATCTCCATATATGGAGATAACCTACGCATCACACAAAGTCTGACCTCACCAGCCCATACTTGGGCATGGACGACTTATATCTCCATATACGGAGATGGCCATATATGGAGATACGATGACATCACAGAGTCCACAGCTGATGATGTGGCGTGATGTCATACAATAAACAAACAAGCCCTATATACTGATGCGATACGATGACATCACAGAGTCCACAGCTGATGATGTGGCGTGATGTCATACAATAAACAAACAAGCCCTATATACTGATGCGGAGATATGAGCAGGGCAAAGGTGTGACGTGTGACGTGTGACCGACCGACCGACCGACCGACCGACGGACGGACGGCCGGTGGAGGTTTTCATAGTTGCGACCGTCAGGGAGCAGTTTACTACCAGTAAGACTCCCTAATCGGGAGATAAGCGACCGTTGGTCGCTTATCTCTACAAATATCACAACCTCCACCTCTCACGTCATACGGGCAGCCATAGTTACACCTGGAATGTTGAATCTCCATATATGGAGATAACCTACGCATCACACAAAGTCTGACCTCACCAGCCCATACTTGGGCATGGACGACTTATATCTCCATATACGGAGATGGCCATATATGGAGATACGATGACATCACAGAGTCCACAGCTGATGATGTGGCGTGATGTCATACAATACACAAACAAGCCCTATATAAAGGGGCAATTCTCACCAGGGAAGAGAGCATTGCCTGGAATGTTGAATCTCCATATATGGAGATAACCTACGCATCACACAAAGTCTGACCTCACCAGCCCATACTTGGGCATGGACGACTTATATCTCCATATACGGAGATGGCCATATATGGAGATACGATGACATCACAGAGTCCACAGCTGATGATGTGGCGTGATGTCATACAATAAACAAACAAGCCCTATATACTGATGCGATACGATGACATCACAGAGTCCACAGCTGATGATGTGGCGTGATGTCATACAATAAACAAACAAGCCCTATATACTGATGCGGAGATATGAGCAGGGCAAAGGTGTGACGTGTGACGTGTGACCGACCGACCGACCGACCGACGGCCGGACGGACGGCCGGTGGAGGTTTTCATAGTAAACTGCTCCCTGACGGTCGCAATAAGCGACCGTTGGTCGCGTATCTCCACAAATAGGCCAAAAGTTTGTTTTACCAATTATCAAGACATACGGGCAGTTGACAGTTTGCCATGGTTACTCATTGAAGTTGAATCTCCATATATGGAGATAACCTACGCATCACACTAAGTCTGACCTCACCAGCCCATATTTGGGCATGAGCAACTTATGTCTCCATATATGGAGATATGATGACATCACACAGTCCTCAGCCGATGATGTGGCGTGATGTCATACAATACACAAACGAGCTCTACAGTATAAAGGGGCAATTCTTGCCAGGAAAGAAGCATTTCTTCGACTCAGACCTTATCGCCAGGGTTGGCTTATAGCAGCTGTCGGTAGGACCATATATGGATTCTGTTAGTGTGGATCTCCTAACAGGGCATCATCTGGGATACAATCCCTTTTATGCCCATATATGGAGATCCCTAACAGAATCCCTTTCATGCCCATATATGGAGATCCCTAACAGAATCCCTTTTATGCCCATATATGGAGATCCCTAACAGCATCCCTTTTATGCCCATATATGGAGATCACTAACAGCTAACAGAATCCCTTTTATGCCCATATATGGAGATCCCTAACAGAATCCCTTTTATGCCCATATATGGAGATCCCTAACAGAATCCCTTTTATGCCCATATATGGAGATCCCTAACAGAATCCCTTGTATTCCCATATATGGAGATCCCTAACAGAATCCCTTTTATGCCCATATATGGAGATCCCTAACAGAATCCCTTTTATGCCCATATATGGAGATCCCTAACAGAATCCCTTTTATGCCCATATATGGAGATCCCTAACAGAATCCCTTGTATGCCCATATATGGAGATCCCTAACAGAATCCATTTTATGCCCATATATGGAGATCCCTAACAGAATCCCTTTTATGCCCATATATTATGGAGAAATCCCTGCTCTGAGTATCTGACATCAGTGTGATGTCACCTGTTTATGCCCATATATGGAGATCCCTGCTCTGCGTATCTGGTTGCTATGGTAAACAGTTGGTTGCTAGGGTAAACAGTTGGTTGCTAGGGTAAAACCATGGTTGCTAAGGTGGTTGCTAACGTACACTAACAGACCAGCAACAACAGACTGTTGCCACAGCAACGTACACAAAGGTTTGTGTACACATGTGGTGTGATGTCATACTGATGCGGAGATATGAGCAGGGCAAAGGTGTGACGTGTGACCGACCGACCGACGGACGGCCGGTGGAGGTTTTCATAGTAAACTGCTCCCTGACGGTCGCAACTAAACTGCGACCTGACGGTCGCAATCATGCTGATGTATAATGGATACCAGTAAGACTCCCTAATCGGGAGATAAGCGACCGTTGGTCGCTTATCTCCACAAACAATATGTCAAAATCGTCTAGGAAGGATGGTGTGAGTCATGCTGGCAGTATGACATCACACCGTACACAAATGACCCTTATATAAGACCGGCATTATCTACCGACAGATTAGTAACAAGATGTCAAAATCGTTGAAGGTTGAATCTCCAGATATGGAGATAACCAATACATCCCTCCATATATGGAGATAACCGACGAGTCTCACTAAGTCTGACCTCACAAGCCCCATATTTGGACACGAACAACATATAACTCCATATATAGAGACATATATGATACTACTGATTGCGACTTTTATGCCCAATTGCCCATATATGGAGATATCATCAGCCATGCCCTTTTATGCCCATATATGGAGATATCATCTGTCTGTCACTTCTATGTCCAAATATGGAGTTCTGTGTCAGCCATTCCCACATATTTCAAATTAGTGACATACTACAAGGGGACACATACTCATATTTGTTGATTATTTTGGTTTCTATGGTTACCAGATAAAGATATTTCACTTTGCACAATTTGTTGATTTTTAGTTGCTATGGTTACTTGATAAAGGCCTTTCACTCGTGTGTTGATATTTTGCCACACATGATCTCCAAATTTGGGCATGGTGCACTGTCACAGCTAGTGACATCACCAGCAGCGAAGCTAGCAGTGTGATTGCGGAGATATGAGCAGGGCAAAGGTGTGACGTGTGACGTGTGACTGACCGACGGCCGGCCGGTGGAGGTTTTCATAGTAAACTGCTCCCTTACGGTCGCAACTAATGCTGATAATATTATTTCTTTATGCTAGTGTACTACTGTATATGTATATCTATGCTAATGCTAATTGTGGGCTCACCTATAGGCGAGCACACTTTAGTTATTGTCATTATTTATTTATTGTGGGCTCGCCTGTAAACAGGCGAGCACACTTTAGTTATTGTGGGCTCGCCTGTAAACAGGCGAGCACACTTTAGTTCTTGTCATTATTGTGGGCTCGCCTATAAGGCGAGCACACTTTAGATATTGTCAAAATTATTTATTGTATTGTCATTATTTATCTATCAGGCATATCAAGTTCTCCTTCAAACTTTCGGTTTCCTATAACTCCTACATACGTAGTGAGAAAATGAAGGAAGCCTTCGAAAGTGCGATCTTTGAACAGGTATAGCTCATGCTGTGTTATACATACAGCCATGAAACCTGTATACACTTATGCGTCTCCTCATGCCGAACAACTTTTACCCTCTAACTTTTGACCTCTGACCTTTAGGTCTCCCACAATTCGGAATAATATGAAAAACAGTAAAAATCTATCTCCTCCTGGGTTTTTTTTCGTTACGCACACGAAACTTTTTTTACATGAACTTTGGACCAATACGGTCAGATTTATCTCGGCGGATTTCTTTTAAAGTGAAATATATTTTTTTAATAATTCAATGTATATTGCGGTTTTATGCAAATTATTCTTCGGCCTCTAAATCATACATGCAAAGTTACACGTTCATGGCATTTGGCAAAGATGTAGAGGGTTAGTCAAAGTATCACTGAAACCAATTTTATTCCAATCGGCCAAAGGGGGGCGCTATACGAAGCGTTTGAAAATTCAAACTTCAAACGGGCATAAGTCATGACTCGTTTCGTTTGAAGTCATGCAACTTGCTTACACGCGTGCTTTGACTCGAGCGGAAGACATCTGTGTCTTTGTTAAGTAAGCTCCGCCCTTAGATTTCCCGCCATTTTGAGCAGTTTGTGAAACGCTTAAACCCGCTTTTATTCTGGAATGTTCGCGTCACGTGCACAAAACATTTTTTATGTGAACTTCGGACCGATATCTAAAGATCTGTCAGATCGGATTTTTTTAAAATTGAAACATGCTTTTTTAATAAATTCAATGAATATTGCAGTTTTATGCAAATTATTCTTCTGCCTCTAAATCATGTATGCAAAGTAACATGTTCATGGCATTTGGCAAAGATGTAGAGTGTTATTCCAAATATCACTAAAACCAATTTTACCCCAATTGGCCAAAGGGGGGCGCTATATCATTTTGAGCAGTTTGTGAAACGCTTAAACCTGTTAAGATTTTTTTTGCAATTTGCATGAAACATTCTACACACAATCTAAGGACCTTTATCTAATATGCCTATGAAGTGCGCACACACAAAAAAATAATAATAATAATAAATATAGCTGGAAGCAGCGATAAAGTGGCCAAAGCCAAAAACACCTCAAATCATGAACACAGCCTGCAATGTGCATGAAATCTTGCAAGCACATTCCCAATAGGTCAAGGAACAAATACCACCCTTCTCGCATTGGCCTGTTATAGCGCCACCAGCGGGTCAACTTTTGTACAACACATTTTTGGAACAATATGGACCAATCTTTGACGTCAGTAACGTCAAAGAGAGCACTGCCTGCGATCTTGACATTTTGTACTTTTATAGCCATTGTTTTCTGGCTTGAAGCGAGCCCACAATTGTTTCGAAGGAACAATATTTTCTAGTTGTCATTATTGTGGGCTCGCCTAAAGGCGAGCACACTTTAGATGTTGTCATTATTGTGGGCTCGCCAGTACCTGGCGAGCACACAGATATTGTCATTATTTATCTAGTAAGTTCTCCTCAATACTTTGGCACCTTTCAACTCCTACATACTTAGTGAGAAAATGAAAATAAAAACATCAATGTGTTCAGTTTACTGTGGCGAAGTGTGCTTTTTACTTTTTACAGCAATCGGCCAAATGGTGGCGCTGTAGGAAGCCTTCGAAAGTGCGATCTTTGAACAGGTATAGCTCATGCTGTGTTATACATACAGCCATGAAACCTGTATACACTTATGCGTCTCCTCATGCCAAACAACTTTTACCCTCTAACTTTTGACCTCTGACCTTTAGGTCTCCCACAATTCGGAATTATATGAAAAACAGTAAAAATCTATCTCCTCCTGGGTTTTTTTTGTTACGCGCACAAAACTTTTTTCACATGAACTTTGGACCAATACGGTCAGATTGATCAACCAGATTTTTTTTAAAGTGAAATATAATTTTTTAATAATTCAATCAATATTGCGGTTTTATGCAAATTATTCTTCGGCCTCTAAATCATACATGCAAAGTTACACGTTCATGGCATTTGGCAAAGATGTGGAGGGTTAGTCAAAGTATCACTGAAACCAATTTTATTCCAATCGGTCAAAGGGGGGCGCTATACGAAGCGTTTGAAAGTTCAAACTTCAAACGGGCATAAGTCATGACTCGTTTCATTTGAAGACATGCAACTTGTTACACACGTGCTTTGACTCAAGCGGAAGACATCTGTGTCGTTGTTAAGTAAGCTCCGCCCTTCGATTTTCCACCATTTTGAGCAGTTTGTAAAACGCGTAAACCCGCTTTTATTCTGGAATTTTCGCTCCACGTGCACAAAACTTTTTTTACGTGAACTTTGGACCGATATCTAAAGATCTGTCGGATCGGATTTCTTTAAAATTTAAACATGCTTTTTTAAATAAATTCAATGAATATTGCAGTTTTATGCAAATTATTCTTCTGCCTCTAAATCATACATGCAAAGTAACATGTTCATGGCATTTGGCAAAGATGTAGAGTGTTATTCCAAATATCACTAAAACCAATTTTACCCCAATTGGCCAAAGGGGGGGCGCTATATCATTTTGAGCAGTTTGTGAAACGCTTAAACCCGTTAAGATTTTTTTTTGCAATTTGCATGAAACATTCTACACACAATCTAAGGACCATTATCTAATATGCCTATGAAGTGCACACACACACAAAAAAATAATAATAATAAATATAGCTGCAAGCAGCCATAAAGTGGCCAAGGCCAAAAACACATCAAATCATGAACACAGCCTGCAATGTGCGTGAAATCTTGCAAGCACATTCCCAATAGGTCAAGGAACAGATACCACCCTTCTTACATTGGCCTGTTATAGCGCCACCAGCGGGTCAACTTTTGCACAACACATTTTTGGAACAAAATGGACCAATCTTTGACGTCAGTAACGTCAAAGAGAGCACTGCCTGCGATCTTGACATTTTGTACTTTTATAGCCATTGTTTTCTGGCTTGAAGCGAGCCCACAATTGTTTCGAAGGAACAATATTTTCTAGTTTATCTATCGGACGGTAGACGGGAACTTCGGTTCCTTTCAACTCCTACATACTTAGTGAGAAAATGAAAATAAAAACATCAATGTGTTCAGCTTACAGTGGTGAAGTGTGCTATTACTTTTTACAGCAATCGGCCAAATGGTGGCGCTGTAGGAAGCCTTCGAAAGTGCGATCTTTGAACAGGTATAGCTCATGCTGAGTTTGAGGTACAGCCATGAAACCTGTATACACTTATGCGTCTCCTCATGCCGAACAACTTTTACCCTCTAACTTTTGACGTCTGACCTTTAGGTCTCCCACAATTCAGAATAATATGAAAAACAGTAAAAATCTATCTCCTCCTGGGGTTTTTTTGTTACGCGCATGAAACTTTTTTCACATGATCTTTGGACCAATACGGTCAAACTGTCTTCGCGGATTTATTTTAAAGTGAAATATAATTTTTTAATAATTCAATCAATATTGCGGTTTTATGTAAATTATTCTTCAGCCTCTAAATCATACATGCAAAGTTACACGTTCATGGCATTTGGCAAAGATGTAGAGGGTTAGTCAAAGTATCACTGAAACCAATTTTATTCCAATCGGCCAAAGGGGGGCGCTATACGAAGCGTTTGAAAATTCAAACTTCAAATGGTTAAAAGTCATGACTCGTTTCGTTTTAAGACATGCAACTTGTTACACGCATGCTTTGACTCAAGCGGAAGACATCTGTGTCGTTTTTAAGTAAGCTCCGCCCTTCGATTTTCCGCCATTTTGAGCAGTTTGTAAAACGCGTAAACCCGCTTTTATTCTGGAATTTTCGCTCCACGTGCACAAATCTTTTTTTACGTGAACTTTGGACCGATATCTAAAGATCTGTCAGATCGGATTTCTTTAAAATTGAAACATGCTTTTTTAATAATTCAATGAATAAACGTCAAAGAGAGCACTGCCTGCCATCTTGACATTTTGTACTTTTATAGCCATTGTTTTCTGGCTTGAAGCGAGCCCACAATTGTTTCGAAGGAACAATATTTTCTAGTATTATTTATTATTGCTTTATTTCCAGACCACACCCTTTATCACACACCCATTGTAAATGGAATAAATATTCATAAAGAAGTCCCTTCTCCAGACCCAGCCTGATTCTCTGATCGGAATCTAGTCCATATTGTCCGCCCTCACCAGTAAACCCTGTTTCGAGTAATTGGAGGTGCCCCCCTTCGTTACAGTAACTAAAACTAAATCAACATTTGCTGTTAAAATTTGCACTGATCAGTACAAAGAAAGAAAAAATGAGAAAAAACATAATATCCAATCTCCTCCGTAAATGAGAATGTTCTTACTAGGGGTGTAACAATACAATTTAATAGCGATTCGATACATATCACGATACATGGTTGACAATACAATACATGGACGATATTGGTTAATTCATGGCGATACGATACGATTCGATTTAATTATTTAAAATCGATATAGTAACTATTTTAGCAAAGAAATTAAATCTGTGTGAAAGGTGTGGATAGTGCAGGTTTTTAAGGGAAACATGTATTATTATGGATATAAATAAGTAAACACAGTGATTATCTACCAAATACATGGACATTGTATATTGACAAACCTGCACCTTGACATGGACCCAGAGATTACACACATTTATCGATAAACCAGTGTAGCTATATGGAAAGGAAAAGTGATGAAACCCCTCCTTTAAATTTTTTCTTCTTAAAAATGCTAAATTCAAAGTAGGTAGTATCGATACTATCAATTCTTTACACTGCTGATTCGATACGATACAAAATAAAACGATACGATTCGATTTTAGCTGTTTTAATTTCAATATACTTCGATGTTATAAGTTAAAAACTATATTTCGATACAGTTACTATATCGTTACACCCCTAGTTCTTACCTTCAGCTTTCACTAAGTTCAGAGTATGTGTCCATAAGAATAGCAGACAGCTTTGCGTTATCAAATGCATCTTGTTTCTTCAGTGAACAACACTATAGAACATTCAAAGGCTAATAATGTGCAGTGGGATTTGTTTCACTCTGGTAATCATTGGCAGTAATCAATTGAGCAAACAAAACAGTTAGATAGATACCTTTACCTTTATTATCCCAAGGGGGAAACTCAGTTGCCCAATGGTAGCACAGCAGTAAACAGTTATTTACAAAGTTACAGAGAAGAAAGAAAACGGTAGGAAGAAACAAGAACAGTACTGTAACAGTACTTATCCAAAAAGCTACAGCACCCTTTCAAGCCCTTATCCAAAAAGCTACAGCACCCTTTCAAGCCCTTATCCAAAAAGCTACAGCACCCTTTCAAGCCCTTTCAAGGTTCAATAAAAAGACACCTTTGATACCTTCGCTCTCTCTGTCCAGTCCCTGGTGGGGATGTTAAAGACACTTGAAGGCCAGAATGGCTATGAGCTCCACTGTGGTTCACACGTGGACCGATTACTCAGCAAGATGCCTCCAGCCTATCGTGACGGCTTCGTAGAGTATTGCCTGACTCATCACATCCTACAGTCAGGTACTCACAGGACATACACTCTTCCTGACCTTGCTACATGGCTGCAGGTCAAGTCACAAGCCAAACGCATCTCCAGTCGTGCTGCAGCTCTTTATGAGAATGATAACCCCAAGCCAGTCAGGAAAGACCAATGGCCCATTCAGCCAAAGCAAAGGCCAACCCCAGTTTTCCTCACAGCGGAAGAGAAGGCTACTGCACCCAAGCCTACTCCCTACTGTCCCCACTGCGACAACCAAGACCATTACCTCAACTCCTGTGAGGAGTTCAAGAAGTTGAGCACCAACCAGATTGTCCTGTGGATTAAAGATGGCAATAGGTGTTGGAAATGTGGTCGAGGACATGCTGTAGACCAGGGGTTTTCAAAGTGGGTGACGGGGCACCCTGGGGTGCCGTGACAGCAGTTCAGGGGTGCCGCGAGATCATTTGATAATATTAGGAATTTATTTGGACACTTAAAAATATATTTAGTATCATTTTAAACTTGAAGTACAAAGTTATGTTCAGTCAGAGAGCACTGCCTGCGATCTTGACATTTTGTACTTTTATAGCCATTGTTTTCTGGCTTGAAGCGAGCCCACAATTGTTTCGAAGGAACAATATTTTCTAGTTTCTATACTATACTATATCAAGTACCCCAAAAACTTCGGTTCCTTTCAACTCCTACATACTTAGTGAGAAAATGAAAATAAAAACATCAATGTGTTCAGCTTACAGTGGTGAAGTGTGCTATTACTTTTTACAGCAATCGGCCAAATGGTGGCGCTGTAGGAAGCCTTCGAAAGTGCGATCTTTGAACAGGTATAGCTCATGCTGAGTTTGAGGTACAGCCATGAAACCTGTATACACTTATGCGTCTCCTCATGCCGAACAACTTTTACCCTCTAACTTTTGACCTCTGACCTTTAGGTCTCCCACAATTCGGAATAATATGAAAAACAGTAAAAATCTATCTCCTCCTGGGTTTTTTTTGTTACGCGCATGAAACTTTTTTCACATGAACTTTGGACCAATACGGTCAAACTGTCTTCGCGGATTTATTTTAAAGTGAAATATAATTTTTTAATAATTCAATCAATATTGCGGTTTTATGTAAATTATTCTTCAGCCTCTAAATCATACATGCAAAGTTACACGTTCATGGCATTTGGCAAAGATGTAGAGGGTTAGTCAAAGTATCACTGAAACCAATTTTATTCCAATCGGCCAAAGGGGGGCGCTATACGAAGCGTTTGAAAATTCAAACTTCAAATGGGCAAAAGACATGACTCGTTTCGTTTTAAGACATGCAACTTGTTACACGCATGCTTTGACTCAAGCGGAAGACATCTGTGTCGTTTTTAAGTAAGCTCCGCCCTTCGATTTTCCGCCATTTTGAGCAGTTTGTAAAACGCGTAAACCCGCTTTTATTCTGGAATTTTCGCTCCACGTGCACAAAACTTTTTTTACGTGAACTTTGGACCGATATCTAAAGATCTCTCAGATCGGATTTCTTTAAAATTGAAACATGCTTTTTTAATAATTCAATGAATAAACGTCAAAGAGAGCACTGCCTGCCATCTTGACATTTTGTACTTTTATAGCCATTGTTTTCTGGCTTGAAGCGAGCCCACAATTGTTTCGAAGGAACAATATTTTCTAGTATTATTTATTATTGCTTTATTTCCAGACCACACCCTTTATCACACACCCATTGTAAATGGAATAAATATTCATAAAGAAGTCCCTTCTCCAGACCCAGCCTGATTCTCTGATCGGAATCTAGTCCATATTGTCCGCCCTCACCAGTAAACCCTGTTTCGAGTAATTGGAGGTGCCCCCCTTCGTTACAGTAACTAAAACTAAATCAACATTTGCTGTTAAAATTTGCACTGATCAGTACAAAGAAAGAAAAAATGAGAAAAAACATAATATCCAATCTCCTCCGTAAATGAGAATGTTCTTACTAGGGGTGTAACGATACAATTTAATAGCGATTCGATACATATCACGATACATGGTTGACAATACGATACATGGACGATATTGGTTAATTCATGGCGATACGATACGATTCGATGTAATTATTTAAAATCGATATAGTAACTATTTTAGCAAAGAAATTAAATCTGTGTGAAAGGTGTGGATAGTGCAGGTTTTTAAGGGAAACATGTATTATTATGGATATAAATAAGTAAACACAGTGATTATCTACCAAATACATGGACATTGTATATTGACAAACCTGCACCTTGACATGGACCCAGAGATTACACACATTTATCGATAAACCAGTGTAGCTATATGGAAAGGAAAAGTGATGAAACCCCTCCTTTTAATTTTTTCTTCTTAAAAATGCTAAATTCAAAGTAGGTAGTATCGATACTATCAATTCTTTACACTGCTGATTCGATACGATACAAAATAAAACGATACGATTCGATTTTAGCTGTTTTAATTTCAATATACTTCGATGTTATAAGTTAAAAACTATATTTCGATACAGTTACTATATCGTTACACCCCTAGTTCTTACCTTCAGCTTTCACTAAGTTCAGAGTATGTGTCCATAAGAATAGCAGACAGCTTTGCGTTATCAAATGCATCTTGTTTCTTCAGTGAACAACACTATAGAACATTCAAAGGCTAATAATGTGCAGTGGGATTTGTTTCACTCTGGTAATCATTGGCAGTAATCAATTGAGCAAACAAAACAGTTAGATAGATACCTTTACCTTTATTATCCCAAGAGGGAAACTCAGTTGCCCAATGGTAGCACAGCAGTAAACAGTTATTTACAAAGTTACAGAGAAGAAAGAAAACGGTAGGAAGAAACAAGAACAGTACTGTAACAGTACTTATCCAAAAAGCTACAGCACCCTTTCAAGCCCTTATCCAAAAAGCTACAGCACCCTTTCAAGCCCTTTCAAGGTTCAATAAAAAGACACCTTTGATACCTTCGCTCTCTCTGTCCAGTCCCTGGTGGGGATGTTAAAGACACTTGAAGGCCAGAATGGCTATGAGCTCCACTGTGGTTCACACGTGGACCGATTACTCAGCAAGATGCCTCCAGCCTATCGTGACGGCTTCGTAGAGTATTGCCTGACTCATCACATCCTACAGTCAGGTACTCACAGGACATACACTCTTCCTGACCTTGCTACATGGCTGCAGGTCAAGTCACAAGCCAAACGCATCTCCAGTCGTGCTGCAGCTCTTTATGAGAATGATAACCCCAAGCCAGTCAGGAAAGACCAATGGCCCATTCAGCCAAAGCAAACCCCAGTTTTCCTCACAGCGGAAGAGAAGGCTACTGCACCCAAGCCTACTCCCTACTGTCCCCACTGCGACAACCAAGACCATTACCTCAACTCCTGTGAGGAGTTCAAGAAGTTGAGCACCAACCAGATTGTCCTGTGGATTAAAGATGGCAATAGGTGTTGGAAATGTGGTCGAGGACATGCTGTAGACCAGGGGTTTTCAAAGTGGGTGACGGGGCACCCTGGGGTGCCGTGACAGCAGTTCAGGGGTGCCGCGAGATCATTTGATAATATTAGGAATTTATTTGGACACTTAAAAATATATTTAGTATCATTTTAAACTTGAAGTTATGTTCAGTCAGTTCTAACCAAAATGTCTATTATCTCAACGTTTTCCTCGCAACATAATCGCTAAAATATGCCATAAATATAATGTGCTGGGAGTGAAAATCATATAATTTAAGGGTGCCTCGGATGAAAAAAATATTTATAGAGGTGCCCTCAGCCAAAAAAGTTTGGGAACCCCTGCTGTAGACAATTGCAGCCTGAAACGCCCATGCAAAGTCTGCAAAGAGCTGCACCTTACAGTCCTGCATGACTCCATCCAAGAAACCTCCACCTCGTCCTTGATGGTCAGCCTACCGACCACCAGAGTATCTCAGGGAGTCATGATGAAAGTGGTGAAGGTGCTCCTCCACAACGGTCACCACACCATGGAGGCCCATGCTATCCTCGATGACGGATCCGAGAGAAGTATTATTCTCCCTGAGGTCGTGCAGAGACTCAAACTCACAGTCTGCCCAGAGACTCTCCCATTGCGAACCGTCCACCAGCCTGTCAAACTACTTGATGGTGCCGCAGTTTCATTAGAGATATCCCCGCTGCTCAAGCCTACTGAACGGTACAAAATCTCTAATGCCTTCACTGCTAATGGGTTAAGCTTTGCCGAGCACACTTATCCAGTTACTGCTCTACAGCAGCAGTACCAACATTTGAGAGGGCTTCCATTACCGCCAGTGGACCATGCCCTGCCATTACTGCTGATCGGGTCTGACCTACCCCATCTGATCACTCCCATCCAGCCTGTATGTCGAGGACCACAGGATGGACCTGTCGCCACCCAAACACTACTTGGTTGGTCACTCCAAGGTCCAATGGGTCCCATCCAAAGCCCATATGGTGAGCAACAATGCTTCCATATCACAACTGCTTTACTCTCCAGTGAGAACCTCAGTCATACCAACCGCCCTTGGCAAGTTGACACCCTGACTTCTAAGGTAGCATCCAGGTCTGAGCAGGACCAGCAGACAGCCACTGTCACACCCCTCCTCTGGCCAACTTCAGCTGCCACTTTACAAGCTATGCAGGAGGCTTTACTGCCCAGCCTTCAAAGTGCAGAGCATCTTGCCGTAGAACCCCAGCAGACTGAGTCCTACTGCTCCATGGGAGTGGTGTCTGTAGCTCCTACTTCCAAGGTCCCTGACCTCAGCCTCTTCCACACACGGAAGGAGCTTCTCCAAGTCACTGCGAGGTCCCTTCACGGGGCGGCTGCCCCCGATACAAGCCTGCCTCACCATGCCCATGACTACATTGCAGCAGAGAGGACGCTGTTGCAACCAGCCCAGATGGACTCATTCCCAAATAAAGTCAAAGCCAAAGCCTTCAAGGGCAAATGTCCCATTTCCCCATTTAACCAGCTGGACCCCCTTACGCCAGATCAGATCATCCCAAACCTTCTGGACATGGAACGCCGAGACTCATCTCTTCTTCAACTGACAGAGCGACACAGCCAGGCACTGATAGACAGTTTCTGGTCCACCTTCATCCGTCAGTACCTACCAGGGCTGAGCTTCCCAGACACTTCAATGAAGATGCCCCTGACAGCCTTTCTTAGTTGTTCAAATGTCCAGATAGACATTTGGGGGCGGCTGTGTCAGAAAGCCTGTCAGAGACGCCTAGTGGCTGGACTTGGTCATGGACTGCAGACAGGTGTTTCAGTTTCTAATTAGCTACAGACAGGTGTTTCATTAGGTAATCATCTGCAGAGGCTTTCTTGATTCATTATAGTGTTTGCCACAGAGAGGACAAGTCACAATGCTCTCTGTGCATTTCTGTTTAATCCATTTTCCTTTGTGTGCGTTCATGAAACCAAAGTAAGTCCATCTTCCATGGTCTGTTCTTGAGTATTTAGATGCCTCTATGCCTCTGTATGTTGTGTTATATCATATATGCTTAATTGAGAGCACATGCTGTATTTGTTTGGCTAGTAGCCTAGCTCCTCACTGACTGTTCTTGTTTGTAGACTTCTACACTTTGTATTTTTATATTGTGAGGAGGTTTATTTCTTTACTTATGTGATTTACTGTATTTGGACAGTTTATCTGAGTTTATATTTCTACATTTAAGAGTTTGGTGGATGTTTGAGATACCTTGAAGATTATTGTTTATCTGATTACAGTACACCAGTAAGACGCCTAAGGGCGAAACGCGACCTCGCCCTAAAGGGCGAGGTCGCACCATCTGTCTTGGTCTTGGCCATCTATCTTGGCCATATATGGATTCTGTTAGTGTGGTTCTCCTAACAGGGCATCATCTGGGATACAATCCCTTTTATGCCCATATATGGAGATCCCTGCTCTAAATATCTGACATCACTAATCCCTTTTATGCCCATAAATGGAGATCCCTAACAGAATCAATGTTTTGTCCATATATAGAGATCCCTGCTCCGAGAATCTGACTGAATCCCTTTTATGCCCATATATGGAGATCCCTGCTCTGAGTATCTGACATCACTAATCCCTTTTATGCCCATATATGGAGATCCCTGCTCTGAGTATCTGACATCACTAATCCCTTTTATGCCCATATATGGAGATCCCTGCTCTGAGTATCTGACATCACTAATCCCTTTTATGCCCATATACAGTATGGAGATCCCTAACAGAATCCATTTTATGCCCATATATGGAGATACCTGCTCTGAGTATCTGACATCACTGTGATGTCACCTGTTTATGCCTAAATATGGAGATCCCTGCTCTGAGTATCTGACATCACTGCGATCTCACCTGTGATGTCACAGTGACACATCACCTCAGTATCAGGCGTTGCCACAGCAACGTACACAAAGGTTTGTGTACACATGTGGTTTGATGTCATACTGATGCGGAGATATGAGCAGGGCAAAGGTGTGACGTGACACGTGCGACCGACCGACCGACGGACGGACGGACGGCCGGTGGAGGTTTTGATACTAAACTGCGACCTGACGGTCGCAATTAACCGAAACTAGACGATTTACAACCTCACAACATGTCGCAGCACAACGTTTGGTGAGCCTGTAGATCTGCTATTTCCGGTGCACGGGTACTAGAAGACATGCCAGCCTCTATGGAATCCAAATGACTGAAATCGGTCATGGCGACAGAGAACTTTAATCCATGAAGGTGACTGTCATAAAAATAAAAATAAACTGTAATAACATAATGGAATGTAATATAACTGTTACTTTAATAATTATGTGATGGTAAACGTACCGTAAACGTAACAATTTAAGATTTTACTATTTACAGTTTAGGCATTTAGAGGACGCTCTTATCCAGAGCGGCTTAACAATAAACAAGGTAAATAATCAATCATGTACTGTAAATAGGCTACAAAGAGAGAACAGTGCAGTGCCTCAGGAAACTAGGACACCAGGTAAACAATGAACCTAGCAACTGTCTAAACAACATGTAAATAACATTCTGCACATTGAAACTATGGCGTAGCCAAGTGCTAGAGGGTGAGGTGGAGACTGAGGAGGTGAGTCTTCAGATCCGGTGGAAAATTGGGTGAGTGAGTCTGCAGTTCTGTCTGCAATGGGGCGTTTATTCCACAGCTTGGGAGCATACAGTAACATGATCGTAAGGTAACGTTACGTTACCACCAAAATGTGGAATGCCTTGACAGACACCATTCATTAAAGGAAGTGTAAAACTGCCCTGAAAGTACATCTACAGTATCAGGAGACCACAAATAAAAGGGAGGTAAATGACATTCCCATCTCTTTTGTACATAGAGGGCCCTATTTTCGTCCATATCCCTAAACTTCTTGGCCTATTTTACTATTTTGACAAACATTCTTAAATAGTTCAAATAGCTGATCTACAAGCTCACAACGTGCCGATGTAGATCAGCTAATTTCAAATGTTTTTCAAAATAGTAAAACAAGGCAAAGACATTTAGGGATAAGGGTTAAGGCATTTACGAAAACATAGCTCATAGTGTATTTGTCAATGACATGTATTATTGTTTTAATTTCGTATGCTATGTTGATGAATTTAATATATAGGACCACAATGGAAACAAGGCCCCAGAACTTTTTTGTGTCATTCATACTTTTAGCTTTGATGTCTTACCGTACCATGTGCCGTTTACATTTCTGATTAACTCTCCTACTGCCAGATTATTTATTTATTTATTGGGTCTGGTGCCATCAAAAAGCGGCTTACCTTTGCGACGTTATAGTAGATAGACAGACAGACATTTATTTATTTATTTTTATTTTTTTGGGTTGTGCAATAGTGCACTTTGGTCTGCCAGGCAGCAGAGGGCGGCGTCATGCGAGAATGAATGTGAATTTGCCTGTTATGTGTTGAAGAAGAAGAAGACCAGTCACTGGCCACAGAGCCTTACAGCCAGAGGAAATCAACAAGGAAGTGAATTGTTCTCCGTTGATACAACGCATAATGGATTTTTTACACCATCACCGCGGAAAATGTGTTTACAGTAGACGGCCGCGCGACCCCTCATCAGCTTACAGTCATCAGACGAACGAACCGAACGAGCGCCGTATTGGCGGAGAGGTCTTGCGAAATCGGGCGAACGTGAACGTTCAAAGCGTTGGGAGAGTTAATCAATCAAAAACATAACGTAACAAAAACGTACGTAACAAGTCAGAACAGAGGCCAGGCTGAGGAACAGCGTAATGGAATAAAATGTTACCTGTAGGCAGTGGTGGGAAAAGTACTCAAATATTTTACTTAAGTAAAAGTATCAATACTGCAATATAGAAATACTCTGAATTACAAGTAAAAGTCTGGAATTAAAAATGTACTAGAGTAAAAGTGTTGGCATTAAAATGTAAAAGTACCAAAAGTAAAAGTACCAAATTAACGTTTGAAAATAGCCTAAGTATAAAATAGGACTAAAGTGGTTAATGTATGTTTTTTTTGTTTAGTTTTTTAAGTACAATATGGATAGTAGTGGATTAAAGTATTATTAAAGTTTAAAGTAAAAGTATTGGAAATTGGAAATACCCATGTAAAGCACAAATACCTCAAAATGTTACTTAATTACAGTATATGAGTGAATGTGATTAGTTGATTTACACCACTGCTTGTAGGTATATAAACCCACAGCTAGAGTAAGTGCATGTAACTAAGGCAGTGTTTTATGGCTCCTTCTCACCGATGCTACACTCGTCTCTGTCGATGTTGCAGGTGCTGCCCACGTAGCCGGCTGGACAGTTACAGTTGAACATGCCGTTGATGGGGTTGGTGTCGCACTGGGAGCCCTCTCTGCACGGGTTGCTGATGCACGCGTCGTCTATGTGGCACAGCAGACCTGGAGGGAGGGAGGGAGGGAGGGGGGCATGGAGAGGAGTCAGCCAATGCACTGCTTCTCAAACTTTTACATGTCAACTCTGACAGTATACAAATGGTTCCATTTCTACCAGTGTTGATTTCGTTGACTAAAACTATATGACGAAAAATGTTTGTCGACTGCATTTTTTTCACAGACGAAAACGAAATAAAAACGAAATAAAAAGTAATCTGTGATGACTAAAACTAAGACTAAATATATTGACAATTTCGTCAACAAAATAAAAACCAGACTAAAACGTTAGGGAGGGACTAGTGGAGAAGAGAGTAATTTTATATTTGGTTGATCTCTGGTTTTGCGTACTGAAAATAGCAGATCTACAAGCTCACAACATGTCGCAGCACGACGCGTTGTGAGCTTGTAGATCGGCTATTTTCAGCACGCTATTTTCAGTCATTACGATGCCATCAAGGCCTGTCAAAATGTATTTCAGTTGACTAAATCAACTGTAGATTTAGTCAACTAAAATCGTATGATATTTAGTCGACTACAATTAGACTAAAACTAATACTTTTCAGGTGACTAAATTATGACTAAAACTAAAAGACATTTTATTCAAAAGACCATGACTAAAACTAAATAAAAAATGTGCTGTCAAAAACAACACTGATGTGTACACTGTCAGAGTTACAGTCTTGTATGGGTCTAATTTAGACCCCCATAAAGGAACCCACAAAGTCCCTGGAATCCACTTTGAGAACCACTGAGCCAAAGCACTGTTTACACACTTCTTTGGCTGCAGTACACCCTTAAACTGATTTCTGAAGCCGAGTACCCCCTTCCCCTGATTACAGCATTTTGCTTAGAAAAATTGACATCAAAAGTCCAGTTCCCATGCCAATATATTCAAAACAAAACAGCATAATGCTGTCAAGTAAACATTCTAGTCAATAACAGTTGTTGTACTAGTCAAGGTATTGATGTAATTTGGTTTAACAATTTACAGAGGTTTTTTACGTCTAATTTCAGTGCGTGGGGGCATCCGTACAAGTGGCCAAATATGTATTTTTAGACACAATAAGGCCATTCCCAAGATGCACCGCAATCTTTCATGGGCAGATGTGACTTATTGGGGCAAGTAGTGTCTTATTGTGTCTAAAAATACATATTTAGCCACTTTTACGACATACCAACATACAGTAGAAGTGTACACTTCTGGGGGCGCCTGCTGGCCTAGTGGTCAAGGCGCATACCACATACTAGGCTATGATGCCTGCTGGCGTCGCCGGTGGTTCGATTCCCAATCCGGACGACCTTTGCCACATGTCATTCCACATCTCTCTCCCCATTTCCTGTCAGTCTACTATCCTATCAAATAAAGGCATAAAAAGCCCCAAAAACTAATCTTTAAAAAAAAAAGAAGTGTACACTTCTATGCATTGCAGACGCATCGAGAGCTTGTAGATAGGCTGTTTTCGTTGCAAAATATGCTTCCACGGAAAGAAGACATACTGCGTTCATAGGAATCCAAATGACAGAAATCAGTCTTTCTTGGCCACTGATAACTTTAATCCATGCGGTCAGGACTAATGTAAACTGCCTTGGGAATCAAGATAAAACTTCTATTCTCTTACAATACTTGTTTCGATGTGACCACCCTCACCCAAATTATCAGGAGAACTGTGGGGTTATGAATGTTAACCGTAAGTTTCTAAAAGAGAACACAACAGCGATGTTTGATCCCCGCTGGCCCACACACACCTGTTTTCCCGTAGGGGCAGAAGCAGACGAAGGAGGCCACGCGGTCGATGCAGGTGGAGCCCGGGCTGCAGGCGGCGGTGGCGCAGTCGTCGATGTTCTCCGAGCAGTCGGGGCCGCTCCAGCCGTTGACGCACACGCACACGTAGCTGCCGATGAGGTTGCTGCAGGTGCCGCCGTTCTGGCAGGTGTTGGGCTGCAGCGTGCACTCGTCCACGTCTTCTGTGCAGTGCTGACCTGTGGGGCGGGAGGAGGAGGAGGAGTCATGAATGAAGATCTACGAGCTTGAAGATCGACTATTTTTTGCGTGCAATGGCGTATAAGTTAAGCCGGTGTTTCTCAAACTTTTACATTTCAAGGTCTCCCCTTAACTCTGAAAGTATACAGATGGAACCAAATGGACCCGTTCGGGTTAATTTGGTTCCATTTGTATGCTGTCAGAGTTACAGACTTGTATGGGTCAATTTAGACCCCCATAAAGGAACCCACAGTCCCTGGAATCCACTTTGAGAACCACTAAGTTAAGCAAAAACCAGTTTAATAGCTTAATTTTTAATTTTCTCCAAAGTCATTCAAATGTTATTTATGAGTCGATGTTGGATAAGCATCACTGCAAGGCTAAGTCATGGATGTGTTTTAATCCGTAAAATCCATCTTTTCTCCAGGAACCATTTTGGGGGTCCTTGACATGAAAAGGTTTGAGAACCACCGCCGTAAGGGGTGGGCTGTGAAAGGCAGCCAGACACGAAAATGTAATTATTCATTCATTCATTCATGCATGCATGCACAGAAAACACATGCACACACATACACACACACACACACACCGGCCCCCCTCTAGGGCTGTCACGATTATGACATTTTACATGACGATTAATTAGACATAGACATAGACATAGACCTATGTCTAACCCAAAATAAACATATTTGAACTGGGGACCCTAAAAACACCTTAAATATTTTATTTCTTCTAGAAATAGCTAATCTTTCACTCAGTAGGGGAAATGCCTGTCGCATGTTGATGATGTCATAAATGTCATGTGTAATTTTTATGGCATGCATGTGGAAAAAAACAAAACACAAACACATTTGAAATATTGATTTGATGCTCATATTAACCATAGGAAGTATTAAGTTTGTTTTTATTTTCACATGCATGCCATTAATTCCATAGGGATAGATCACACTTGACATTTGTGACATCATCAACTTGCGACGGGCATTTCCCATATGGAGTGAAAGATTAGCTATTTCTAGAAGAAATAAAATAATTGAGGTGTTTTTAATTTTACATTGTAGTTATAGAGGACAATTATAATGTATTAAGGCATATTTGTCGTATTAGTCAGGGATCACTTTAACGCTGTATTAGCGTTGCGTTAACGCTAATACAGTTAAGGCTATTTTCAGCGTTAACTGTACCTGTGTATCCCAGGCGGCAGCGGCACTGGTAGTCGTTGGCCAGCTGCACACAGTCCAGGCTGCCGGGGGAGTGGCAGGGCCTGGAGAGGCACTCGTTCACGTCGCCCTCGCAGTGCTCCCCGGCGAAGCCCGGCGGGCAGGAGCAGGTGTAGCGGCCCACGCCGTCCAGACAGTGGCCCCCGTTCAGGCAGCGAGGCCACGAGCCGGGCTTGGGGGCGCAGTCGTCCACGTTCACCTCACACTGGAGCCCTGAATGAACACACACACACACACACACACACACACACACACACACACACACACACACACACACACACACACACACACACAGAGGAGAGAGGAAGGGTATCAGCGTATGTGTGTGTGTGTGTGTGTGTGTGTGTGTGTGTGTGTGTGTGTGTGTGTGTGTGTGTGTGTGTGTGTGTGTGTGTGTGTGTGTGTGTGTGTGTGTGTGTGTGTGTGTGTGTGTGTGTGTGCGTGTGTGCGTGTGTGTGTTGTGTGTGCATGTGCGTACTAGGGCATTCACCAAATATTCGAATATTCGAATATCGAAAGTCACTATTAGAAGTTGAATATTCGCTTTTTTTTATTTTGATTATTGTTTTCTCTTTAAAAAATATATAGTTTATAAAGCTTGGCTAGATAGGAAGTCATAAGAATTAGCTGTCAATGCCCCTGGTGGATGAATTTGTTAATGCTCTATACCAGGGGTTCTCAAACCTTTTTAGGCCGTGACCCCCAAAATAAACATATTTGAACTGGGGACCCTAACCCTGACAAGCACTTGGAATTGTAGGTATTACATTTAATGTGACTCGGTTCTGCAGATAAATATTGTGAAAATAGCAGAACTACATGCTCAAGACGCCTCGCAACGAGAGGCGTTGTGAGCATGTAGATCGGCTATTTTCACAATGTTTGCCTCTTGCTTACTTAATATTTGACAGTTTGGCCAGTCCTGTCGAATATTCGACTATTCGAATACTTTGAGGTCGAATAATTCGAATACTAAAAATCACTATTCGTCTAAATTCGTGAATGCCCTAGTGTGTGTGTGTGTGTGTGTGTGTGTGTGTGTGTGTGTGTGTGTGTGTGTGTGTGTGTGTGTGTGTGTGTGTGTGTGTGTGTGTGTGTGTGTGTGTGTGTGTGTGTGTGTGTGTGTGTGTGTGTGTGTGTGTGTGTGTGTGTGTGTGTGTGTTGTGTGTGCATGCGCGTACAGTATGTGTGTGCGTGTGCTCATATGTTTATGTGAGGTTACCCCGTGTTCCGGGCGGGCAGAGGCAGGTGAAGCGGTTGATTTGGTTGATGCAGGTTCCTCCGTGGTGACAGGGGTTGGAGTGACATTCATCCACATCGTACTCACAGTTCACGCCCTGGAAGCCTGGCCGACACTGTAGGCACACAATGAGGAGTTAATAATATTATTATGGGTAATAATAATAATAATAATAATACATCCAATTTACACGGCGCTTTTCTTGGTACTCAAAGTCGCTTCACACAACAGAACGAATAAAAGAAACAACTTATTATGAGAATAACTAGTTAAGGCTAAAAACTATGCAAAGAAAAAAAAAACATTTAAATTAAAAGGCCGACCCGGGGATGTGCGGAATGCGAGTCTGAAAAGGTTTTTCAGACGTGTCTTTTGAATCCTTCTAAGACTTTTTGAAAAACCTATGTTTCCATGTCAGCAATCTGGCCAGCCATCATCAAAGAAAAGGTCCTTTTCACTTAACTGGAGCTCAGTTAGTCTGTTCTTGAGAGACTACTATGTCAGTGGTTCTCAAACCTTTTCATGTGAAGGACCCCCAAAATGATATTTATTTGGCCACGGACCCCCATACAAAATATCTAGTTCCAGGGACCACCCAGAAGCAAAATTTGCGTTACAAACGTTCGCTTTGAAAATACATATATCCAAAGATTTGCACACATTTTCACAACTTTTTCAAAAATAGCAGATCTACAAGCTCGCAGCGCGGCACTCGGTGCCGCGCTGTGAGCTTGTATATCTGCTATTTTTCACTTGGTTAAAGCATTCAATAATTCTAGGCCTAATTAACAGGTAGCCGGTGAAGGTGGTGGAGGACTGGTGTCTGGATTGATGTGGTGTCTGGATAGTCAGAGATTAGTTCTCACTATGCAGAAGACTAGAGGCACAACAACAACCTCCTCATTCAAACTAATACTATCTGAAAGCAATAGACGAAGACAATGTGAGTGCGGTGGTTTCTGGATGTAAAAGCGTTGCTTGGAACCTGCACCCGAACAAATAAAAGTTCAAAGACTACGGTTCCTTTGTAGTTGAGCACACTGCACACCGGCTGAACCTTGAAGTGACTGAAAGCAATCCAACACATTCACAAGGCCCACGAAACACAAACCAGACCCCCCAACAAACACACACACATAGGGCTGTCACAATTATTACATAATCGTCTAATCGTGATTATTTGACATAATCCTGATTATTTTTCATAATCGTCATAATCGTTTCCAGTCAAAAATAGTGGAAATAGCCGATCTACAAGCTCACAGCGCGTCGCATCGCGACGCGTTGTGAGCTTGTAGATCGGCTATTTCCACTATCAATGTTATTTTTTAAGTAGTAAGTTGTCAAATATGTCAGTAATTTCTTGCCAAAAAGAAATGTAATCATCAATGACAAAAACACAATTAAATTGTTAATCGCCAATTATTTGAATGACAATTAATCGTCATGTAAAATGTCATATCGTGACAGCCCTACACACACACACACACACACACACACACACACACACACACACACACTGAATTCCCTTCCTTACTATGCACTCGTAGGTAGTTCCCTGGTAGTCCATGCATGTGGCTCCGTTCCGGCAGGGGTACGACTGGCACTCGTGGACGCTCTCGTCACAGTAGCTGCCCGTGTATCCCGGCTGGCACTGACACTGGTGGGAGTTATCCACGTTCACACACCGCCCTGCGTTCTTACACACCTTCTCCAGCTCCAAACCTGATGCAGAGCAGACCATCACAGGAGCATGATTAATACACACAGGAATGTTCTCGTAAAGGTTTTCTTTAAAACAGGGGGTCTTCAACGTTTTCAGGCAAAGGACGCCTTAGCTGAGAGAGAGATGAAGTAGGGACCCCCAGATTCCATAGTTTCATTGTTTGACAGCACAATTATCAGTGTATTTTGGATTCATGTCAATTTATGTTTTCAGATATGTAACCACTTGAACCGTCAATACTTAATAAACTTGACCTTTCACTCAGTACATAGCACTGCGAGGCGTTGTGAGCTTGTAGATCTGCGAATTTTGGCTAAAGTTCTTAGAATATGGACGTTATGGTTTAAGTGGTTAATATAAAAAAGGAGAAAACAGTTTCTATCACACAAAGATTTGAAGGACCCCCTGTAGTAACTCTGAGGACCCCCTAGGGGTCCCGGATTCCCTGTTTTAAATGTTTTCTTTAAAAGGTTCATACTTTTGTTCTTTTCTTTTCCTTGTTTTACATTGCTTGACTGCCAGACTGCCAACTCAGCCTCTCAAAAGAGAAGACTATGATAATTGGATGGAAATCTCAATTTTGGTCACTTTATTCATCCTTTCCTAAGTCCACATGGTTGGATATGCACTGCACAGCACAATTCTCAACAGATTGCATAGAAACCAGGGACCTGGAGTTGTTGGAGTGTCAAAACAAATATGTTGAAAAGGGGATCCATTCCAACAATCCAAGACTCTGCTGCAAGCAGGGAATCAGTAAGCAACTTTTACGGCTCATTTCCACACAGCTCTGTGAATGCAAAGCGAGTCAACCACAAGTCCATTCATTCATTCTGAAGGGAAACTCCATGATCTCTGATATCTGTGTTTGTGAAACTACTCCTGTTTTTTTCTCCCTCTGTATGGAATTTGCCTCGCGTTTATTGAAAGAACAGAACTTTGGCTACAGATTTCAGAGACACTGTGTGCACCATGTGCCACGGAACAGCAGGGCAGATGATATTTCATTCCATTCAGTCGCTTGACAATGTTAGTTTCTTCTTTATAGAGCGCTTTTTGGGGTACTCAAATGCATAAATAAATGCATCACTGCATGAATAAAAAGTAAATGCATTTCCTTGTGCTGAACACTAGAGGGAATACTAAAGGAAACATGTTCTCAGCGGATCTGCAGAATTCACACAAATGACCTATTTGGAGTCAAACGACGATTTTCGCCGAAAAGCTACAAGTTTGCCTGGAATATTTTTAGTTTGAGCTTTATTAAACTTTTTATTTCAATCAACAAACTGCCATGACAAAAAAAAACACATACAGAAATTGGTGGGGACGACGACACCATTTACTCTTATAGAAATACAATTTTTCCCAACGTTTTTTGTATGTCTCTGCTTTGGTCCTCAGGTTATACGTAATCTTTTCCATGAGGCTGATTTCTTCAACAATGTCAACGTCCAACCAATGTTCCTCGCTAGGAGGAGCCTCTTTCAACCACCTTCTTGTGATGGCTTTTTTTAGCCGCCAGTGTCAGGATTTTGAACAGATGAACGTCCTCTTGTCCTACTGTGTCTTCGAGTATCAAGCCAAGATATGATACTCTGGGGTCGCTAATCTTATAACCCATGTTTTCCTCTAATATCATTAGCACACTGTCCCAGAATGTAGTTTTAGTTTTAGCATACGTTTTCACTGTACTATCTGTACTTATAACAATCTTGTTTAATAGAATAGATAGATAGATAGATAGATAGATAGATAGATACCTTTATTATCCCAAGGGGGAAATTCAGTTGTCCAGTAGTAGCACAGCAGTATACAGTTATTTACAAAGTTACAGAGACGTAAGAAAAAATAGATAAGAGGAAAGAAAGAAACAAAAAAACAAAAACAGAGCAGTACAGTACCAATAAAGAGAAGGTGCAACAATAGAGGGGGCGAAAGTATATAAGTATATATACATAAAGTGTCTTGCAATAGGACCATAGCAGTCAATGCTAGTTAGTGCAAACAAGTATCTCACTGTCATTGTTAAACAAAGCAAAAATACTCAACGGCTCGATCCTCACCATTCCTGGCAGCATAGTCCTCGCAGGACATGTTGGGGACGTCGCAGTAGAGGCCGGTCCATCCTACGTGACAGTGGCAGGTCCAGGACGTCTCAGTCTGGGAGCAGGTGCCTCCGTTCCGACAGCGCACCTGGCTGCACAGGTTCACATAGTTCTGCACAGAGAGAGACAGGGGAGAAGGAGGAGGGTTAGGCCTGAACGTGCATGTCTTAGGATCCCTAAAATGATATATATATAAACATTTCAACATTATTCAAAATGTCCAAATACTTTCAAGATTTATTTTGTAAAATGCTCAATAATAGCAGATGTACAAGCTTGCAGCAGCACGGCATGAAGTGACACGCTGTGATCCTGTATGTCTGCTATTTCTTTTTTATAGCCAACATATAAATAGATAAAGTGGTTAAAATGATTGATGCTGTATTTCTTTATTTTGTTTGTTTTTTTGGTGGATTGTTTTGGGGGCTTTTATGTTTTTATTGATAGGACAGTGGACTGACAGGAAATGGGGAGAGGGGTGGGGGTGACACGCAGCAAAGGTCGTCGGGATCGGGATTCGAACCCGCGATAAGCTGTCAGGCTGGCATTGCAGCCTAGGGTGAGTCTGTCTTAGGTCCTTTTGCCTTTTCTCATTGAAAACACATAAGCACGTTACACACATTCCTAAATGCACCCAGCAGTATACCTGGCAATTGTGCCCGTTGTATCCCACAGGGCAGGTGCAGCGGTAGGTGCCCAGGCCGTCGGTGCAGGTGCCTCCGTTCTTGCAGGGCTGGGAGTCGCACTCGTTGTGCTCGTACTGACAGAAGGTGCCGTAGAAACCAGGGCGACAGCGGCAGGAGAACGAGTTGATGTCGTCGATACACGTTCCATTATTGAGACAGGAGCTGGAGAGAGGACGATTGAGAGAGGGGTCAGGAATGGAGAGAGAGAGCGCAGTGTTCTGTTTCAAATAGGCAGAGCTACAGGAAAAATATAAACATGGTATAGTTATGTACTGTGAGGTGGAAACCTCATATGTTCATAAACTCTAACTTTTCAGGATTCAAATTCAAAAATAGAAAAAGTTGCAGATCTACAAGTTCAAAACACGTCACACACAGCGCCACGTTTCCAGCTTGTAGATCTACTACTTTTGTTATTTTTGTGTGACGCTGTAGTATGATCAAGTAGGGCTTGAATTTACGGGGAAAAAAACACAACAAAAGTTAAAATACTGTATGGAGATAAGAGGTTTTTTCTGTCCACTTGAATGAGCAGCCTACCTCTCAGTGCATTCTGGGATGTTGTGTTCACACAGGATCCCGTCGAAGCCCGGCCGACACTCGCACACAAAGCTGTTGACGTAGTCACGGCACGAGGCTCCGTTCAGACAGGGCTGGCTGGCACACTCGTCCACCTCGCTCTCACAGCGCTCCCCCACGAAGCCGGGGCGGCAGTCACAGGAGAACCGGCCCACGTCGTCCAAACAAGAACCCCCGTTCAGACACGGGTCTGGGATAGAGAGAGAGAGAGAGAGAGTGGATGTAGAGACTTATGGTAAGAGCAAAAGAAAAATGTTTGACAACGTAACTAAACTAAGATTCTTGGCTTTATTTATCAGCAAATCGGTTGATTGTGATTCGGTTGGATGACCATAACATATCCAGCCGTATAAGACAATGTTCTTCTTTTACCATTTTAAATCGAGTCTAAAATCAAACATGTGATTATTAAATGGAGTGTCTCATTTGCTATTTTCTTTTAAATATGTCATTTAAGTCAGGTTTATCATTTTAGATGAATTGCGTAAGGTTTTGTATTGTATTGGAAATTGGAAATGAACTTCATATATGGCTGTAAACCTGGTCGACTTTGTACAGTACAGTACAGTACCTACTGTACACTATCTCCTGTCCAGGGCCTATGGATTAAATTGAGCTCTATAGCGAATGTTGGGACCGTTATTGAACTGTCCATGGTCCTGTAGTAGATTAGAGATTATCATGATTGATTATTATGTGTGACGTTATAGAGTAGATCATGTGTTCATTGATTATATTAATATCTAGCTCTTATGATACATCATTGATACTGGATAGATTGTAGTAGTACTAGATGTCGCAGTAGGACTGAGTAGCTAGCTATCTTGTTATGGTACAGCTCGTTCCAGAGGCCTTGAAGCCACACAGTATAACTTAGTGTCTGACCATTCTTCTTGGCAGAACTACTTTATCACTTCCCAGAGTGATAAACTGTACATCTGTCCATGATATCATGTTACATAAACTTGACCACCACTACCACCTAATAATAAGTAATACGGCGTAATACGGTAATAATACGCTGACTCACTGGGCAAGCAGTCATCGATGTTGGTCTGACAGTTGTGTCCGCTGTATCCGGGCAGACATTTGCAAGTGTAGCTGCCTTGACTGTTAATGCAGTGAGCTCTGTTCAGACAGGGGTTCTTCTTGCACTCGTCCACATCCTCATTACAGTGAGGGCCTGCATGAGAGTCACAAATAATACCGTTATCGATAGAAATATAACCTTTTCCTCCTTCACTGTTACTCATGAGTGTTCATTAGCTCAGAGTTAAGAAGGACACATCAACCCTGAGGACTGTACTGTGTAAATTACACTTTTTATGTGTATTTCATTTAATTGCTGATTGTCATCTGATGCTTGAAACTCACAGGGCACGCAAGCGCACGCTCAAGCACACATGCACCAGCACGTGTATGGAAACCATTTTTTTTCTCCCTCACTACAATGTTAATGAATGACTGGCCACGGCGTAGATGTTTTTTCCCTGCTCCGGGCAAAAAAAAAGAAAAAAAACGGTTTCCCGACCAGGTTTGGCGATAACAGTCGCACACAAAAGTCCTCAAGCGTTAGTCAGCGGAAACTAAAATATTCATTGCCAGAAAATTGCCCTTTTCCTACAATTCCCAAGAGACTAAATTAAAGCATAAACGGGAAGCGCTTGAAAATCTAATTTTATAATTATTGTATTATACAGATCGTAATGGCCAAAATGGAAATTCGATTAATGGCCCAGCTCTAGTTTTCACATTTACGTATTACTCCAGTGATGTCACTGGAGCAACATTTTTCAACACTACTACAATTGTGTTTCAGTTTGTAAATACAAGAATTACAGTACATCTTGATAGTGTCCCTTTAACCTAATACACCCTAACAAAGTCAGACATAAATGTACGCATGCACGCACGCACGCACGCACGCACGCACGCACGCACACACACACACACACACACACACACACACACACACACACACACACACACACACACACACACACACACACACACACACACACACCTTGCCAGGCAATGGGACATCTACAGGTGTATGATGTATAGTCAGGAGAAGGATGACAGACCCCTCCCCTCTCACACGGCTGCGACGCACAGGGAATCAGCTCCTCCTCACAGTGTTTACCTGCATTGCACACAACAACAATCAACACTCACTCAACCCACCAATATTCACATGCCTACGATAATGTCTGCAGATCGGCTATTTTCGCTAACTTGTATACACCATTGCCAATATGATGAAGCCTATAAAATAGGGCATTCATTTATGGGTGCAAAAAAAGAACATAAAAGCTGGAGGTATAGCAGAGACTAAAATGTTGAGGTTCTCTCTGGGAGTAGCAAGGATGGATAGGATAAGGAACAAGTACATCAACGGGACGGCGCATGTTAGATGTTTGGGAGATAAAGCCAGAGAGGCGAGATGGTTTGGACATGTACAGAGGAGGGATAGTGAGATGGTTTGGACATGTACAGAGGAGGGATAGTGAGATGGTTTGGACATGTACAGAGGAGGGATAGTGAGATGGTTTGGACATGTACAGAGGAGGGATAGTGAGATGGTTTGGACATGTACAGAGGAGAGATAGTGAGATGGTTTGGACATGTACAGAGGAGGGATAGTGAGATGGTTTGGACATGTACAGAGGAGAGATAGTGAGATGGTTTGGACATGTACAGAGGAGGGATTAGGGATAGTGAGATGGTTTGGACATGTACAGAGGAGGGATAGTGAGATGGTTTGGACACGTACAGAGGAGGGATAGTGAGTATATCGGCAGAAGGATGCTGAGGTTGGAACTGCCAGGCAGGAGGCCTAGAGGAAGACCAAAGAGGACATTTATGGATGTAGTGAAAGTTAACATAAAGTTCTCGCCCCCCTAGTGGCGAGAAAAAGAACTTCTGGGAACTCAGATTGACATAAAGTTAGCTAGTGTGAATGAAAAGAAGAGGAGGGTGAGATGGAGGCAGATGATTCGCTGTGGCGACCCCTGAAGAAGAGAACAGCCCGAAAGGAAAAGAAGGTGAAGTAAAAGATCAAACTTGGAGATGCAAGGTTTCTGCCCGGTATGTAAGAACTGACCTGTGAAGGGTGGGCTGCACTGACAGCTGTAACCGTTGACCTCATCTATGCAGGTGGCGTCGTTCTGACAGGGTCCCGAGGCACATTCATCTACATTCCTCTCGCAATTCGCACCTGTTGGGAAAAGGAGTGGGAGATTCATTCATATTATGTTTTTATTTTATTTTATACCTATCCCCTTCATCCAGATCACCCTTTCTCCTATTTAGTTTAGTTAAAAAGTGGTACTGTTTGAATATAGGTGTGTTTGAGGCAGTGTTGATTTCATCGACTAAAACTATGACGAAAAATGTTGTCTTCTACCTTTTTTCACTGACAAAAACGAAATAAAAACTAAGCAAAAGCTAAGCTATGATGACTAAAACTAAGATTAAATATATTGACAATTTCATCAACAAATAAAAACCAGACTAAAATGTTAGGGAGAGCCTAGTGGAGAAGAGATCCAGTAGAACTAAAAGACAAGTCATTTTATGTTTGGATGAACTTGGGTGTTGTGCTCAGAAAATATCAAATCTACAAGCTCACAACTAACTCGTTGCGCTGCGACGTGTTGTGCTCTTGTAGATCTGCTATTTTCAGCTTGCAACCAAGTGTAAAATCAGCCATTACAACTCCATCAAAGACTGGCAAAATACATTTTAGTCGACAAAATCAACTTTTAGTCAACAAAAAAAAAAATCGTTTCAGTTTCAGATGACTAAAACGAATGGAATTTTATTCAAAAAGACTATGACTGAAACTAAATCAAAATGTGCTGTCAAAATCAACACTGGTTTGAGGTATATTCTATGTGTATTTACCTGTGAAGCTGGTTTGAGGTATATTCTATGTGTATTTACCTGTGAAGCTGGTTTGAGGTATGTTCTATGTGTATTTACCTGTGAAGCTGGTTTGAGGTATATTCTATGTGTATTTACCTGTGAAGCTGGTTTGAGGTATGTTCTATGTGTATTTACCTGTGAAGCTGGTGTGAGGTATATTCTATGTGTATTTACCTGTGAAGCTGGTTTGAGGTATATTCTATGTGTATTTACCTGTGAAGCTGGTTTGAGGTATATTCTATGTGTATTTACCTGTGAAGCTGGTTTGAGGTATGGTCTATGTGTATTTACCTGTGAAGCTGGTTTGAGGTATATTCTATGTGTATTTACCTGTGAAGCTGGTTTGAGGTATGTTCTATGTGTATTTACCTGTGAAGCTGGTTTGATGTATATTCTATGTGTATTTACCTGTGAAGCTGGTTTGAGGTATATTCTATGTGTATTTACCTGTGAAGCTGGTTTGAGGTATATTCTATGTGTATTTACCTGTGAAGCTGGTTTGAGGTATATTCTATGTGTATTTACCTGTGAAGCTGGTTTGAGGTATATTCTATGTGTATTTACCTGTGAAGCTGGTTTGAGGTATGTTCTATGTGTATTTACCTGTGAAGCTGGTTTGAGGTATGTTCTATGTGTATTTACCTGTGAAGCTGGTGTGAGGTATATTCTATGTGTATTTACCTGTGAAGCTGGTTTGAGGTATATTCTATGTGTATTTACCTGTGAAGCTGGTTTGAGGTATATTCTATGTGTACCTGTGAAGCTGGTTTGAGGTATATTCTATGTGTATTTACCTGTGAAGCTGGTTTGAGGTATATTCTATGTGTATTTACCTGTGAAGCTGGTTTGAGGTATATTCTATGTGTATTTACCTGTGAAGCTGGTTTGATGTATATTCTATGTGTATTTACCTGTGAAGCTGGTTTGAGGTATATTCTATGTGTATTTACCTGTGAAGCTGGTTTGATGTATATTCTATGTGTATTTACCTGTGAAGCTGGTTTGAGGTATATTCTATGTGTATTTACCTGTGAAGCTGGTTTGAGGTATATTCTATGTGTATTTACCTGTGAAGCTGGTGTGAGGTATATTCTATGTGTATTTACCTGTGAAGCTGGTTTGAGGTATATTCTATGTGTATTTACCTGTGAAGCTGGTTTGAGGTATATTCTATGTGTATTTACCTGTGAAGCTGGTTTGAGGTATATTCTATGTGTACCTGTGAAGCTGGTTTGAGGTATATTCTATGTGTATTTACCTGTGAAGCTGGTTTGAGGTATATTCTATGTGTATTTACCTGTGAAGCTGGTTTGAGGTATATTCTATGTGTATTTACCTGTGAAGCTGGTTTGAGGTATATTCTATGTGTACCTGTGAAGCTGGTTTGAGGTATATTCTATGTGTATTTACCTGTGAAGCTGATTTGAGGTATATTCTATGTGTATTTACCTGTGAAGCTGGTTTGAGGTATATTCTATGTGTATTTACCTGTGAAGCTGGTTTGAGGTATATTCTATGTGTATTTACCTGTGAAGCTGGTTTGAGGTATATTCTATGTGTATTTACCTGTGAAGCTGGTTTGAGGTATATTCTATGTGTATTTACCTGTGAAGCTGGTTTGAGGTATATTCTATGTGTATTTACCTGTGAAGCTGGTTTGAGGTATATTCTATGTGTATTTACCTGTGAAGCTGGTTTGAGGTATATTCTATGTGTATTTACCTGTGAAGCTGGTTTGAGGTATATTCTATGTGTATTTACCTGTGAAGCCGGCCCGACACTGGCAGGTGTATCCGTTGTGCCGGTCCAAGCAGTGGCCGTTGTTCTGACATGGGTTGGACTGGCACTCATCCTGCTCCTGCCCACAGTGCTGCCCCACCCAGCCTGACACACACTGACAGTAATACCTGGAGAAAGAGAATGATAACAATACATTTTATCTAGTATAACACACTTGTTACAGGGTTTAAAAACAATGGCATAAAAATAGCAAAGGCAAAACTAAAAACATCAGCTGGGGTAAAAGGTTGATTAAAAACTAATAGAGTATAGATAGAGTAAAAGAAGTGTAAGCAAAAGCATGGTTAAAAAGTATGTTTTTGGACCATTTTTACAAGTATCGGTATTCGGTAGACCCATGGTTCTCAAAGTGGATTCCAGGGACTTTAGGGGGGTCTAAATTGACCCATACATGTCTGTAACTCTGACAGTGTATACATGGAACCAAATGAACCCTAACGGGTCCATTTGGTTCCATTTGTAAACTGTCAGAGTTAAGGGGAGACCTTGGAATTTGAAAGTTTGAGAAACACTGCGGTAGACTATGTTTTTTAAAGATGGTCAAGGCACAAAGACATAAGTTATACTTTATTGATCATTGTGGGGGGGATTGGCCATCTGCATTTGACCCTAACTACACCGTGAGTTAACTCTGAGAGCATGCAAATGGAACCCACAAATGGATAGATTAGAACTGAGGATTTGACTGTGTCTAGGGAAGGATCTGCTTCACTTGCTGATGCAGTGGACAGAGAGAGAGCGAGGAAAGAGAGGGTACGCTGCACTAAACAGGATGGATGACATCCAACTCAGGCTGCAATTATGTATTTATGTGGTTAGCTGTGTAGAGCCACCAGGACGGACCCCACGGTAGTTTTGAATCATCTGAAAATCTGCTTATTGTTGGTGTTGAGTCAGTGTTGTGGGCAAAATGACCTAAAGTATGAGTGGATTCTGGGCATCAGGAACTACACAACCCCACACTGGCTCAACCAGCGTTAGGAAGAGGATTATGGTTTGACCAGAACCACAACCATAATCTCACGTCTGACTCTTCCGAGTTTCCATGTCCCAAAATAACCCAGTTTCTGATTTCCCTAGTAACGAGTGACTTCACTACAGCAGCTGGTTGGATTTTACTTCAGTAATTGTACAAGATTTGACAAGAGTCACAACTGTCAACACCAAAAGAGAACTTGTATCGCGATGGGACTTCATCTGCATAAATAAAGCTGACGTTATTATGATATTTGGCATGTGACCTACGTTATTAACGTTATTATCGTCTCTGTCGGGTGGAAACTGTCAAAGCTCGTACTTTTCAGGATTCAAATAAAAAAATAGCTAAAGTAGCAGATCTACAAGCTGGAAATGCGTCGCAAAGCAGCACATTTTGAGCTTGTAGATCTGCTACTTTTGATGCTTTTATGTGACGTAGTATGATCAAGTAGGGCATTAATTAGAACATTAGAATGTGGAGATAAGAGGTTTCTGCCCCAAACAACAACGATATCTAATAAAAAGGAAAGCTTACCCATTTTGCTGTTCAACACAGTTTCCATGCACACATGGCTGGGAAGCGCAGTGGTCCGTACCAGAGTGGCAGAGCAGTCCATGCGTGCCAGGGGGGCACGAACAGCTGAAACCGTTCACCTTGTCCTGGCAAGTCCCTCCACTCATACACGGGTTGGACTCGCACTCGTTTATGTCCACGTTGCATTTGACTCCTGAGGGGAATGGATTCAGAGAGAGAACCTGGTTTGACATTTGTTCATTAGGTGCACGTTTTTCCGAATCTTCAGAATGTTCAAAATCCTATGTGGCTAATAGTCCTCGTTCAGTGTGTTTTTCCAAGTGATTTCACTTGGGACACACATGTTACCTTACTGTATTATCACATTGCTCCCATATGAATTATGTGACTTTATAAGCTATGTACTGAATTCTAGTCTCTTAACCCTTAAGTTCTGTTCAGATTCACTACACCTTCGTTCTGTTCGGGTCATTTTGACCCGGTGGATATTTGGTTTAAAAAAAACAACACTAATATAAATTTTAACTTAACAAATCATCATGATACATTGACTTTGACTCAATACCAAACAATTCATATGATATATTTTGTAAATGTTTGCATTTCTGCTTTGCTATATCACATTAAACACTGAAAGAGCTAGGCGTTTTTACTGATTTAGCTGAAATCCATGTAAAAAAAACGACTTAATTTAATACTGGGCAATATTGCTCATGCTTATAGGAAGGGGGGGAGGGTTCGGAATGGGGCTTCGGAAGGGGGGTGTTAGAAGTGGGGGTGACTGTGTGTCTGTGTTTTGGCATAATACTGTGTATTTCTGTGATTCCGGTTCAAAATGACCCGAACAGCACTTAAGGTTCAAAAAATATGAGGGGGGTGTAGCATGGGTGTAGTGCAAAAATATTTTTTTTACATGTTCATCTCAGAAGAACCTTTAAGGCCAGTGAGTTTCAGGTGGAAACATTTTTAACTTCTACCTTTTTTTTCCAAATGAAAATGTAAAACGGGTCAAAATGACCCGAACAGCACTTAAGGGTTAACTCATTAAGAGCCCCAGAAATTAACGGATTAAAATGAGTGCCTCTCGCTGGCTCCATAAACGGCCAGTCTCTTATTTTGAAGGCCAGAAGTCCATAGCGTTAAAACTTCCGGTCTGACGTCATCGCGTCCTTCACCGGAATCGATCATTGTTTACGTGGTGTAATGACGGATCGGATCGGTGCTTTTCAACATGTGTTTTATAAGCGAGCATCTATTGCCATCCGCGCTTTGAAAGTGTTGTTTTGAGATAATGGACATTAAAGATGAGATTCCCCGTCTGCCTCAATGTTATGGGATTACTATTTTGTGCTTGTGGATCCGTGATGATGATAAATCAGCGAGGGAGATCGGCTCGGGACCTTCCGCCATTGTACCCGGTAGGATAACCGCAGTTACAGTAATATATTACTTTTCGCGAGATATCTCGGGAAAGGCACTGCGAACATCAAAGGGAATTTCGCGAGATATCTCAGGAATGGCACTAAATCACTAAAACTGTTAAAAGAAGGCCAATGCACACCTCAAAGGCTGCGTAGGACAAACAGGATTTTCGTTCGTTAGACTTAACGTTTTGTGCAAGTTCCAGGTAGGGACCTCTTTCTTTGATTTGATATCAAAGATCGCTTTCTGAACATTTAGTCTCTCACTGCGAAAGCTTGAGACCGGGTTATGCTTAATTCATGCTTTGTCGGTATGACGCTGTTCCTCACCGAAAATAGCAGATCTACCAGCTTGCCACGCGCCAGGTTGCGAGCTTGTAGAGCTGCTATTATTGGCATGTAATTGCGTCGTATGACAAAGTATACAAATCATGGCTTCAGCCTTACCTGTGTATCCCGGAGCACACACACACTTGTACTCGTTGATGCCATCCTGACATTCCCCGTACTCACAGGGGTTGCTGGCACAGTCATCCTCATTGATCTCACAGTTGGTCCCTGGAGAGAGAGAGAGAGAGAGAGAGAGAGAGAGAGAGAGAGAGAGAGAGAGAGAGAGAGAGAGAGAGAGAGAGAGAGAAATGAAAATACCAACTCAGACAACGTAATTAGCAGGGGACAATTATCCCTTTGTACATTTGCCCTTTATGTGATCGATGATCATTAAAGTAAACTCTTAATGAGTGAATGTTTAAAGTGATCCCTGACTAATACGACAAATATGTCTTAAAACATTATAATTGTCCTCTATAACTACAATGTAAAATTAAAAACACCTCAATTATTTTATTTCTTCTAGAAATAGCTAATCTTTCACTCGATAGGGAAAATGCCCGTCGCAAGTTGATGATGTCATAAATGTCAAGTGTGATCTATCCCTATGGAATTAATGGCATGCATGTGAAAATAAAAACAAACTTAATACTTCCTATGGTTAATATGAGCATCAAATCAATATTTCAAATGTGTTTGTGTTTTGTTTTTTTGCACATGCATGCCATAAAAACTACACATGACATTTGTGAAAGAAAATATTTAAGGTGTTTTTAATTTTACATTGTAGTTATAGAGGACAATTATAATGTTTTAAGACATATTTGTCGTATTAGTCAGGGATCACTTTAAAAGTAATACGTCTCAGTCATCACACCCTTGTTGGTTTGCTGAAATGTGATGAATTGTTGATTGTATGTTTTTTTTTAAATGTACAGGCAGTGCGAGTTTAAAAACATGCCAAATGTATGACAAAAAAAACAAGCCCAAGGCTTGTCTCAATTATGGTTTCACTCAAACAACTGGACAAAAATATAGAATATCAAAATATACAAATGTAAAATCACAACGTGATTATTTTTATTATAACAATAGAGTGTAGTTTAGTAGGGGGGCCGTATTATTTACCCCCGATATTTTACCAGTCCATCCATGTGAATATCTTGGTAAATGGAAATAAATGGTAAATGGTGCATTTATATAGCGCTCTTATCCAAAGCGCTTTACATAGATTGTGCATCACATTCACCCATTCACACACACATTCATACACCGATGGCGGAGGAAACCATGCAAGGCACCAACCTCCACATCGGTTGCAATTAGGGGTTCAGAGTCTTGCTCAAACCCCTAAACTTCTTTGCCCTTTTTTACTATTAAAAAATCCCTAAATATAAAACTATTAACTCTTTCATGAAATATAGTAAGTGGTTCCCCAAACGTGGGACCTTCCAAAATCTCCCACCTTCACTTTTATCACTTATGGGTAACAAATCCGATCAGTTACATGTCCTGTCCACCAGAGGGAGTGGCACATCAACTTTATAAAACGAAGAGACCCTAGTATAGTGAGAACCTGTGAAGAGAAGTAGAAACTAAAGACGGTAGTGCTCTGCTCAGAATACCATTAGAAACCAAGGGGAGGGACGACCAAGACCAAAACAGAGATATTGCAGTCAACAGCTGAGTCACTATAATTAGGGTAAGTGTTAAAGTGAGACGCATGCACGCACGCACGCACCCACACACACACACACGCACACACAGAGAGAGACGCTAAACGAGAAAAAGAAAAGGTACGACTCAAAGAGACCACAAATTGCAGTGAATAGGAGTCAGTGAATGTGGGAGGCCTGACAGAGTGACCTTAGCTGACTTCAGTGAGCGTGTTCTGGTGGGTACAGTGCATTACAGACTGCACTTGAGGCACAGGAGCGACTAATCCTCAGAACAACGTGCTGGTCCAGCCTTACTGCCACACACACACACACACACACACACACACACACACACACACACACACACACACAGACACACACACGCACGTGCGCGCGCACACGCACGCACACACACACACACACACACACACACACACACACACACACGCACACGCACACACAGCTCCACACATTTTAAGCTGACAACTATGCAGGAAGCCTGAGTCGCACTCTTTCCATTTAAAGCTGTGTTCCCTCCAACGCAATACTTTCAGGGACCCTGAGAATGAATCACAGAAGAAAACCAGAGAGCACATGAAAAAAGGTTTTGGCCATTAAGCAGCAAGGGCTTAGCATTGGAAGAGAGAGAGGGAGAGAGAGAGAGAGGGAGAGAGAGAGAGAGAGAGAGAGAGAGAGAGAGAGAGAGAGAGAGAGAGAGAGAGAGAGAGAGAGAGAGACTAGGCTAGAATGACTCACCACTCTCAACATATCAAGGTGCAATGTGTTACCCGTCATGCAGGATGTTGTGTGGTATATTTTACTACTACTGTTGCTGCTACTGCTACTTCTACTACTTAGCCTGATCTCAGACTCAGCTTACGCAGTAGTCTGAAACTGTGCCCTATTGTGGGCGATTTCTGGAAGGGAGGGGGGTGGGAGGTGCTTTGCTTTCAAAAAACCCAATCACTACAGGTCTCCTCGTGAGCACCATGTGAGCACCTCGTCTTCTAATGATGACGCTCTGATGATGACGTCGCTTGAAAAAACGGTCTGCGGCGTGGATTGGATATTCGTTAGACCCACCCCCCGCACTCATTGGATCAGCCGAAAATGTTGGCTGATCACTGCCGATTCATGTACTCAGCTCCAGACCAGAGAAACAGTCCACTCTGAGAGTGGGCGGGGTCTATGGTCAAGCAGGCTAACTACTACTACTACCAAAGATATTCAATTATTAAAGATACACTATCCCAATTGGAGCCACTAGGGGCACAAATCCTACAAATGGTCTCCTAAGTGGGCGCCCTCTGATCGCGCTAACGTCCGATGTTTACCGATGCTAGATCACGCGAGAGTGTGTTGCAGGGACAGAGAAAGGTCGATAATGAATTGAACATTAAAACATTAAACATTAAAAAACTTAAAAAAAGACAGAAAGAAAAGAAAGAAGGCAATTACTGCATCAAAAGTTATCAAAAAACTATACTATAAAAACTGGTTAAATATTGGCCAAATTGTCAACTAATATAAGAAAGAGGGGGAAAAAGCCACCACCTAGCAAAAGCTTGTACAGTAGGTCTGCTATTTTCACAATATTAATCTGTGGAACCGAGTCAAATTAAATTGAATGCCTCAACTCCTACAAAGTTCTCGTCGGGGTGGGAGGGTCCCCAGTTCAATTATGATTATTTTGGGAGGTCACAGCCTGAAAAGGATTTCTTATATAGGTTATGTGTCATATCTAACATGTGCAACTTCAAAGCCTAAAGGCCAAACTGAAATGTAATTATCAACCACAAATACACAATTAAATCGTTAATCGCAATTATTTGAGTGACAATTAATCGTCATGTAAAATGTCATAATCGTGACAGCCCTAGTCCTGGCTACTACTTACCAGTAGTTCCCTGCAGGCAGTTGCACTGGTAGGCGTTGACCAGGTCGATGCAGCGGCCCCGGTTCTGGCACGGGCTGCTGTGGCACTCCTGGACCTGGACGTGGCAGATGGAGCCTGTGTAGCCAGGCTGGCACTGGCAGGAGAAGGTGGCGATGCCGTCCTTACACACGCCGTGGTGGCACGGCTCCGGGTCGCAGTCGTTGATGTTCTCCTCGCACAGCAGGCCAGTGAAACCTGGAGGGGGGAGAGTTTGAGGATGGTAAATGAATGACTTGGCCATGAATGAGATGTACAATGATAAACAATACATCATCATCATCAACTCTTTATTGACAGACACTAGGTCCAATAAGAAGACAAACAAAAACAGAACATTAAAAACATCACACCATAAAAAATAAATAAAAACAGAGCAATCAGAACACTAAAATAAGGCACTATACCAGTGTTTCCATATGCAAGAGTGGTATTTCACATTACTGAACTGGGGTTTAGTCAGCAGCATGATAATCAAATTATTAGACACATTTAGACGACAGATAAACTTGAACGTCAAATTTCTCAACAGAGCATGAAAAGTGCACACTCCTACTTCACAAAACAATTGACTGGCACTCGACCATCTTGGTTTTCTGAGTAGAATCCTCATACAATCATTGTAAGCAACCTGCAGCTTTTGGATGCTTGTCTGCTTATAGTTTACCCACAAGGGGGCAGTATACAGAGGAGTGCAGTAGGCTCTGAACAAGTTTATCTTAACATCATTAGAACAAAAGTAGAACTTCCTCCTAAGCATGTTGGCTTGTGCATAGAGCATACGACGCTGCCTATATATGTCATCATCATCACTCAATTGGTCAGTAATGATGTGACCCAGATATTTTGCTTTATCACACACAGTCAGAACCTGACCTGACAAATAGAATGAAGGAAAAGAAAGGTCCTTGTCCTCTCTTGTTCTACAGACCATGATGACACTCTTTTTAGCGTTATATTTCACATCACATTGTACACCATAATCTGAACATATATTCAGTAGCTGTTGGAACCCAGTACTGCTAGGAGACAGGATGGCCAAATCATCAGCATACATGAAATGATTAATCAGAGTGTTGCCAAGCACACAGCCAGTTCTACAGTTACTGAGCTGTACAGAGAGGTCATTCATGTAAATATTGAAGAGGGCGGGGGAGAGAATCCCCCCCTGCCGGACCCCATTACCAACCTTAAACGGTGCAGATACTTTGTCGCCCCATCTAATCTGCATGCTCTGGTTAGCATACCAGTATGAGAGAATTCTAATAATACTAGCAGGCACGCCCCTCTCTTTCAGCTTTAAAAACAGTTTATGATGGTTGATCCGATCAAATGCCTTAGAGGCGTCAATAAAACCAACTAAAACTGAGGAATTCTTACCTTTATACATACCAATCACTTCTTTCAATGCATATATACATAGGTCTGTACCATGCTTAGCTTTAAAACCAAACTGATTGTCAGTAGTTATAAGAAAAGAGCTTAAACGATCTAATAAAATTCTCTCTAAAACCTTTGAGAGTATACTAGCAAGTGCAATAGGCCTGTAGTTGTCTATGCTTCCCACCTTACCTGCCTTGTCCTTGATGACCGGCACCAAAGTGACGGACAGCATGGAGTCAGGCAGCAGCCCATGTGACATCAGGCCTGAAAAACAGATGGCAAGCAGGACCGCTACCCTGGGGCTTGCATGTTTCAGATGCTCTGCTGTGATGTGATCAAGGCCGCTGGCTTTGTTATCAGCCAGCTGAGATATTGCCTGAAACACCTCATTCGCAGTAACTCCAACAGCATCACTGTTAGGGATGCTGCCTATATTAAACGGGTCACTTTTAACACAATTAAATAGTTCAGAGTAGTGCTGCCTCCATATCTCAGCTATGTTATCAGCTCCAGCTACACCCTCAATTGTGCATGGTAGCAGTGTACTACCTCGGTTTAATGCTTTCACCTCTTTCCAGAAGCCAGTTACATTGCAGCTAAGGAGTTTCTCAGCCAATGAGTCAGCTCTCATAGTATTCTCATGCCGAGTGACAAATCGAATGGCAGACTTGTACCTAGCATGAGTAAGCTTCTTACGGTCAAGTACTGTACCATGTCTAGGTCTGCCTGACATAACCCAATCGCTGAAGGCCTCCCTAGCCGCAGTGTAATGGGCAAGAACATGTTTGTTCCAGCCTGGCTTTCCACTGGATCTCCTGTTAGAGCATAAAAGGAATATGGTCGCTCATAGAGGCCTCATACACAATCTCCATAGAGCGTAAAGTGGCGTGTGCATCAGCCGTGCTAACACAGTGGTCAAGCCATGAAGTTGTGTGCCAAGCTTCACTAATGTAAGAATAGCTATCAGCTGGCAATAGTACTTGACTGGATAAGGTGAGTACATTATCATCACAGAACTGTATTAGGTGTCTTGCAAATAAGGATCCACCATCTGAAATATCAGCATTCCAGTCACCGACCACATAAACACACGTGCAGTGATTATCCTGTATAAAAGAGTTAATAAAAGCAAGTTTAAACATGTAGTCATCCTCATTGTCTTTACATTCATAAGGAGTGTACACATTAAGAACAATAAACTCCCTGTTGTTGGATTTATACTGAACCGCAATACACCAATCAACTTCGAGCCTGATAACATTAATGACTGTGTCCAGCTTCTTGTGCCAGAGGACAGCGACACCTCCCGCTATCCTCCCCCTCACAATTCCCATGGACAGGTCAGTCGTTGACTCACCAGCTCCATGAAAGTTATCATTAAAAGAATTCAATAGGCCCAGGTCTTGTTTTGGAAGGAATGTCTCTTGTAAACATAAAATGTCACAGTTAAGCATCAAATTGTCAACAGCTACACGCCGAGCCCTGTCCCCAGCACTGCAGCCAAGACGCAGTCCACGACAGTTAAAGGAGCCGACCCGCATAGTTACACGGAACGAACGGGCGATGCCCCGTTAACCGCACTTCCACCAGCAAGAGGGGGGGGTAGGGGTAGGTTCGCCCCCACTGCACCTGCCTTTCGTGGCTCATAGAATCGCCTGACCACAGAGCCTTCTGGCCAGAGATCAGGGACATACATCTCTGCAACATCTTTACACTCTGCGCAGACTTTAAAGGAGCTATAGCGATTGCCCACAGTGACAATGCGTTGACAGGTTACTTTGCGTGCAAGTTTATCAGCCAGATAGCTCGCCAGCACCTCTGGATCGAGGTCCGGAGAGAACTTGGTCGCAAAGACGCTGACCAATTTAGTCTGAATGACTCTGATATTACCCTGCGTGCCCGTCCCGACAACGACAGGCTTAGATTGGTCCCGTCTTTTGCCACCAGCAGCCCGCACCACTGCAGGATCCCTCTGCCCCCGACGCTGCTTTACAACAAAGGACCATTTAGGCGAGGTGGTAGTCGGCACCGCTGGGCTAGAGGCCAGGCTCTGGTCCCCAGGGATTTCCTGGTGGACGTCATGCTGCAAACGCCCACTCTGTGGCTCTTGTGCAGCAGGTGTCCCCTCGCTCCTCAGCACCGCAGATCCTCCTGGGCTCGTTTCCAACCCTGAACACATGACGACAGGCATCGAATCGGCAGTGTTGTTCTCGTTGAGTTGACTGTAATTTTTTACAGTGTTGTCCCCGTCAACCGAGGCAGCAGAGTCGTCTGGACCCAGCTCACCGGACGGTTCTGTCCCTCCAACGATGATGCCCCTTGGCTCCTCCTGCTGCTCCAGCGCTGATACTCTGGATATCACTGCTGTGGTCACAGCTGTCAGTTCCTCACCAACATCAGCTTGGAGCTTCACAGCCTGCCTTAATGCACAAACCTCACTGCACAGACGCTCCATTCTGCCTAGCAGGTTTGAGACGTCCAAGTTATTGAACGTCACTGGTGGCAGGTCATCCAGGTGGTGGGAAACAAAATGTGGGATGTTGTCTCCACATTCATTCAATACTTTAAGGCAGGCTTTTATATTATTACTGTCCTTCTGGGTGCCTTTACAAACCACATACCTCTGTTTGGTGTTGGGGCATAACTCGAACAGTAACTTTTTGGATGACTCAATCCACTGAGAATCAAAGTTGGTAGAGGCAATCAGAATAAGCTCATCCTGAGCCAACGTTTTGATTTTCACTGCAAGGAAATTAAGGAGCTCATCCTCAACAATAACTCGTCCATCAAGAGTCTTGTATATCTCCGATTTGCTTCGAGCCCGGGTAGTTAGTTCCCTATAGGAAGCCATTTGTCCTGCTTAGCCGGCAGCTAGCTGGCAAGCTATCCGGCTCACAAACAGAGCAGCACCGACTCACCTGGCCCCGGGTTACAGGCAAACCCAGCCAGGAAGCATGAGCGAGGTAGAGTACGTTGTCCAGGCACTGGTACAGAGAGTTCGGGGATCTCACATTAAAAAAAAGCAACAAAAGCCCTTGTGGGAGTGGGCCTGCTAGCCTTTCCTCCAGGCTGCAGCTATAGCTTCACTGCATTGAACACAGAGAGTTTCCAGCTCAAAAACTTTAAAAAAAAGTATCATCCACATCAGATAAACACTGATAAGAGGTGTTTCGGAGGACATTGGTCAGTTTCCACCAGCAGATAACAGAGTATATTCCATAAAACACAGCTCTCTCAGACAGCAGCTCTCTCAGGCAGCCATCTTGGAATGTTGAAAAGCATAGAAAGTGTGAAATACACAGTATCTAGTGTTTATACAGTATCTAGTGTTTCTCAATTTATCTCAGATGGATTCCTCACAGTCAAATTAAGGGTCGATTCATACTCCACTTTTAGAGCCTAATTTATTTCGGTCCCGAAGCAACAGTTCTGTCTAAACTACGATATGGCGTCATTCGGAGCCAAATTAATGATGTTACACGGCATGCCCCCCGATCCTTTGAATGACGCCATATCATAGTTTAGACAGAGCCGAACAGAAAAATAAATTAGGCTCTAAAAGTGGAGTATGAATCGACCCTAAAGCTGCATTCACACTACAGATATATAGTTGAACGTTTAGCTTGCTTGGTCAATGTTATCTCAATGGAAACCAGCTTTAAAGCTTCCAAACCTTCGTTTGGTGTGTGTCCTGTATCTTTAAAGCTGGTTTCCATTGAGATAACATTGACTAAGCAAGCAAAACGTTCAACTATATATCTGCAGTGTGAATGCAGCATAAGAGGTGTAAAAGCTGGGTTCAAACCTGGATGGTTGGAGTGGCGCGATTACAAACAAAGTCAATGCAAAGACGAGACGACGCACGGCCGGGCGCGATGCGAACACGCGTGGCGCGAACGATCCGAACGGGGCGGCGTGAACGGCGCGAACGGTTGCTTCGGTGTCTTCGCCCCACTTGTAAAAATCCAACTGAAGCGACCTTCGCTTCACCCCCACTCCACCCATCACGTTCTGACAGCCAATCAGCTTTGATGTTGTCTGAAGACACAGAATTTTTGGGGTGTTTGGTGCTGGGACTTTTTTCGCCTTGATTCCAATGGGACGTGATGTTTTACCAACGCGGCCCTGCGCAACCAAAGTGAAGCGATAGAAGCGACTAGAATAGAAGAAATAGCTTCGGGTTTGGACGCAGCCTGAGACAGTGCAGGCACTCCAAAGGAAGGAGAATCTAAAAAACGAATCAATTCGAACCTGCAGCAGGTGTCCCCTCGCTCCTCAGCACCGCAGATCCTCCTGGGCTCGTTTCCAACCCTGAACACATGACGACAGGCATCGAATCGGCAGTGTTGTTCTCGTTGAGTTGACTGTAATTTTTTACAGTGTTGTCCCCGTCAACCGAGGCAGCAGAGTCGTCTGGACCCAGCTCACCGGACGGTTCTGTCCCTCCAACGATGATGCCCCTTGGCTCCTCCTGCTGCTCCAGCGCTGATACTCTGGATATCACTGCTGTGGTCACAGCTGTCAGTTCCTCACCAACATCAGCTTGGAGCTTCACAGCCTGCCTTAATGCACAAACCTCACTGCACAGACGCTCCATTCTGCCTAGCAGGTTTGAGACGTCCAAGTTATTGAACGTCACTGGTGGCAGGTCATCCAGGTGGTGGGAAACAAAATGTGGGATGTTGTCTCCACATTCATTCAATACTTTAAGGCAGGCTTTTATATTATTACTGTCCTTCTGGGTGCCTTTACAAACCACATACCTCTGTTTGGTGTTGGGGCATAACTCGAACAGTAACTTTTTGGATGACTCAATCCACTGAGAATCAAAGTTGGTAGAGGCAATCAGAATAAGCTCATCCTGAGCCAACGTTTTGATTTTCACTGCAAGGAAATTAAGGAGCTCATCCTCAACAATAACTCGTCCATCAAGAGTCTTGTATATCTCCGATTTGCTTCGAGCCCGGGTAGTTAGTTCCCTATAGGAAGCCATTTGTCCTGCTTAGCCGGCAGCTAGCTGGCAAGCTATCCGGCTCACAAACAGAGCAGCACCGACTCACCTGGCCCCGGGTTACAGGCAAACCCAGCCAGGAAGCATGAGCGAGGTAGAGTACGTTGTCCAGGCACTGGTACAGAGAGTTCGGGGATCTCACATTAAAAAAAAGCAACAAAAGCCCTTGTGGGAGTGGGCCTGCTAGCCTTTCCTCCAGGCTGCAGCTATAGCTTCACTGCATTGAACACAGAGAGTTTCCAGCTCAAAAACTTTAAAAAAAAGTATCATCCACATCAGATAAACACTGATAAGAGGTGTTTCGGAGGACATTGGTCAGTTTCCACCAGCAGATAACAGAGTATATTCCATAAAACACAGCTCTCTCAGACAGCAGCTCTCTCAGGCAGCCATCTTGGAATGTTGAAAAGCATAGAAAGTGTGAAATACACAGTATCTAGTGTTTATACAGTATCTAGTGTTTCTCAATTTATCTCAGATGGATTCCTCACAGTCAAATTAAGGGTCGATTCATACTCCACTTTTAGAGCCTAATTTATTTCGGTCCCGAAGCAACAGTTCTGTCTAAACTACGATATGGCGTCATTCGGAGCCAAATTAATGATGTTACACGGCATGCCCCCCGATCCTTTGAATGACGCCATATCATAGTTTAGACAGAGCCGAACAGAAAAATAAATTAGGCTCTAAAAGTGGAGTATGAATCGACCCTAAAGCTGCATTCACACTACAGATATATAGTTGAACGTTTAGCTTGCTTGGTCAATGTTATCTCAATGGAAACCAGCTTTAAAGCTTCCAAACCTTCGTTTGGTGTGTGTCCTGTATCTTTAAAGCTGGTTTCCATTGAGATAACATTGACTAAGCAAGCAAAACGTTCAACTATATATCTGCAGTGTGAATGCAGCATAAGAGGTGTAAAAGCTGGGTTCAAACCTGGATGGTTGGAGTGGCGCGATTACAAACAAAGTCAATGCAAAGACGAGACGACGCACGGCCGGGCGCGATGCGAACACGCGTGGCGCGAACGATCCGAACGGGGCGGCGTGAACGGCGCGAACGGTTGCTTCGGTGTCTTCGCCCCACTTGTAAAAATCCAACTGAAGCGACCTTCGCTTCACCCCCACTCCACCCATCACGTTCTGACAGCCAATCAGCTTTGATGTTGTCTGAAGACACAGAATTTTTGGGGTGTTTGGTGCTGGGACTTTTTTCGCCTTGATTCCAATGGGACGTGATGTTTTACCAACGCGGCCCTGCGCAACCAAAGTGAAGCGATAGAAGCGACTAGAATAGAAGAAATAGCTTCGGGTTTGGACGCAGCCTGAGACAGTGCAGGCACTCCAAAGGAAGGAGAATCTAAAAAACGAATCAATTCGAACTAATTGAATTACTAATTCTCATAATCAACTTTTTATTTTGTAAGTTGATTCTGATTCTGTAAATCGAAAAAGCGAATTAATTAAAACAAATTATTAACATCCAATTGATGCAATTAATTTAGACCATAATGAAGGTAAAACAAGGTAGTAAAGACAGACATTTTGACAATATGTTTACCATGTTTATCAGTAAAAAACAAAAGAAAAAATATATATGTTTAAGGTTATAGTACCTTCTGCACATTCACACTCATATCCATTGGGTCGATCGATGCACTTGGCCCCGTTTAGACAAGGTGTGCTGGAGCATTCGTCAATGTCAATCTGGCACATCTCACCACTGAAGCCTGAAACAATGAACAGCACCACAGGCATGCATGTGTAAGCACTGGGTTCAAACATTATTGATTCACTAATTTTTTCAAACTCAATGTTTTTTTTATTTTATTTTTTATTTATTTTTGCAGCTAAGCTTCTGTTATCATATTTGCTGACTGTTTTAGAAAATACAGATATGATACAGATACAGTATGAGCATTTTATCATCATCTCATTACATCGCGCTTCTTCATTTACGAGGATGCTTCCGATTATGATTTTCTTTGCAAATGCCAAATACCACCACCTCATGGACTCGAGTACAACTGCTTTACTGTACCTGGCATGCAGATGCAGGTGTAGTCTCCGATGCGGTCCAGACAGGTGCCGTCGTTCTGACAGGGGCTGGAGGCACACTCGTTGACGTCCTGTTCACAGCGCGGCCCGGCGTAGCCCCTCACACAGTTACAGGTGAAGGAGCCGTCAGTGTTCACACACTGGCCTCCGTGTTCACACGGGTTGGTGCCTGCATGATGGGAGACTTAAGAGGGTCAGCATACAAGGTGCATGGAATAAAGCAAAAACTAGACTGCACTCTGTCGAGGTGCCAACTTGTGCTTTGTGCACTCGTGGCCAGCGGAGCTCCCAAGTACTGTGGTCGGTGAGATGAGTGCTGTCTGTATGTACCTCTGTCCAGATGCCAACTTGCACCTTGTTATTTACGTATATCAGGTAGCACTTGTTGGTGGTGACGTCACCAAGAACACTGCTCCACTCCCTCATTGGCCCTGCCTTTGTACTGACGACCGGAAACAGACGGCTGGAAACAGACGGCACCGAAAGTAGTACTTGCACGCTCTGAAGGCGCAAGTAATAAAATCTTGTGATTTTATGACGATGATTAGGTTATTATATTATCATACCTATGTTGCTGCTGTTCTACATACAGCCAACCAGTTGAGGAAATCACATACTGAGGCTTTAACCATTCATGTTTATGGCAATGGCTTCTGAACATTTATTGTTAGTTTGACTACTTCAAATAGTCAAACTCTTACACTCTTACCAGTAAGACGCCTAAGGGCGAAACGCGACCTCGCCCTAAAGGGCGAGGTCGCACCATCTGTCTTGGTCTTGGCCATCTATCTTGGCCATATATGGATTCTGTTAGTGTGGTTCTCCTAACAGGGCATCATCTGGGATACAATCCCTTTTATGCCCATATATGGAGATCCCTGCTCTAAATATCTGACATCACTAATCCCTTTTATGCCCATAAATGGAGATCCCTAACAGAATCAATTTTTTGTCCATATATAGAGATCCCTGCTCCGAGAATCTGACTGAATCCCTTTTATGCCCATATATGGAGATCCCTGCTCTGAGTATCTGACATCACTAATCCCTTTTATGCCCATATATGGAGATCCCTGCTCTGAGTATCTGACATCACTAATCCCTTTTATGCCCATATATGGAGATCCCTGCTCTGAGTATCTGACATCACTAATCCCTTTTATGCCCATATACAGTATGGAGATCCCTAACAGAATCCATTTTATACCCATATATGGAGATACCTGCTCTGAGTATCTGACATCACTGTGATGTCACCTGTTTATGCCTAAATATGGAGATCCCTGCTCTGAGTATCTGACATCACTGCGATCTCACCTGTGATGTCACAGTGACACATCACCTCAGTATCAGGCGTTGCCACAGCAACGTACACAAAGGTTTGTGTACACATGTGGTGTGATGTCATACTGATGCGGAGATATGAGCAGGGCAAAGGTGTGACGTGACACGTGTGACCGACCGACCGACGGACGGACGGACGGCCGGTGGAGGTTTTGATACCAGTAAGACTCCCTAATAGGGAGATAAGCGACCGTTGGTCGCTTATCTCCACAAATAGGCCAAAAGTTTGTTTTACCAATTATCAAGACATACGGGCAGTTGACAGTTTGCCATGGTTACTCATTGAAGTTGAATCTCCATATATGGAGATAACCTACGCATCACACTAAGTCTGACCTCACCAGCCCATATTTGGGCATGAGCAACTTATGTCTCCATATATGGAGATATGATGACATCACACAGTCCTCAGCCGATGATGTGGCGTGATGTCATACAATACACAAACGAGCTCTACAGTATAAAGGGGCAATTCTTGCCAGGAAAGAAGCATTTCTTCGACTCAGACCTTATCGCCAGGGTTGGCTTATAGCAGCTGTCGGTAGGACCATATATGGATTCTGTTAGTGTGGATCTCCTAACAGGGCATCATCTGGGATACAATCCCTTTTATGCCCATATATGGAGATCCCTAACAGAATCCCTTTCATGCCCATATATGGAGATCCCTAACAGAATCCCTTTTATGCCCATATATGGAGATCCCTAACAGCATCCCTTTTATGCCCATATATGGAGATCACTAACAGCTAACAGAATCCCTTTTATGCCCATATATGGAGATCCCTAACAGAATCCCTTTTATGCCCATATATGGAGATCCCTAACAGAATCCCTTTTATGCCCATATATGGAGATCCCTAACAGAATCCCTTGTATTCCCATATATGGAGATCCCTAACAGAATCCCTTTTATGCCCATATATGGAGATCCCTAACAGAATCCCTTTTATGCCCATATATGGAGATCCCTAACAGAATCCCTTTTATGCCCATATATGGAGATCCCTAACAGAATCCCTTGTATGCCCATATATGGAGATCCCTAACAGAATCCCTTTTATGCCCATATATGGAGATCCCTAACAGAATCCCTTTTATGCCCATATATTATGGAGAAATCCCTGCTCTGAGTATCTGACATCAGTGTGATGTCACCTGTTTATGCCCATATATGGAGATCCCTGCTCTGCGTATCTGGTTGCTATGGTAAACAGTTGGTTGCTAGGGTAAACAGTTGGTTGCTAGGGTAAAACCATGGTTGCTAAGGTGGTTGCTAACGTACACTAACAGACCAGCAACAACAGACTGTTGCCACAGCAACGTACACAAAGGTTTGTGTACACATGTGGTGTGATGTCATACTGATGCGGAGATATGAGCAGGGCAAAGGTGTGACGTGTGACCGACCGACCGACGGACGGCCGGTGGAGGTTTTCATAGTAAACTGCTCCCTGACGGTCGCAACTAAACTGCGACCTGATGGTCGCAATCATGCTGATGTATAATGGATACCAGTAAGACTCCCTAATCGGGAGATAAGCGACCGTTGGTCGCTTATCTCCACAAACAATATGTCAAAATCGTCTAGGAAGGATGGTGTGAGTCATGCTGGCAGTATGACATCACACCGTACACAAATGACCCTTATATAAGACCGGCATTATCTACCGACAGATTAGTAACAAGATGTCAAAATCGTTGAAGGTTGAATCTCCAGATATGGAGATAACCAATACATCCCTCCATATATGGAGATAACCGACGAGTCTCACTAAGTCTGACCTCACAAGCCCCATATTTGGACACGAACAACATATAACTCCATATATAGAGACATATATGATACTACTGATTGCGACTTTTATGCCCAATTGCCCATATATGGAGATATCATCAGCCATGCCCTTTTATGCCCATATATGGAGATATCATCTGTCTGTCACTTCTATGTCCAAATATGGAGTTCTGTGTCAGCCATTCCCACATATTTCAAATTAGTGACATACTACAAGGGGACACATACTCATATTTGTTGATTATTTTGGTTTCTATGGTTACCAGATAAAGATATTTCACTTTGCACAATTTGTTGATTTTTAGTTGCTATGGTTACTTGATAAAGGCCTTTCACTCGTGTGTTGATATTTTGCCACACATGATCTCCAAATTTGGGCATGGTGCACTGTCACAGCTAGTGACATCACCAGCAGCGAAGCTAGCAGTGTGATTGCGGAGATATGAGCAGGGCAAAGGTGTGACGTGTGACGTGTGACCGACCGACGGACGGCCGGTGGAGGTTTTCATAGTAAACTGCTCCCTTACGGTCGCAACTAATGCTGATAATATTATTTCTTTATGCTAGTGTACTACTGTATATGTATATCTATGCTAATGCTAATTGTGGGCTCACCTATAGGCGAGCACACTTTAGTTATTGTCATTATTTATTTATTGTGGGCTCGCCTGTAAACAGGCGAGCACACTTTAGTTATTGTGGGCTCGCCTGTAAACAGGCGAGCACACTTTAGTTCTTGTCATTATTGTGGGCTCGCCTATAAGGCGAGCACACTTTAGATATTGTCAAAATTATTTATTGTATTGTCATTATTTATCTATCAGGCATATCAAGTTCTCCTCAAAACTTCGGTTCCTTTCTACTCCTACATACTTAGTGAGAAAATGAAAATAAAAACATCAATGTGTTCAGTTTACAGTGGCGAAGTGTGCTATTATTTTTTACAGCAATCGGCCAAATGGTGGCGCTGTAGGAAGCCTTCGAAAGTGCAAACTTTGAACAGGTTTAGCTCATGCTCTGTTTGAGGTACAGCCATGAAACCTGTATACACGTATGCGTCTCCTCATGCCGAACAACTTTTACCCTCTAACTTTTGACCTCTGACCTTTAGATCTCCCAGAATTTGGAATTATATGAAAAACAGTAAAAATCTATCTCCTCCTGGGATTTTTGCATAACGCGCACGAAACTTTTTTCACATGAACTTTGGACCAATACGGTCAGATTTATCTCGGCGGATTTCTTTTAAAGTGAAATATAATTTTTTAATAATTCAATGTATATTGTGGTTTTATGCAAATTATTCTTCGGCCTCTAAATCATACATGCAAAGTTACACGTTCATGGCATTTGGCAAAGATGTAGAGGGTTAGTCAAAGTATCACTGAAACCAATTTTATTCCAATCGGCCAAAGGGGGGCGCTATACGAAGCGTTTGAAATTTCAAACTTCAAACGGGCATAAGTCATGACTCGTTTCGTTTGAAGTCATGCAACTTGCTTACACGCGTGCTTTGACTCGAGCGGAAGACATCTGTGTCTTTGTTAAGTAAGCTCCGCCCTTAGATTTCCCGCCATTTTGAGCAGTTTGTGAAACGCTTAAACCCGCTTTTATTCTGGAATGTTCGCGTCACGTGCACAAAACTTTTTTTATGTGAACTTCGGACCGATATCTAAAGATCTGTCAGATCGGATTTTTAAAAAATTGAAACATGCTTTTTTAATAAATTCAATGAATATTGCAGTTTTATGCAAATTATTCTTCTGCCTCTAAATCATGTATGCAAAGTAACATGTTCATGGCATTTGGCAAAGATGTAGAGTGTTATTCCAAATATCACTAAAACCAATTTTACCCCAATTGGCCAAAGGGGGGCGCTATATCATTTTGAGCAGTTTGTGAAACGCTTAAACCTGTTAAGATTTTGCAATTTGCATGAAACATTCTACACACAATCTAAGGACCATTATCTAATATGCCTATGAAGTGCGCACACACAAAAAAATAATAATAATAATAAATATAGCTGGAAGCAGCGATAAAGTGGCCAAAGCCAAAAACACCTCAAATCATGAACACAGCCTGCAATGTGCATGAAATCTTGCAAGCACATTCCCAATAGGTCAAGGAACAAATACCACCCTTCTCGCATTGGCCTGTTATAGCGCCACCAGCGGGTCAACTTTTGTACAACACATTTTTGGAACAATATGGACCAATCTTTGACGTCAGTAACGTCAAAGAGAGCACTGCCTGCGATCTTGACATTTTGTACTTTTATAGCCATTGTTTTCTGGCTTGAAGCGAGCCCACAATTGTTTCGAAGGAACAATATTTTCTAGTTGTCATTATTGTGGGCTCGCCTAAAGGCGAGCACACTTTAGATGTTGTCATTATTGTGGGCTCGCCAGTACCTGGCGAGCACACTTTAGATATTGTCATTATTTATCTAGTAAGTTCTCCTCAATACTTTGGCACCTTTCAACTCCTACATACTTAGTGAGAAAATGAAAATAAAAACATCAATGTGTTCAGTTTACTGTGGCGAAGTGTGCTTTTTACTTTTTACAGCAATCGGCCAAATGGTGGCGCTGTAGGAAGCCTTCGAAAGTGCGATCTTTGAACAGGTATAGCTCATGCTGTGTTATACATACAGCCATGAAACCTGTATACACTTATGCGTCTCCTCATGCCAAACAACTTTTACCCTCTAACTTTTGACCTCTGACCTTTAGGTCTCCCACAATTCGGAATTATATGAAAAACAGTAAAAATCTATCTCCTCCTGGGTTTTTTTTGTTACGCGCACAAAACTTTTTTCACATGAACTTTGGACCAATACGGTCAGATTGATCAACCAGATTTTTTTTAAAGTGAAATATAGTTTTTTAATAATTCAATCAATATTGCGGTTTTATGCAAATTATTCTTCGGCCTCTAAATCATACATGCAAAGTTACACGTTCATGGCATTTGGCAAAGATGTGGAGGGTTAGTCAAAGTATCACTGAAACCAATTTTATTCCAATCGGTCAAAGGGGGGCGCTATACGAAGCGTTTGAAAGTTCAAACTTCAAACGGGCATAAGTCATGACTCGTTTCATTTGAAGACATGCAACTTGTTACACACGTGCTTTGACTCAAGCGGAAGACATCTGTGTCGTTGTTAAGTAAGCTCCGCCCTTCGATTTTCCACCATTTTGAGCAGTTTGTAAAACGCGTAAACCCGCTTTTATTCTGGAATTTTCGCTCCACGTGCACAAAACTTTTTTTACGTGCACTTTGGACCGATATCTAAAGATCTGTCGGATCGGATTTCTTTAAAATTGAAACATGCTTTTTTTAAATAAATTCAATGAATATTGCAGTTTTATGCAAATTATTCTTCTGCCTCTAAATCATACATGCAAAGTAACATGTTCATGGCATTTGGCAAAGATGTAGAGTGTTATTCCAAATATCACTAAAACCAATTTTACCCCAATTGGCCAAAGGGGGGGCGCTATATCATTTTGAGCAGTTTGTGAAACGCTTAAACCCGTTAAGATTTTTTTTTGCAATTTGCATGAAACATTCTACACACAATCTAAGGACCATTATCTAATATGCCTATGAAGTGCACACACACACAAAAAAATAATAATAATAAATATAGCTGCAAGCAGCCATAAAGTGGCCAAGGCCAAAAACACATCAAATCATGAACACAGCCTGCAATGTGCGTGAAATCTTGCAAGCACATTCCCAATAGGTCAAGGAACAGATACCACCCTTCTTACATTGGCCTGTTATAGCGCCACCAGCGGGTCAACTTTTGCACAACACATTTTTGGAACAAAATGGACCAATCTTTGACGTCAGTAACGTCAAAGAGAGCACTGCCTGCGATCTTGACATTTTGTAGTTTTATAGCCATTGTTTTCTGGCTTGAAGCGAGCCCACAATTGTTTCGAAGGAACAATATTTTCTAGTTTATCTATCGGACGGTAGACGGGAACTTCGGTTCCTTTCAACTCCTACATACTTAGTGAGAAAATGAAAATAAAAACATCAATGTGTTCAGCTTACAGTGGTGAAGTGTGCTATTACTTTTTACAGCAATCGGCCAAATGGTGGCGCTGTAGGAAGCCTTCGAAAGTGCGATCTTTGAACAGGTATAGCTCATGCTGTGTTATACATACAGCCATGAAACCTGTATACACTTATGCGTCTCCTCATGCCGAACAACTTTTACCCTCTAACTTTTGACCTCTGACCTTTAGGTCTCCCACAATTCGGAATAATATGAAAAACAGTAAAAATCTATCTCCTCCTGGGGTTTTTTTGTTACGCGCATGAAACTTTTTTCACATGAACTTTGGACCAATACGGTCAAACTGTCTTCGCGGATTTATTTTAAAGTGAAATATAATTTTTTAATAATTCAATCAATATTGCGGTTTTATGTAAATTATTCTTCAGCCTCTAAATCATACATGCAAAGTTACACGTTCATGGCATTTGGCAAAGATGTAGAGGGTTAGTCAAAGTATCACTGAAACCAATTTTATTCCAATCGGCCAAAGGGGGGCGCTATACGAAGCGTTTGAAAATTCAAACTTCAAATGGGCAAAAGTCATGACTCGTTTCGTTTTAAGACATGCAACTTGTTACACGCATGCTTTGACTCAAGCGGAAGACATCTGTGTCGTTTTTAAGTAAGCTCCGCCCTTCGATTTTCCGCCATTTTGAGCAGTTTGTAAAACGCGTAAACCCGCTTTTATTCTGGAATTTTCGCTCCACGTGCACAAAACTTTTTTTACGTGAACTTTGGACCGATATCTAAAGATCTGTCAGATCGGATTTCTTTAAAATTGAAACATGCTTTTTTAATAATTCAATGAATAAACGTCAAAGAGAGCACTGCCTGCCATCTTGACATTTTGTACTTTTATAGCCATTGTTTTCTGGCTTGAAGCGAGCCCACAATTGTTTCGAAGGAACAATATTTTCTAGTATTATTTATTATTGCTTTATTTCCAGACCACACCCTTTATCACACACCCATTGTAAATGGAATAAATATTCATAAAGAAGTCCCTTCTCCAGACCCAGCCTGATTCTCTGATCGGAATCTAGTCCATATTGTCCGCCCTCACCAGTAAACCCTGTTTCGAGTAATTGGAGGTGCCCCCCTTCGTTACAGTAACTAAAACTAAATCAACATTTGCTGTTAAAATTTGCACTGATCAGTACAAAGAAAGAAAAAATGAGAAAAAACATAATATCCAATCTCCTCCGTAAATGAGAATGTTCTTACTAGGGGTGTAACGATACAATTTAATAGCGATTCGATACATATCACGATACATGGTTGACAATACGATACATGGACGATATTGGTTAATTCATGGCGATACGATACGATTCGATTTAATTATTTAAAATCGATATAGTAACTATTTTAGCAAAGAAATTAAATCTGTGTGAAAGGTGTGGATAGTGCAGGTTTTTAAGGGAAACATGTATTATTATGGATATAAATAAGTAAACACAGTGATTATCTACCAAATACATGGACATTGTATATTGACAAACCTGCACCTTGACATGGACCCAGAGATTACACACATTTATCGATAAACCAGTGTAGCTATATGGAAAGGAAAAGTGATGAAACCTCTCCTTTTAATTTTTTCTTCTTAAAAATGCTAAATTCAAAGTAGTTAGTATCGATACTATCAATTCTTTACACTGCTGATTCGATACGATACAAAATAAAACGATACGATTCGATTTTAGCTGTTTTAATTTCAATATACTTCGATGTTATAAGTTAAAAACTATATTTCGATACAGTTACTATATCGTTACACCCCTAGTTCTTACCTTCAGCTTTCACTAAGTTCAGAGTATGTGTCCATAAGAATAGCAGACAGCTTTGCGTTATCAAATGCATCTTGTTTCTTCAGTGAACAACACTATAGAACATTCAAAGGCTAATAATGTGCAGTGGGATTTGTTTCACTCTGGTAATCATTGGCAGTAATCAATTGAGCAAACAAAACAGTTAGATAGATACCTTTACCTTTATTATCCCAAGGGGGAAACTCAGTTGCCCAATGGTAGCACAGCAGTAAACAGTTATTTACAAAGTTACAGAGAAGAAAGAAAACGGTAGGAAGAAACAAGAACAGTACTGTAACAGTACTTATCCAAAAAGCTACAGCACCCTTTCAAGCCCTTATCCAAAAAGCTACAGCACCCTTTCAAGCCCTTTCAAGGTTCAATAAAAAGACACCTTTGATACCTTCGCTCTCTCTGTCCAGTCCCTGGTGGGGATGTTAAAGACACTTGAAGGCCAGAATGGCTATGAGCTCCACTGTGGTTCACACGTGGACCGATTACTCAGCAAGATGCCTCCAGCCTATCGTGACGGCTTCGTAGAGTATTGCCTGACTCATCACATCCTACAGTCAGGTACTCACAGGACATACACTCTTCCTGACCTTGCTACATGGCTGCAGGTCAAGTCACAAGCCAAACGCATCTCCAGTCGTGCTGCAGCTCTTTATGAGAATGATAACCCCAAGCCAGTCAGGAAAGACCAATGGCCCATTCAGCCAAAGCAAAGGCCAACCCCAGTTTTCCTCACAGCGGAAGAGAAGGCTACTGCACCCAAGCCTACTCCCTACTGTCCCCACTGCGACAACCAAGACCATTACCTCAACTCCTGTGAGGAGTTCAAGAAGTTGAGCACCAACCAGATTGTCCTGTGGATTAAAGATGGCAATAGGTGTTGGAAATGTGGTCGAGGACATGCTGTAGACCAGGGGTTTTCAAAGTGGGTGACGGGGCACCCTGGGGTGCCGTGACAGCAGTTCAGGGGTGCCGCGAGATCATTTGATAATATTAGGAATTTATTTGGACACTTAAAAATATATTTAGTATCATTTTAAACTTGAAGTACAAAGTTATGTTCAGTCAGAGAGCACTGCCTGCGATCTTGACATTTTGTACTTTTATAGCCATTGTTTTCTGGCGTGAAGCGAGCCCACAATTGTTTCGAAGGAACAATATTTTCTAGTTTCTATACTATACTATATCAAGTATCCCAAAAACTTCGGTTCCTTTCAACTCCTACATACTTAGTGAGAAAATGAAAATAAAAACATCAATGTGTTCAGCTTACAGTGGTGAAGTGTGCTATTACTTTTTACAGCAATCGGCCAAATGGTGGCGCTGTAGGAAGCCTTCGAAAGTGCGATCTTTGAACAGGTATAGCTCATGCTGAGTTTGAGGTACAGCCATGAAACCTGTATACACTTATGCGTCTCCTCATGCCGAACAACTTTTACCCTCTAACTTTTGACCTCTGACCTTTAGGTCTCCCACAATTCGGAATAATATGAAAAACAGTAAAAATCTATCTCCTCCTGGGTTTTTTTTGTTACGCGCATGAAACTTTTTTCACATGAACTTTGGACCAATACGGTCAAACTGTCTTCGCGGATTTATTTTAAAGTGAAATATAATTTTTTAATAATTCAATCAATATTGCGGTTTTATGTAAATTATTCTTCAGCCTCTAAATCATACATGCAAAGTTACACGTTCATGGCATTTGGCAAAGATGTAGAGGGTTAGTCAAAGTATCACTGAAACCAATTTTATTCCAATCGGCCAAAGGGGGGCACTATACGAAGCGTTTGAAAATTCAAACTTCAAATGGGCAAAAGTCATGACTCGTTTCGTTTTAAGACATGCAACTTGTTACACGCATGCTTTGACTCAAGCGGAAGACATCTGTGTCGTTTTTAAGTAAGCTCCGCCCTTCGATTTTCCGCCATTTTGAGCAGTTTGTAAAACGCGTAAACCCGCTTTTATTCTGGAATTTTCGCTCCACGTGCACAAAACTTTTTTTACGTGAACTTTGGACCGATATCTAAAGATCTCTCAGATCGGATTTCTTTAAAATTGAAACATGCTTTTTTAATAATTCAATGAATAAACGTCAAAGAGAGCACTGCCTGCCATCTTGACATTTTGTACTTTTATAGCCATTGTTTTCTGGCTTGAAGCGAGCCCACAATTGTTTCGAAGGAACAATATTTTCTAGTATTATTTATTATTGCTTTATTTCCAGACCACACCCTTTATCACACCCATTGTAAATGGAATAAATATTCATAAAGAAGTCCCTTCTCCAGACCCAGCCTGATTCTCTGATCGGAATCTAGTCCATATTGTCCGCCCTCACCAGTAAACCCTGTTTCGAGTAATTGGAGGTGCCCCCCTTCGTTACAGTAACTAAAACTAAATCAACATTTGCTGTTAAAATTTGCACTGATCAGTACAAAGAAAGAAAAAATGAGAAAAAACATAATATCCAATCTCCTCCGTAAATGAGAATGTTCTTACTAGGGGTGTAACGATACAATTTAATAGCGATTCGATACATATCACGATACATGGTTGACAATACGATACATGGACGATATTGGTTAATTCATGGCGATACGATACGATTCGATTTAATTATTTAAAATCGTTATAGTAACTATTTTAGCAAAGAAATTAAATCTGTGTGAAAGGTGTGGATAGTGCAGGTTTTTAAGGGAAACATGTATTATTATGGATATAAATAAGTAAACACAGTGATTATCTACCAAATACATGGACATTGTATATTGACAAACCTGCACCTTGACATGGACCCAGAGATTACACACATTTATCGATAAACCAGTGTAGCTATATGGAAAGGAAAAGTGATGAAACCCCTCCTTTTAATTTTTTCTTCTTAAAAATGCTAAATTCAAAGTAGGTAGTATCGATACTATCAATTCTTTACACTGCTGATTCGATACGATACAAAATAAAACGATACGATTCGATTTTAGCTGTTTTAATTTCAATATACTTCGATGTTATAAGTTAAAAACTATATTTCGATACAGTTACTATATCGTTACACCCCTAGTTCTTACCTTCAGCTTTCACTAAGTTCAGAGTATGTGTCCATAAGAATAGCAGACAGCTTTGCGTTATCAAATGCATCTTGTTTCTTCAGTGAACAACACTATAGAACATTCAAAGGCTAATAATGTGCAGTGGGATTTGTTTCACTCTGGTAATCATTGGCAGTAATCAATTGAGCAAACAAAACAGTTAGATAGATACCTTTACCTTTATTATCCCAAGGGGGAAACTCAGTTGCCCAATGGTAGCACAGCAGTAAACAGTTATTTACAAAGTTACAGAGAAGAAAGAAAACGGTAGGAAGAAACAAGAACAGTACTGTAACAGTACTTATCCAAAAAGCTACAGCACCCTTTCAAGCCCTTATCCAAAAAGCTACAGCACCCTTTCAAGCCCTTTCAAGGTTCAATAAAAAGACACCTTTGATACCTTCGCTCTCTCTGTCCAGTCCCTGGTGGGGATGTTAAAGACACTTGAAGGCCAGAATGGCTATGAGCTCCACTGTGGTTCACACGTGGACCGATTACTCAGCAAGATGCCTCCAGCCTATCGTGACGGCTTCGTAGAGTATTGCCTGACTCATCACATCCTACAGTCAGGTACTCACAGGACATACACTCTTCCTGACCTTGCTACATGGCTGCAGGTCAAGTCACAAGCCAAACGCATCTCCAGTCGTGCTGCAGCTCTTTATGAGAATGATAACCCCAAGCCAGTCAGGAAAGACCAATGGCCCATTCAGCCAAAGCAAAGGCCAACCCCAGTTTTCCTCACAGCGGAAGAGAAGGCTACTGCACCCAAGCCTACTCCCTACTGTCCCCACTGCGACAACCAAGACCATTACCTCAACTCCTGTGAGGAGTTCAAGAAGTTGAGCACCAACCAGATTGTCCTGTGGATTAAAGATGGCAATAGGTGTTGGAAATGTGGTCGAGGACATGCTGTAGACCAGGGGTTTTCAAAGTGGGTGACGGGGCACCCTGGGGTGCCGTGACAGCAGTTCAGGGGTGCCGCGAGATCATTTGATAATATTAGGAATTTATTTGGACACTTAAAAATATATTTAGTATCATTTTAAACTTGAAGTACAAAGTTATGTTCAGTCAGAGAGCACTGCCTGCGATCTTGACATTTTGTACTTTTATAGCCATTGTTTTCTGGCGTGAAGCGAGCCCACAATTGTTTCGAAGGAACAATATTTTCTAGTTTCTATACTATACTATATCAAGTATCCCAAAAACTTCGGTTCCTTTCAACTCCTACATACTTAGTGAGAAAATGAAAATAAAAACATCAATGTGTTCAGCTTACAGTGGTGAAGTGTGCTATTACTTTTTACAGCAATCGGCCAAATGGTGGCGCTGTAGGAAGCCTTCGAAAGTGCGATCTTTGAACAGGTATAGCTCATGCTGAGTTTGAGGTACAGCCATGAAACCTGTATACACTTATGCGTCTCCTCATGCCGAACAACTTTTACCCTCTAACTTTTGACCTCTGACCTTTAGGTCTCCCACAATTCGGAATAATATGAAAAACAGTAAAAATCTATCTCCTCCTGGGTTTTTTTTGTTACGCGCATGAAACTTTTTTCACATGAACTTTGGACCAATACGGTCAAACTGTCTTCGCGGATTTATTTTAAAGTGAAATATAATTTTTTAATAATTCAATCAATATTGCGGTTTTATGTAAATTATTCTTCAGCCTCTAAATCATACATGCAAAGTTACACGTTCATGGCATTTGGCAAAGATGTAGAGGGTTAGTCAAAGTATCACTGAAACCAATTTTATTCCAATCGGCCAAAGGGGGGCACTATACGAAGCGTTTGAAAATTCAAACTTCAAATGGGCAAAAGTCATGACTCGTTTCGTTTTAAGACATGCAACTTGTTACACGCATGCTTTGACTCAAGCGGAAGACATCTGTGTCGTTTTTAAGTAAGCTCCGCCCTTCGATTTTCCGCCATTTTGAGCAGTTTGTAAAACGCGTAAACCCGCTTTTATTCTGGAATTTTCGCTCCACGTGCACAAAACTTTTTTTACGTGAACTTTGGACCGATATCTAAAGATCTCTCAGATCGGATTTCTTTAAAATTGAAACATGCTTTTTTAATAATTCAATGAATAAACGTCAAAGAGAGCACTGCCTGCCATCTTGACATTTTGTACTTTTATAGCCATTGTTTTCTGGCTTGAAGCGAGCCCACAATTGTTTCGAAGGAACAATATTTTCTAGTATTATTTATTATTGCTTTATTTCCAGACCACACCCTTTATCACACCCATTGTAAATGGAATAAATATTCATAAAGAAGTCCCTTCTCCAGACCCAGCCTGATTCTCTGATCGGAATCTAGTCCATATTGTCCGCCCTCACCAGTAAACCCTGTTTCGAGTAATTGGAGGTGCCCCCCTTCGTTACAGTAACTAAAACTAAATCAACATTTGCTGTTAAAATTTGCACTGATCAGTACAAAGAAAGAAAAAATGAGAAAAAACATAATATCCAATCTCCTCCGTAAATGAGAATGTTCTTACTAGGGGTGTAACGATACAATTTAATAGCGATTCGATACATATCACGATACATGGTTGACAATACGATACATGGACGATATTGGTTAATTCATGGCGATACGATACGATTCGATTTAATTATTTAAAATCGTTATAGTAACTATTTTAGCAAAGAAATTAAATCTGTGTGAAAGGTGTGGATAGTGCAGGTTTTTAAGGGAAACATGTATTATTATGGATATAAATAAGTAAACACAGTGATTATCTACCAAATACATGGACATTGTATATTGACAAACCTGCACCTTGACATGGACCCAGAGATTACACACATTTATCGATAAACCAGTGTAGCTATATGGAAAGGAAAAGTGATGAAACCCCTCCTTTTAATTTTTTCTTCTTAAAAATGCTAAATTCAAAGTAGGTAGTATCGATACTATCAATTCTTTACACTGCTGATTCGATACGATACAAAATAAAACGATACGATTCGATTTTAGCTGTTTTAATTTCAATATACTTCGATGTTATAAGTTAAAAACTATATTTCGATACAGTTACTATATCGTTACACCCCTAGTTCTTACCTTCAGCTTTCACTAAGTTCAGAGTATGTGTCCATAAGAATAGCAGACAGCTTTGCGTTATCAAATGCATCTTGTTTCTTCAGTGAACAACACTATAGAACATTCAAAGGCTAATAATGTGCAGTGGGATTTGTTTCACTCTGGTAATCATTGGCAGTAATCAATTGAGCAAACAAAACAGTTAGATAGATACCTTTACCTTTATTATCCCAAGGGGGAAACTCAGTTGCCCAATGGTAGCACAGCAGTAAACAGTTATTTACAAAGTTACAGAGAAGAAAGAAAACGGTAGGAAGAAACAAGAACAGTACTGTAACAGTACTTATCCAAAAAGCTACAGCACCCTTTCAAGCCCTTATCCAAAAAGCTACAGCACCCTTTCAAGCCCTTTCAAGGTTCAATAAAAAGACACCTTTGATACCTTCGCTCTCTCTGTCCAGTCCCTGGTGGGGATGTTAAAGACACTTGAAGGCCAGAATGGCTATGAGCTCCACTGTGGTTCACACGTGGACCGATTACTCAGCAAGATGCCTCCAGCCTATCGTGACGGCTTCGTAGAGTATTGCCTGACTCATCACATCCTACAGTCAGGTACTCACAGGACATACACTCTTCCTGACCTTGCTACATGGCTGCAGGTCAAGTCACAAGCCAAACGCATCTCCAGTCGTGCTGCAGCTCTTTATGAGAATGATAACCCCAAGCCAGTCAGGAAAGACCAATGGCCCATTCAGCCAAAGCAAAGGCCAACCCCAGTTTTCCTCACAGCGGAAGAGAAGGCTACTGCACCCAAGCCTACTCCCTACTGTCCCCACTGCGACAACCAAGACCATTACCTCAACTCCTGTGAGGAGTTCAAGAAGTTGAGCACCAACCAGATTGTCCTGTGGATTAAAGATGGCAATAGGTGTTGGAAATGTGGTCGAGGACATGCTGTAGACCAGGGGTTTTCAAAGTGGGTGACGGGGCACCCTGGGGTGCCGTGACAGCAGTTCAGGGGTGCCGCGAGATCATTTGATAATATTAGGAATTTATTTGGACACTTAAAAATATATTTAGTATCATTTTAAACTTGAAGTACAAAGTTATGTTCAGTCAGTTCTAACCAAAATGTCTATTATCTCAACGTTTTCCTCGCAACATAATCGCTAAAATATGCCATAAATATAATGTGCTGGGAGTGAAAATCATATAATTTAAGGGTGCCTCGGATGAAAAAAATATTTATAGAGGTGCCCTCAGCCAAAAAAGTTTGGGAACCCCTGCTGTAGACAATTGCAGCCTGAAACGCCCATGCAAAGTCTGCAAAGAGCTGCACCTTACAGTCCTGCATGACTCCATCCAAGAAACCTCCACCTCGTCCTTGATGGTCAGCCTACCGACCACCAGAGTATCTCAGGGAGTCATGATGAAAGTGGTGAAGGTGCTCCTCCACAACGGTCACCACACCATGGAGGCCCATGCTATCCTCGATGACGGATCCGAGAGAAGTATTATTCTCCCTGAGGTCGTGCAGAGACTCAAACTCACAGTCTGCCCAGAGACTCTCCCATTGCGAACTGTCCACCAGCCTGTCAAACTACTTGATGGTGCCGCAGTTTCATTAGAGATATCCCCGCTGCTCAAGCCTACTGAACGGTACAAAATCTCTAATGCCTTCACTGCTAATGGGTTAAGCTTTGCCGAGCACACTTATCCAGTTACTGCTCTACAGCAGCAGTACCAACATTTGAGAGGGCTTCCATTACCGCCAGTGGACCATGCCCTGCCATTACTGCTGATCGGGTCTGACCTACCCCATCTGATCACTCCCATCCAGCCTGTATGTCGAGGACCACAGGATGGACCTGTCGCCACCCAAACACTACTTGGTTGGTCACTCCAAGGTCCAATGGGTCCCATCCAAAGCCCATATGGTGAGCAACAATGCTTCCATATCACAACTGCTTTACTCTCCAGTGAGAACCTCAGTCATACCAACCGCCCTTGGCAAGTTGACACCCTGACTTCTAAGGTAGCATCCAGGTCTGAGCAGGACCAGCAGACAGCCACTGTCACACCCCTCCTCTGGCCAACTTCAGCTGCCACTTTACAAGCTATGCAGGAGGCTTTACTGCCCAGCCTTCAAAGTGCAGAGCATCTTGCCGTAGAACCCCAGCAGACTGAGTCCTACTGCTCCATGGGAGTGGTGTCTGTAGCTCCTACTTCCAAGGTCCCTGACCTCAGCCTCTTCCACACACGGAAGGAGCTTCTCCAAGTCACTGCGAGGTCCCTTCACGGGGCGGCTGCCCCCGATACAAGCCTGCCTCACCATGCCCATGACTACATTGCAGCAGAGAGGACGCTGTTGCAACCAGCCCAGATGGACTCATTCCCAAATAAAGTCAAAGCCAAAGCCTTCAAGGGCAAATGTCCCATTTCCCCATTTAACCAGCTGGACCCCCTTACGCCAGATCAGATCATCCCAAACCTTCTGGACATGGAACGCCGAGACTCATCTCTTCTTCAACTGACAGAGCGACACAGCCAGGCACTGATAGACAGTTTCTGGTCCACCTTCATCCGTCAGTACCTACCAGGGCTGAGCTTCCCAGACACTTCAATGAAGATGCCCCTGACAGCCTTTCTTAGTTGTTCAAATGTCCAGATAGACATTTGGGGGCGGCTGTGTCAGAAAGCCTGTCAGTGACGCCTAGTGGCTGGACTTGGTCATGGACTGCAGACAGGTGTTTCAGTTTCTAATTAGCTACAGACAGGTGTTTCATTAGGTAATCATCTGCAGAGGCTTTCTTGATTCATTATAGTGTTTGCCACAGAGAGGACAAGTCACAATGCTCTCTGTGCATTTCTGTTTAATCCATTTTCCTTTGTGTGCGTTCATGAAACCAAAGTAAGTCCATCTTCCATGGTCTGTTCTTGAGTATTTAGATGCCTCTATGCCTCTGTATGTTGTGTTATATCATATATGCTTAATTGAGAGCACATGCTGTATTTGTTTGGCTAGTAGCCTAGCTCCTCACTGACTGTTCTTGTTTGTAGACTTCTACACTTTGTATTTTTATATTGTGAGGAGGTTTATTTCTTTACTTATGTGATTTACTGTATTTGGACAGTTTATCTGAGTTTATATTTCTACATTTAAGAGTTTGGTGGATGTTTGAGATACCTTGAAGATTATTGTTTATCTGATTACAGTACACCAGTAAGACGCCTAAGGGCGAAACGCGACCTCGCCCTAAAGGGCGAGGTCGCACCATCTGTCTTGGTCTTGGCCATCTATCTTGGCCATATATGGATTCTGTTAGTGTGGTTCTCCTAACAGGGCATCATCTGGGATACAATCCCTTTTATGCCCATATATGGAGATCCCTGCTCTAAATATCTGACATCACTAATCCCTTTTATGCCCATAAATGGAGATCCCTAACAGAATCAATGTTTTGTCCATATATAGAGATCCCTGCTCCGAGAATCTGACTGAATCCGGGTCAGTGACGTGACGCCCCAAAAAACATGTTTTTTAAAAAACTTTAAATAGCAGGCATAAAAATTATTTACTTTTGTTCTACTCACTCTCAACTTTATGGAAACACATTTTGTTTTTAGATATTTTATTGGAATCAGACTTTATTGAGCAGTTTGTTGTACTTGTGCCTAAAACCGTCATCTGGTGTGACATGACAATAATTGTTCATAAAATGAAAATGGAGTACACCTTTCTTAAGTTACTCACTTTATCAAAGTCCTTTATCATAACTAACCTGTGATCCACTATAGTTTTGTGAAAATTAATTGAATCTGTATATTTTTTTCATAATCAACACTCTGTGTGAGGCCCATGTTGTCGATCTTTCAACATATTTAAATTTTATTCTGACAAAAACTTTCTTTAAAATTACACAAATATTTGTGACTCTTCCTGATACTATTTTCTATGTAAACCATACACATTTTTTCGGTTTCATCATTAATAAAGGTATGATTTCTCACTATTTGGAATGTCACACCAGATGACTTAGTGTCACACCAGATGACCATATCTTCATGTGTCAAAGCAAACTGTGTTTTAACCTACCTATTAGTGAGTACTGAACTTTACTGATTGATTAAACAATTACCCAGGAAAAACAGCAACAGTAAAATTGCTTTAACATTAAATAACATGGCCTTAATATTTCTGAACAGGATAGTATTGTTGGGCCTTAACATAGGATAACAAAGAATTGTAGTAGTAGATGGATGATGAGGATGTGCACAGGAATGCTACGCACACCTAAGTCTTCTGCCGGCCCACGGCAGAAGGATCTTAACTCATTGAGTGCCAATCCCGAACTAGTTCGGCTTTATTAGCGTATCGTAGTGTGCCGATCCCGAACAAGTTCGGCTTTTAAAAAAAAAAAAAAAAAAAAAAAAAAAAATTTTTTTTTTTTTTTTTTGAAAAAATTTTTTTTGAATTTTTTTTTTTTTTTTTGGGACCCCATCAAATCTGGTGAACATGATTTCAATCGCGATTTTGCATGTTCCACCCCCATACAACCCCATCTAACATACAGGGCAGCCATTTTTGTTTACATTACATGTAAAACATAATGGCGATTATCTCAAGAATGCCTGAACGGATTTCCAATCGGATTTTTTTGTTTGAAAGCTGTGAACAAACTGCACAAATCCACTCCAATGCAATCCAGGATTGCATTGGATTTTTTAGAGCTCATTCTTCTCTGTTTTTTTCCCATGCATGAGGTGTGCAAGGTTTAATCATGGCTAAGTTGACGAAAATAAGGCTTCTAAAATGCTTGGTAGCCAATAGCTAACTTCAAGCTAACTTCATCCTCTTCCTGTACATGCACAAAGGAAAGTGTCCTTTCCTTTGTAAAAAAAGTCATGGCTCCAGGGCTTGGGCATGCATTACCAGCATATCTCTATTATTCTCTGGTCACTGGGCGCCCTCTAGTGGTGATAGGCTGGCACTCAATGAGTTTAAAGAGACAATAAGGTGCATAGCCACACTGGGAGCCAAGGCAACATTTTATTAACACCAATTATTGGAAACAACTCAGCATTCAGGTGTATTACTTTTTTCCGAAGTCTCCTGAACTTGAACACAGCATTTTGAGTTGAACAAATTTATTTACGAATCATGCCGTTACACCACATCTCCACTAGCTAAAGAGTGCTGGGTTGTGCAACTCCGAAAATAGCTGATCTACAAGCTCTCGCAGCACAATGCGTTGAGATCAGCTATTTTCGCTATGTTTGTCTCGGGTCCTACCTTACCTCATTGTCCAGTCCAGTGAGTGAAAGTACAAAAGTATTAGATTAGATTAGAATAGACATTTAGACTGCATTGTACATCAGCCAGTCACATTTGGTGAGGGTATAGACATTTAGACTGTATTGTACATCAGCCAGTCACATTTGGTGAGGGTAGCAAACCGTTTGCCCTGTTGCGGTTCTGCTATGCCACAGACAACTTCCTGCTCTTTGTAGAAAATGCAGTCTCGCCCCTTTGGCCAGACAAAACCATTTTTCATTTTTCCAAGTTGATTCATGCAGTTTATCTCTAGCCCCTCCTTATTAATGGTAACAATCTGCCCCACATATGGCTTTCCCTCATATTTGATTATGACAAACTGTCCTTGTGTGTATTCATCTGAGGAGGTGTCTGAATCCTCAGCTTGGGCCTCTCCAATAGATGCACTTGTGTCCAGCACCTGAGTAGAAGACCTTCAGGAGGAGACATTTAAATGTAATTTATTTGTCAGGTAGATTGTTTTTAGTAGTAAAATGTAATTACTAGCAAGTCCTCAAGTTTGCCAAGTATGTTATACTCACTGAGCTCCGGAAGCTGTTTTGGGCCTGCAGCTGACCTGGGAAGGGGGCAGTTCCGCAGATGGGCCACCTTCTTTTTTTTTGTTTTGCTGTATCCAAGTAAGGATAAGAACAGCTATGGTTTTGTTTATGCCCTTCCTCCATATCCATTCATTCATCACTATACAGTATGTTTGTGTATTTTGGAAATAATAAAATCACATTTTCTGTACCACCCATTTTCTGTTGTCAAGTGTCTTATATTAACTGCTTATAATGGATAGTTATTATAAAGTGTTACCACAATATAAGGTTTAGGTTTCTGTGAAGGGGTTTCTGCTCTGTCTGATGAATTTGCTGTATCACCGAATGAAGCTAAATTAAATTATGTAAAAATGTTTAAAACGTTGTTTTAAACATGTTAAAATGTTTTAAATGGACAAAAGAAACATGGGACTTGTTATTTATTGTTATGTCTGTAGGAAAATACAGTATATATCATCTGGTGTGACAATCAAGTCATCTGGCGTGACAAGCAGATATGTCACACCAGATGACGAAGTGTCACACCAGATGACGTTTTCTGCATTTAGGACTACCTTGAGGCTACCAGGTACACATTAGCATGCTAACAACATGCTAGCTATAACAAAACAACCTAGATTTACATGTAATTATGACCAAAGTTTCAAATAACTTTTGCTTTATTAATGAAAAAGGTGTCACACCAGATGACATCCAGAAGTGCCACACTTGTCAAAGTTTCAACAAGATGGCATTTCATGAAAATGTTAAAATCATAACTCACCTCAGACACCTGTCTTGCAGTTGTGCTGGGAGTGCTGAATAGCCTTACAGAAGAAGGACCTCTCTAGCCCAGTAGGTGTCCAAATTATTGCCTGTTTAATTTTTCCAAACTAGTGTCACACCAGATGATTTTGGTTTGGGGGACAAAATCTTTTTGATCAGAAATGACTGAAAACATTATGCTTGGACTTTGAAAAGATATAGGCTCACAAATAGACATTTTTTTTGCCTAAATTCATTTTTAAATGAATTTTAGCAATTCTTTTTCTTAGTTTTATTCAAGTTCCCACTTTGAGAAACAAGGTCGGGACAGTCACACCAGATGACATTTACCATGTTTGGTTGAAGATTCTGAAGAAATGAGGAATGAAATGTTTTAATCTTGAGTAAGTTCACATAAAGCTTAATGTCCTGCACAATATTCAGAAGGTTTTTGACAAATATATTTTTTATTTATACATGTTTGACACCGAGGACAGCGAAAACGCTACGTCACGTCACCCACCCATCCCTTTTATGCCCATATATGGAGATCCCTGCTCTGAGTATCTGACATCACTAATCCCTTTTATGCCCATATATGGAGATCCCTGCTCTGAGTATCTGACATCACTAATCCCGTTTATGCCCATATATGGAGATCCCTGCTCTGAGTATCTGACATCACTAATCCCTTTTATGCCCATATACAGTATGGAGATCCCTAACAGAATCCATTTTATGCCCATATATGGAGATACCTGCTCTGAGTATCTGACATCACTGTGATGTCACCTGTTTATGCCTAAATATGGAGATCCCTGCTCTGAGTATCTGACATCACTGCGATCTCACCTGTGATGTCACAGTGACACATCACCTCAGTATCAGGCGTTGCCACAGCAACGTACACAAAGGTTTGTGTACACATGTGGTTTGATGTCATACTGATGCGGAGATATGAGCAGGGCAAAGGTGTGACGTGACACGTGCGACCGACCGACCGACGGACGGACGGACGGCCGGTGGAGGTTTTGATACTAAACTGCGACCTGACGGTCGCAATTAACCGAAAATAGACGATTTACAACCTCACAACATGTCGCAGCACAACGTTTGGTGAGCCTGTAGATCTGCTATTTCCGGTGCACGGGTACTAGAAGACATGCCAGCCTCTATGGAATCCAAATGACTGAAATCGGTCATGGCGACAGAGAACTTTAATCCATGAAGGTGACTGTCATAAAAATAAAAATAAACTGTAATAACATAATGGAATGTAATATAACTGTTACTTTAATAATTATGTGATGGTAAACGTACCGTAAACGTAACAATTTAAGATTTTACTATTTACAGTTTAGGCATTTAGAGGACGCTCTTATCCAGAGCGGCTTAACAATAAACAAGGTAAATAATCAATCATGTACTGTAAATAGGCTACAAAGAGAGAACAGTGCAGTGCCTCAGGAAACTAGGACACCAGGTAAACAATGAACCTAGCAACTGTCTAAACAACATGTAAATAACATTCTGCACATTGAAACTATGGCGTAGCCAAGTGCTAGAGGGTGAGGTGGAGACTGAGGAGGTGAGTCTTCAGATCCGGTGGAAAATTGGGTGAGTGAGTCTGCAGTTCTGTCTGCAATGGGGCGTTTATTCCACAGCTTGGGAGCATACAGTAACATGATCGTAAGGTAACGTTACGTTACCACCAAAATGTGGAATGCCTTGACAGACACCATTCATTAAAGGAAGTGTAAAACTGCCCTGAAAGTACATCTACAGTATCAGGAGACCACAAATAAAAGGGAGGTAAATGACATTCCCATCTCTTTTGTACATAGAGGGCCCTATTTTCGTCCATATCCCTAAACTTCTTGGCCTATTTTACTATTTTGACAAACATTCTTAAATAGTTCAAATAGCTGATCTACAAGCTCACAACGTGTCGATGTAGATCAGCTAATTTCAAATGTTTTTCAAAATAGTAAAACAAGGCAAAGACATTTAGGGATAAGGGTTAAGGCATTTACGAAAACATAGCTCATAGTGTATTTGTCAATGACATGTATTATTGTTTTAATTTCGTATGCTATGTTGATGAATTTAATATATAGGACCACAATGGAAACAAGGCCCCAGAACTTTTTTGTGTCATTCATACTTTTAGCTTTGATGTCTTACCGTACCATGTGCCGTTTACATTTCTGATTAATCAATCAAAAACATAACGTAACAAAAACGTACGTAACAAGTCAGAACAGAGGCCAGGCTGAGGAACAGCGTAATGGAATAAAATGTTACCTGTAGGCAGTGGTGGGAAAAGTACTCAAATATTTTACTTAAGTAAAAGTATCAATACTGCAATATAGAAATACTCTGAATTACAAGTAAAAGTCTGGAATTAAAAATGTACTTGAGTAAAAGTGTTGGCATTAAAATGTAAAAGTACCAAAAGTAAAAGTACCAAATGAACGTTTGAAAATAGCCTAAGTATAAAATAGGACTAAAGTGGTTAATGTATGTTTTTTTTGTTTAGTTTTTTAAGTACAATATGGATAGTAGTGGATTAAAGTATTATTAAAGTTTAAAGTAAAAGTATTGGAAATTGGAAATACCCATGTAAAGCACAAATACCTCAAAATGTTACTTAATTACAGTATATGAGTGAATGTGATTAGTTGATTTACACCACTGCTTGTAGGTATATAAACCCACAGCTAGAGTAAGTGCATGTAACTAAGGCAGTGTTTTATGGCTCCTTCTCACCGATGCTACACTCGTCTCTGTCGATGTTGCAGGTGCTGCCCACGTAGCCGGCTGGACAGTTACAGTTGAACATGCCGTTGATGGGGTTGGTGTCGCACTGGGAGCCCTCTCTGCACGGGTTGCTGATGCACGCGTCGTCTATGTGGCACAGCAGACCTGGAGGGAGGGAGGGAGGGGGGCATGGAGAGGAGTCAGCCAATGCACTGCTTCTCAAACTTTCATAAAGGGCGAGCTGGAAAAGTGGCATTTGACATGTGTCAGGCATGTGCCATTTCCCAAAGTGGCATATGCTGTTTCTCCATAAAGGGCGAGCTGGAAAAGTGGCATTTGACATGTGTCAGGCATGTGCCATTTCCCAAAGTGGCATATGCTGTTGCCAAAGTGGCATATGCTGTTGCCAAAGTGGCATATGCTGTTGCCGAAGTGGCGCGTGCTGTTGCCAAAGTGGCATATGCTGTTGCCGAACAAAGTGGCGCGTGCTGTTGCCAAAGTGGCATATGCTGTTGCCAAAGTGGCATATGCCGTTGTCAAAGTGGCATGTGCTGTATGCCATTGCCAAAGTGGCGCGTGCTGTTGCCAAAGTGGCATATGCTGTTGCCAAAGTGGCGCGTGCTGTTGCCAAAGTGGCATATGCCGTTGTCAAAGTGGCATGTGCTGTATGCCATTGCCAAAGTGGCGCGTGCTGTTGCCAAAGTGGCATATGCTGTTGCCAAAGTGGCGCGTGCTGTTGCCAAAGTGGCATATGCTGTTGCCGAAGTGGCACGTGCTGTTGCCAAAGTGGCATATGCTGTTGCCGAAGTGGCATGTGCTGTATGCCATTGCCAAAGTGGCATGTGCGGTTGCCAAAGTGGCATATGCCGTTGTCAAAGTGGCATGTGCTGTATGCCATTGCCAAAGTGGCATGTGCGGTTGCCAAAGTGGCATGTGCCGTTGTGAAAGTGGCTATTCCTTATGCCGTAGCCAAATTGACATGTGCCGTTGTGAAAGTGACATATTCCAGACTTTAATTATTCTACTCGAACACTCTGAAGATTTATTAGTGACATGCTACCACCCAGTGGATGTTTTGTGAAGCGTGCGAGGAGGGGGGGACTCACGGGAGGACAGACCAATATCATGAAGTTTGGGAGAAAACAAAAAAACAAAAACATATGGATGTGTCTATGTGTGTGTATATGTGTAGGCACATGTGTATACACTAAGAATATAATTTAAAAAGGAAAATGGGGAAATTATAAGCAAAGGAATGATTAAAAAATAAAAGAAAATAGAGATGGTTAATGATGACTTCCGTGAGGTCCCCCTTCCTCGGCACTGATTGTGATTAATAAGGAGGGTTTATAGGGGAGGGCTATGCTAAATACTTTTCAAGCAAAATAGGGTGAGAGAGAGTAGTGTAATAATTATTTTATTTTTTATTTTTTCATGGTCTCTGGTTCTTTAAAAGAACAATATTTTGTTGATGACCATCATAGATGTTTTTGAAGGGGGGAACTAGGCGGCTACTGGCATGCTCTTTTACATAGGTATCTCTTACAGTAACAATAACTTTTAATTTTCATTTTTTCATTTATATTTACTATAATAGTCTGGAACAAGATTTAAACTTAACCCACAATACTGGGTCTGTAATACTGTGAATGAGGGGGGCCCCCGCAAAGCGACTAGATTGAGTTATGGTTAGCCAGATTGAGGATTGGAGGGGGCGAGGCAAGCGAGCCTCTTTACCTTGGGGGTTAATTTTTGTTGTTTATATTATTATTTGTTTGATGTTTAAAAAATTGCAGTTTGAGCATGTGCAGTGTATGGTACAGGGAAGGAAAAAAAAGTCAAAAAGGGAAAATTTAAATGCAACCTAACGATTTGAGAGTGGTGTCATTAAATGTTAATGGATTAAATAATCCGGTTAAAAGGAGCAAAGTCTTGGCAAAATTCAAAAGGGAAAAGATGCAAGTGATATACTTACAGGAAACGCACTTAACTAAACAAGAACATGAAAAATTTAAGAAGCTTGGATATAAGAACACATTCTATAGTTCATACATGAAGCAGAGTAATAGAAGAGGTGTAGCCATATTAATATCAAACACAACTAAATTTGAAGTAAGCAAAGGGATATGTGATAAGGAAGGGAGATATATTGTAGTAAAAGGAAAATTGGAAGACCAAATGGTCACGTTGATAAATGTCTATGCTCCCCCGGATAGTGGGAAATCAGTGTTTGAGACTATATTTGATGTTATTAACAAAGAGGCGGAAGGAATTTGGCTTTGTGGAGGAGATATGAATGTGACCTTGAACTACAATCTAGACACAACAAGCACAAATAGAAACAAAACGCAAATTAATAAATACATAAACACAATGATGACGGAATTGGGTATAATAGATGTGTGGAGGGAGCTGCATCCATTAGAGAGGGACTATACACATTACTCAGCCCCACACCAAATGTATAGTAGGATAGATTTGTACCTCATGAATAAGGAAGAAATACACAGAGTAAAGGATTGCAAAATAGGAGTAACGGATCTCTCGGATCACAGCGCAATATATTTGACAATGCACCTAAACAGTAGGAAGAAGAACACTGTATGGAGACTAAATGTGGGTATCCTAAACAATATGGGAGTTGTAGAAACTACAAAAAGAGATATAACTACATACTTAGAGGAAAATGATAATGGGGAAGTTGAACCGACAATCTTATGGGATGCTATGAAGGCGGTTCTTAGGGGAAAGCTTATAGCCCAAACGTCCTATATGAAAAAAGCTAGACTGGGGATATACCAAAATCAAATTGAAAAATTGAAGGACTTGGAACAACAACATAAAACAACAAGAGACCCGAAGCTATTAGACCCAATTAAGGAGACAAGAAAAGAAATAGACAAAATGCTTCAAGATGAAGTGGAAAAGAAGACCCGATTTATGAAACAGACCTACTATGAAGGGGGCTCCAAGGCAACGAAAATGTTAGCCAGACGACTAAAAAAACAACAAGCTTTAAATAATATACACAAAATAAGAGATCCTAGGAACAATACACTACTGTATGAACCAGAAGCTATAGAAAAGGTATTTGAAGATTACTACAAAACACTATACACACAACCACCATCGGCAGAGGAAGACGAAATGGAGCAACTCCTAAACTCACTAGATCTACCTACATTGGGGACAAGTCAGAACAAAATGTTAAATTCTAGCATTACGATAGAAGAAATAGAAGACGCAATTCGGAGAACCAAAAATAACAAGTCGCCAGGAACTGATGGGTTCCCGTCAGAATTCTATAAGACCTATAAGGAAGAATTAATCCCTCTATTGATGAACTCCTTTAACTATACCCTCAGAAAAGGAAAGATCCCTCCCTCATGGAAGGACGCGATCATATCAGTAATCCATAAAGAGGGAAAAGATAAAGAGTACTGCAATAATTATAGACCAATTTCGTTATTAAATGTGGATTACAAGCTATACACTTCTATCATCTCAAAAAGATTTGAAAATTTCATGACAGATTTAATAGAGGAATGTCAAACTGGATTTATTAAGGGAAGACAAACACAAGATAACATAAGAAGGGCTTTACATGTTGTTGAGGAAATACAAAGGACAAAGACAAGTGCTATATTAGTAAGTATTGATGCGGAAAAGGCTTTTGATAGCGTGAATTGGTTATTTTTATATAAAGTAATGGAGAGACTAGGATTTAATGAGAAATCTATACAGATTATAAAAACATTGTATCAGGAGCCGACGGCAAGGGTCAAAATAAATGGAAGTCTCTCAAGGAGCTTTAAGTTGGAGAGATCTACCAGGCAGGGTTGCTGCTTATCCCCAACGCTATTCGCAATCTTTATTGAACCATTAGCCCAACTAATCAGAGAAAACAAAGAAATTGAAGGGATAACGATCAAGAATAATGAACACAAAGTGGGGCTATTCGCGGACGATGTACTGATCTATCTACAAAAACCAGACACGAGTTTTCCTAAATTAATGGAACTACTTGAGGACTATGGTCGATACTCAGGATATAAACTCAATGTCACAAAAACACAAATATTGACACTAAACTATATACCCACGCCATTGATTAGAGAAAACTATCAACTTAAATGGGATTCGGAAATGATTAAATACTTAGGGGTAAATATCACAAAAGAAAGGGACAAATTATACGACGCTAATTATATACCTATAAATCGGGAAATTAACTCACTTAGCGCCGAGCGAGCCAGATTTCAATATGAATCTGCGCTTATAACGCCAGGAAATAGCTATATTGAATCCCCAAAATCACATTACATAAACAGGTACACGTGCCTGCAGATGCCACAAGATGACCACTAGAGTGAGCCATAGCTCATAGACTTTCCATGGTCCCATGTTAAGTCAGAATAAAAAACAAGGTTCATGACATAACAGGATGGTACAATGACATGCTCTCCATTGACATTCAATGGACAGGCCGCGGGCCGCCATTTGAGCTCAATACTGCTCAATTCGTGCTTGATCGTCTCAAACCACCATTGGTATGGGCATCGGAACGTATATAGATGCCACACAGAAAGTTTCCGAATCAAAATCCGACCTAGTGAAGCTACGTGAGGGTCGGATGGTTTGCATTGAGCCTAGCGGCTAACAGAGGCCTACGTAAACAGGAAGCTATGGCTTAAAGGTGACGTCATAATCGTATCCTTTTTTTTCACGGTTTTCATCTGTATGCTAGTCGAAGGTAAGCTAACCGTTCCGCTCCGTCTATCAACCCAAATTAAAAGCTTAAACAATGCTTTTATATAAAAGTCGCTCCGAGTCGCTCGGCACTAAACGCCATCATTAGTTAGTCGCCCCGAAAGTCGCTCGGCGCTAAGTGAGTTAAAAGAGATCTGGAAAGGTGGTCAGTACTATGTCTGGACTTTAGCTCGAGAATAGAGATAATCAAGATGAATATATTAGCAAGACTTTTATATTTGTTCCAGTCTCTACCAGTAATGGTACCACAAAAACAGTTCATAGAGTGGGATAAATGCATATCAAAGTTTGTATGGGGAGGTAAAAAACCCAGAATCAGATTTGAAACTCTGCAGCTGCCCAAAGAAAAGGGAGGAATGGCATTACCAAACTTGAGAGAATACTATAATGCAGCCCAAATTAGATTTTTAGTATGCTGGTGCAATCCAGGATATACTGCAAAATGGAAGGATATTGAATTGGACCAGGGAGGGGGACAAAAGCAAAATTTGATTTCAAACAAGGAATTGGGAAAAAAATTAGAGAAAGAATTAGACCCAATTACTAAATTTACAATCGAAATTTGGAATGCCATCGTTAAAAAATACAAATTAGAAGAAGAAAGAAAGATCCTGGGCTGGTTGACATATGACCCAAGCTTCAAACCAGGAGTAATCGACCAGGGATTCAAACAATGGGAACGAAAAGGCATAACAGCGATATGTACACTGATAGAGAGTGGGCAGATGCGGAGTTTCGAAGATCTAAGGAAAACATATGATCTGGATAAACATGAACTCTATCGATATTTTCAGATAAGGGACTACTATAATAAAGAGATTAAAGTTACCTCAATGAATCCACTAATCAAAATAATGGCTCAGGCATATAAGAATAAAAAATGTAGAGAAATCTCAGCCCTGTATCAGGGGCTAATGACAAGTAAGAAGACCTCTACCCTGTATGTCAAAGAAAAATGGGAAAAAGGATTTGGGGAGCAGATTACCGAGGAGGACTGGTATAATATTTGTAAGACACAGTGCACGGCCACAAGCTCTAGAATATGGAGGGAATTTTGCTGGAAAAATGTTATCAGATATTTCATAACGCCAAAGATCAGAGGAAATTTTACAGCGGAGAAACAACCATGCTGGAGGCTATGCGGCCACATGGATGCTGACCATGAACACATATTTTGGAATTGCCCAAAAATAGATAAATATTGGGATGATGTATGGTCAGTAGTAAAAAAGATACTAAAATACGAAATACCGAAAACAAGTGTGGTACTGTATCTAGGGAATCTGACACAGGAAAACACACGAGGAGAGGACATGTATCTGATCAAGGTACTACTGGCAGCCAGCAAAAAAGCAATTACAAGATTGTGGTATAAAGCTGACCCTCCGAGTTGTGAGCAGTGGCTGTGCATTGTGGAGGAAATATTTGTAATGGAGAGATTTACACATAAACTCAGATTGCAAGAAGACCTATTCCTGGAGAAGTGGGAAAAATGGACTGTGTATAACACACATCAGGATGACACCATCACTGAACTTTGAAAAGGACTGAAAACAGACATTTGAAATGAATATTGTGAACCCTGTACTTGTATGTATGTGTGAAAACTGCAAATAAAGATTTAAGTTTAAAAAAAAAAAAGAAAGTGACATATTCCTTATGCCGTTGCCAAAGTGGCATGTGCCGTTGGCAAAGTGTCATATGGCGTTGCCAAAGTGGCATGTGCTGTTGGCAAAGTGTCATATGGCGTTGCCAAAGTGGCATGTGCCGTTGGCAAAGTGTCATATGGCGTTGCCAAAGTGGCATGTGTTGTTGCCAGAGTGCTGCGTGCTTCATACATGGCACATTTTTGCTTTTGTTTTATATAACTTTATAATGTTCTTATTTTGATCATAAATCCAAATTACTCAATGTCAAGTCTCCAGGTTTTCTTCATAATATGCATGACACTGATTTAGACACATTTAGGAGGCCACTAGGAGAGTGGGTCTCAGACTACACTCCAAGGGTCCATTTGGTTCCATTAGTTTTTACCCCTGATCACAGGTTTGTATCATGTGAAAGGTCTGACTTTCTGAACCAGGCATATTAGGCTATGGAGGCCTACAACCCCCTCCCTCAGCAGCTCACACATAACACACAAGTAGCTACACAGAAAAAAAAAATCTGATAAGACAATAATGTTCTTGTTTCTTTAATTTAAAAACTAAACTCAAACTAGTCAAACATGTTTACTTATATGCATTTGCGGGAACATTTATTCATGTGCCTGTGAGCATGCATGCGTGCACGTGATGTGCTTATCGCGTGTGGACCGAGTTGGCAGCGATTCAGCTGGTTGGGCTGAAAATACTGAATTTCCCTCAAGGAAGGGAATAGGCAACTTTTATTATATATAAGATGTACTGTTGTGGCTAAATAGATGAAATAAATAAGAAATTGAAAAGTCACTATACAGTATAGGCTGTCTCAATGTGGGGCTGCTGAGGCAGCCATCACATTGTGTGACACCACTAAATTAGCATTTCACCGGAGAGAATTGACTGAAGCACGACTGGTGTAATAGTTTAATAAGTGTGATAGTGTTACAAGGGTAATAGTGTTATTGCGACCGAAGGTCGCAGTATAGTATGAGAAACGGCACATCATGTCTCCGTCCGTGTACGCTTTTTTTTACAGTCTATGGGTTTGCCGCTCTGACATCATGCTCTTAATGCCTTTATTAATAGGACAGTAGACGGACAGGAAATGGGGGGAAGAGATGGGGAGTGACATGCGGCAATGATCGTCCAGATCGGGAATCGAACCGGCGATGCAGGCATCCATGCCTACAGTATGTAGCAATGCGCCCGAACCAGTAGGCCAGCAGGCGTCTAGTTTGTGATGATTAAAAAATAAAATGATAGAATATAACCTAACCACCCAACATAATTCCCACGTCTGTGCCACATCACAGGCAGTCAGTGGCACAGATCAAAGTGTTATTCATTAATAGTTGTGACAGGCCCCTGTGAACTGATCCAACTGGGCACCTGGACAACTCGGCACTAAGGACATGTGGGCACCTGGACTACTGGGCACTAGGAACATGTGAGAACCTGGAGGTGGGCAAATGGGCAAATGGACAACTGGGAACCATTTGGGCACTAGGGACATGTGGACCATCTACTATACTGCATCTCCAAGCATGTGTAAAAGAAAAAACAGAACTCAGGATTTCAACTCATTCAACTCTTTATTTTCCAACGTCTTTTCAGATTTGTTGGCTTCTTTGTTAAGTTGATCGTCAGGTTGTAAACCTTCAAACACAGAAACATAAGGTTAACATTGCAATGCAACAAATAAAGCATCTCTCCTCACTAATTTTAAACAATGATTTTAAGTAAATCAAAATAAATGTCTTCAAATAAGTTTATAAATGTTTTACATTTTAGACAAATGACTAAATATTTTTAAACATTCATGATTCAAAGTAAACATTTTAAATGGAATAGAAAAATCTAAAGAGAAAAATATATCTGAGCCGAGCTTATAGATCAGCCCTTTTCAATGTCATTTTAACTTTTAAACATAACTTTTTAAATTTTAAACCTTTTGAACTGTAAATTCCATGATTTCTACATTTGTCGTTTTTAAAATAATTAAACATTTTAAACTTTGACAATTTTCCAAACTTAATTTATACTGTTACTTCACATTTTAACTAAAGCAAATAATTACTGGCTTTTACAAATAAAGCTTCTCAAAACAACGTCCATGCCACCCTTATACTTTTAACAAAACATAAACAATGAATTAAGCAGCGTTTAACCCTGCAAGGCCCAGCGTTGCTTTTTGGCAACGTTTTTTAAATCAGTTTTAAAAAAAATGTTATAATTAGTTTTCCTGTTCTTTTTTCACATTATCATCACCATTAACTCATACAGTGCCAGGCGACTTTTAGAGCAACTTTCTCACGATGGGCTTCACTGCCAAGCGACTTTGGGCGACTTTTACTTAAAAAAAACTTTTTTTTTTTTTTTGTAATTCTTTTTGGACCCCATTAAATCTAGTAAACATGATTTCAGTCGCGATTTCTCATGTTCCACCCCCATACAACCCCATCTTTATACAGGGCAGCCATCTTTGTTCAAGAATGCCTGAACGGATTTCCAATCTTTTTTTTTTGTTTGAAAGCTGTGAACAGCCTGCACAAACATGGTGCATGATCTGTGTGCATGGGCGTGCATGATCTGTGCACTACAAATTACATGGAAGTCTATGGAGAACAGTACCTAGTAACTCAACTTAGTTATAGCTCGAAACAAATTATATATTTTTATTTTTTTTGTTTTTTCCACCATCTTGGTCCACTCTTTTTCTTCTTGAACCAGGTTCAGTAGCAGGTGGTAGACTCTGGGGGGGGGGGGGGGGGGGGGGGGAGAAAAGAAAACATTACCAAATTGTCAATCCCTGTGTTTAAACATGATCTCTAAGACAACGTTTAAAGACAACATTTTATATTGCTGACCTCAATACCCCTGATCATCGCACAGGCATGATACAGCCTGAGCATCTCACATTGGTTGGGAAAAAGAATTGCGTTGTTGACTGCGATCTGTCTGACCTCTTGTTCGACTGCCTTTTAGGGACAATATAATAGTTACATAATCAGATTGTTGTTAAAAATGTTGAGACCACATATTCAAGCTTGACAAATGCAATTACCGTGCACACAAAAATGCCACAGTTGTAGCTGTCCATTTGCTTCCACTGTGGTGGGTACGTGACCTTCCATCCGTCAAGACCTCCATGGTTCCTGAATACACTTCTTTGAAAAAGAATAAAAAAAGAGGAATCAATATTCTGCATACAAATACATTTTAAAGGTAAGAATTGGGGCTAATCTGATAATTTTTACCTCAGAATCCCCAGGTCACGCTCATCCATTTTGTATTTCCCCAATGAGTCATACACCCTCACTTCCTCCTTTTTAAAGTCAAGAACCTACTCAGGAGAAACACATATACATGAAGTTTAGAGAATGTATTAATCATTGTAGCTATGTATAGAACATTTTATAACTTAATATTGTAGAATATTTAAATTGTAAGGGTAATGTACATTTTGGGACACACACACACACACACACACACACACACACACACACACACACACACACACACACACACACACACACACACACACACACACACACACACACACACGGTTGATGTTTATTTTTGGCTTACCCAAAGGATGAAGTGGTCCCCGGCCCCCTTGTCGTCTCCACCCTTCATAAATGGCAAGAAGATTCTTTCAGCAATCTGAGGAGTTGAATTTGATAGTAATTTCAATGTTAAACATTAGCCAAGAAAAATAGATTCTTAATGTTCTCATATATCAATACTAACCTTCAGTTGCTCAATGGTTTTTTCTTTGACTTCATTGGGCGCATTGGGATCATCCCAATCACGATTCCATAAAACAAAATCAAAATCTCCATAACTCTCCGACTGCCAGGTGAAAAAAAAAAAAAAGGATTTAAAATGTTACCCATTCTTGTATTGGCCTATATGTCTTAAAAAAAAAACAATGTTTTATTACCATACTGCAGTCCTGGATTATCTGGGCCACTCTGAAGTTGACAGACTGAATAAAAAAAAAATGAATAGTGACATTTCAGCAAGATAAGCAAACAGTTGTCTATAAAAATAAGACATTTCAGCAAGATAAAAGTAAATAACAGTTGTCTATATGTTCACATCTACATGTGATATTATTTATTTACTCATTTAAATTTGTTATCACTATGGACTTGAAATCATCGTCTAATTTAATAGTTTCCCTGCCCTGACTTTCAGCCTTTGAGCCTGAAAGTTATTACAACAAAACATAATTCAAGACCTTATAGCCCACAGTAACTCACATCAGAGGTCAACCATGGTGTCCTCAAAGTCGCAGAGGTCTCGGTCTCTTCTAACAATGCCAGAGGACAAACCCTGACTAGGTCACATAGCTTCAGAGTATACCTTCCAAGTGTACTGAGAACTGCAAATTCATCACTGTTGCCTCCAGCAAGAAAGCCTTTCAGAGTTTCCTACAAATTACATAATTAGTGATTAGTTAACAACTAAGGTGGAGGGCATTTATGAAGAAAAAATATAAACATTTTATGTAGCCTACTCACCTTGTCCTCCTCCGATATTCTGTACAGGTGGGCTGGAAATGAACTGCCTTTGGCCTTTACAACAGCCTTGTCGGTGGAAGCCATGGACTGCAGTGTCACACTGGCAGAACTTGATGGCCTCACTGACAATACAGATATTACAAGCAACATATCACTGACACTGCATGATATTTCAACAAATACAGGATGCATGTCTAAATACCTCCAGAGCTATAGTATACTGTGTGCTTGGATTTCAGAATACACAAACTCAATATTTCCAGACTATTATAGTCCAGTTTCAAATACTGATCTTTGATGCCATACTAACCTTGAGTCTCACAGATTAGTGTGCCATGCTGCCCCACTGTAAGGGGGTAGAGGGTCTTTCTTCTCATTTTGTCCATGAAGGCATCATTAATTCTGCAGTTGTGCATTTCCATCATGATTCTCAGTGCGTGTTTGAAATGTGCCTCTTTCATTTCACACATAGAGTACCTTGAATGAAAGAAATTGATATAGCGCTTTACCAAAAACATTTCCAAAGTGCTTTACAAATAAGGCAAAACAAAAAAACAACAACTGTAAAACAGATTGTAAAACAGATTGTCAAAATAAGTCTGCAAACAAATTGTGACAGCGAACATCAGTTATAGACAGTTAATAAAGCAATTAGAGCAACAAGGCAAGCCTAAGGATATACCCTTAGGTAAAACATTTGACATACCTTGAAGATGCCATTTCCCGATTTAATTGTTCAGCTACCGAAGAGTTAATCATGGACCTGAGCTCAGGGCACAGGTTCAAGCTCCTCAGTTTCTCTTCTGGTCTCTTGTGGTTTCTCTGGTGGAACCGGTCATACAAGGCGTATCTGTTGGCTGTCTGAGTAATGGGGTGGACTGCTGTGAAGGGATCGTTGTCCTTTGGTGGTGGTCCTAGGGGGTACCGTTTGTGCAGATTGTTTACCCATGGCAGTTGTACTTTGAGGGTTTTTTCTGCAGCACTCTTCACATTATCTGGAGTGTTTGGACATAATCGGCCGTCATCTGGCTGGAAGAACAGTGGAAAGCTTGACATTTGACAGCGATTATTCATGTGTCTGGCAACTTGTCCAGAGACATCAGATATGAAGCACGTTGGGAATGTCTTAAAACTGAGTAGGCCATCAACATGGTCCCTGGCAGATTCAGTCCAAAACAAAGGGTTTACATAGTAAACGACTCCATGAGGGCAGGAGAAGTGCAATACACCACCTGTAATGACAAAACAGAAAAGAAAAAGTAAAAATAAGAAACTTAAGACGTCTAACAAACTTCATTTGTTAAACATAATCCCAGTTTTCACTCTAACCTCTTCTTTCTTCCACCTTCAAAAACAGTTTTGGATAGATCTCTTTATAATTGAGAAGCTCTTCCAGTCTGTTGGTCAGATCGTTGATGGACCCCTCGTCACTGACCCCCAGAACGAGACACGCCTCCTGCAGCTGTTTCTTTTGTGGCTGTGAAGTTTTGACATTAGTTTTACTGGCCATGTACTGTATAGACTATTAATAAGAGAAACATACTTTATGCCTAATTAATGCCTAATGCCTACATACCTTCTTGGACTCAATCAGCCTGAGAATTAGTTCCTCATCCACCTTTTGAGGAAGCACTTGGGTTAGGTTTTTCTTCCTTGGTTGCATCCCCTTGTGCGCCTCTGTTTTTGGAAGGTGGTCACCTTTACGAACATCTGTCCCCATCCATGGAGCTAGATTTGAGTATGAACAGCTGGACTTGTATGGATTTCTGGTTGCAGTGGCTGAAAAAAAGATCAGAATTGATCAGATAAAATGTTAGTGACATATTTTACCAGGCTTTCACCATGACAAAATACTAAACGATCAGTTGCTTTTGAAGTGACACATTTTTTTAATATCATAAATGTCTATCTGGAGAAAGAAACTGTAAGTTGCAAAGTATCATTGTGCATGACAAATGGACTTGGGGTGCCAGGTCCATGATAGGAATTTAAATTGTATTTATTTAAATGTATTTACTAACCACAGGTGAAGCACTCAGCAATAAGCTGTTTATCCAGTCCCGCCCACGAACCTTGGATGTCGATGTTGAGATCCTTTTCGGTGATGTTGGCCAGATCAGGCCTCTTGAATGTACCAACTGTGAAAATGAATAACATTAATAGTATATCTCACTTTACTTGAGCATGAAAATCCATTCCCATAAATGATTACTTTTCAAATCATACTTTAGATAATTTCCGTCTCACCTGGAATCTCAAAAGACAGTTTCCAGTTACCGTCAGCAATGATGACTGGTGGAGAGTCACCACACTGGTAACAGCTAAATTTGAAGTGGAAATCTGTCAAAGCCAGAAAATGGTGGAAGGCCATTCTGACCGTATGTTGGTGATAATTGTTATCGTTCCATCCCTTTAGTATTTCCATCATGCGCCCTGGACCGGTTTTGTTCTGGAAAGTAATTAATAAGAATGGCGTTATTAAAGTAAAAAAAAAAATCTCCAAAATATGGAGATGCCTGACGTCTGACATCATAGATCTGACATCATGGACAACATGAGACTGACACAATATGTCCATATATGCACATTCCCAGATATGGCCTTAACCCATTTAGGCCTAAATCAGAAATTAGCCTACAAAAACAAATATGTTGCATACTGTACATGTACTGTAAGCCCCTCCCATACACTAAATAGTGTTCCCAGCCTGAATGGTGATGACATCAGGGCTCTCCAATTCTGTCTTGGCCAAATATGGAGCGTGACATGAGGCGTGACTCAAGATTTACTCTTGTCACTTCTAGTTGTAAAATAACATTAACATAAATACTTCCAAGTACAAATTTCAACAGCATGTAATTGAAATTGATGATACCCATCAGGCATAATTTGCATTAACTTGCATAAAAAGAATAGGTATACTGTATCAAGTAGGCTACAATACAAATTATTTAATTATAAATAACACTTACGGCCAGGCCTGGAATTTCGTCATTTTAGGGGCAAGGCCACTTGGCCTTTGGTGTTGTCCATTCTTTTAGGGCAAAAAGGCCAAATGCCAGGGCAGGAAGGCCATCAGACGAAACAATATTTTAGTCTATTAAAAAGAATTGAAAGAATTTGTTGAATTTAAGGGTTAGGGATGATAACCTAATGGATGCAGTGAAATAGATAAATGGTGGTATTTACAATCTGATCCATGCTCAGCCCTGCACCAAAGTCACTGGATTGGTTTAAAGATGGGGACTCGGGGGAGTTAAGATTTCAGAATCTCAACAAAAGACACTGGTGTCTACAGCAGGGGTTTTCAAAGTGGGTGACGGGGAACCCTGGGGTGCCGCGACGGCAGTCCAGGGGTGCCGCGAGATCATTTGATAATATTTGGATTTTTTTTGGTATCATTTTAAACTTTTTTTTCAGTCAGTTCTAACTAAAATGGCTATCTCAACATTTTCCTCGCAACATAATCACTAAAATATCGTCACTGTCGGGCAGAAACCTCGTATTTCCAAGTTTCAAATGTGTACGTCTTTTGGTAAAGCAAAGCCCTGCTTCATCGTACAAGACTGTCGCACAAAACTAGTGAAAACAGCCGATCTACAAGCACACAGCGTTGTGTGCTTGTAGATCTGCTGTTTTCACTAGTTTAGTACATTTAGTGCATTTTATAGATGATAAATACAAAACGAACGGTTTTGGACATACACCCGACAACGACAATATGCTATAAATATAAGGTGCTGGGAGTGAAAATCATAATGTAGGGGTGCCTCGGATTAAAAAGATATTTATGGGGTGCCCTGAGACAAAAAAGTTTGGGAACCCCTGGTCTACAGTACATGACAAGAAAGAGACAATGGTGTCTACTGTCTACATATTGACAAGACAAGTGATACAGTCAGCTGGGGCATTAAGGCCACTGTGGCCTCAGGTCAAGCCAATGGTTTTAGGGGCGCAAGGCCAAGCTGAGGGGCAACGGCGGCCATGGCCTTCATGGCCTCCATGAAATTCCTGCCCTGCTTACGGCCATTGCAGAAAGCAAGAATTCACAGAGTGGCAGCGTTAAGATCACCCGGTCATTATAGTTGTGGAATCCAGATGTATAATCCTGGAAGCGAACATGGTTCCCACACTTGGGACACCCCTTAATGGCAACCGAGACACCTGTAAATAAGTGTGTAAATGAAAAAGAAAAAAAAGGTATTAGAACACTCACACTGAAGTTCTTGATCAATCTGTAATACCCAATATACAATATGTTTGTTGTCAGACAGATAAATAACAAGGGAACTAGATTAAATCAAAAGTACAAAAAAAAAAAAAAAGTCACTAACCTTTTTTTATGTAATTGATACCATACACGGTGGCCTGATGAGTAACTGGTATCGCCTCCAATAGCTCAGGTGGTGTGGGCCCTGGACAATAGGGGCATTTTGTTTCCTCTGGAATAAAACATTTGGGGAGATCTCTCTCTGTGCATCTTAACTGGACCGGGATGTCTTTGATTGGTGGTATTCTTTTGTGTTTATACAAATACTCTGTCATTTCGATTACTTTCCTATCATTTACAGCATATGATGACATTTCTGCCTCTGAGATATGGATTTCCGTCTCCAAATCCTCGATGACATCATCCGGTGTTGGTAACAAAAGTTGTGGCAACTCCTGAAAGGTCCACCACATTGCCAACATAACGTGGGGACAACGATAAGATTGTGGGTTTGTCTTACATGGGCAATTCCACTTTCCAGAAACCGTATCAAATGTCACCCTTGTGCGTCCGAAAATACACCAGTTGTCCTTGGTGTCAGTAAAAACAGAGAAGAAGACCCATCTTGTAGAGTAGCCCATATCCCCATAAAATATGGGGTACACAGTCTCTACTCCGTTGTCCCCTGCAGCTCCATGCAACTGTTGACACCGTTCACGCCAATCGCTGGACATTATCCCATTATCATTCATAGCCTTCAGAGACTCCAGTGTCAGGGGTGCAGGCCGTACGAAAGCTTGGGGTAATCTCTGAAGATGCTCGCATTCTTCAGCTGGGTTTCCTGATGTTGCTGTAATCCTCATCAGTTGTCGGCAGTTACTGTCCTCACAGTCATAACCAGATGGTGATTTCACCACATGGATGGGATAAAGAGGGCCATAGTTGTACTTTGGGGTCATATATATACTATTTTTGGAATCTACACACTGCATGGGAATGCTGCATTTGCCATGCACCTCGAGTTTGTGTATCCTGAGGTTCTTGTATGCCTTAAATGTGGAAGGACAGTGTTCACATTTAAAAATGCCTACAGAAGCAGAAGGCTCCTGAGTGTCCTCCTCTGCTTCACAGCACTCTTTGTCAGGACCTACAAGTAACACACACCTGTTACATTAATCACTGTACCATGTAGTCACTTATTTAAAAAAGTTTCTACTACAATCATAAGTAACAGCAGTATAGAATACCATACCTTTCTTGTGATATGCATCAATCTCTGTTAAAAACAGGGGGGGGGGGGGGGGGGGGGGTTGGTCGGTCACATTATAGTACATCACAGAAAGTATAGTACATCACAGAAAGTACACATTTATTTATATGTGTCCCAATCTCCCCAGGAGCCAGTCATTGCAATTTTTTTCATTTTCATTTTTTCATTTCATTTGAAAGCTGGGGATCATAGCTACAAAATGATATATTGGTTGTGGAGATTGACCCAACAGTTTTGAAGATATGGCTTATAGAATGATGCCATGCTGAAATAGTACTTTTGAGATATTCAAGTTTTAAATAAATTTCTAACCTGCAATGACCTGACTCCGCCACATGGGGAGCAATCTTCAATTCAATCTTCAATTCAAAGAAGCTTTATTGGCATGAGAACACAAACGTTTACACAGTGGTGGAAAAAGTACCAACATTTTATAATAAAGTAAAGTATCAATTCTGCAATGTAGAATCACTCTGTTACAAGTAAAAGTCCAGAATAAAAAATGTACTTGAGTAAAAGTACAAAAGTATTGGTATCCAAATGTACTTAAAGTACCAAAAGTAAAAGTACAAAATGTTTGAAAATAGCAGATCTACAAGCTCACAACGCGTCGCACCGCAATGCGTTGTGAGCTTGTAGATCGTCTATTTTCAAATAGCCTTGGTATAACATAGGGCTAAAGTGGTTTATGTATGTTTTAAACTTTAGTTATTGCTCTCTAAAAAGATAATGCCACAACAGCATCTCAAGCATTATTGGGCTAAATGTAAAGACGCTACAGTGCGCCAACCGTGAAGCAGTTTAACCAATTTGCTACATACGTCTACACAAACGGTCAGATTACAAAGATAAATTGCTTAGTGAAGGCTCACAGATGTCACCATAGGGTACGCTCCAGCAGAATGTCCCGTAATGATCGTATTATTTAATGAGGAGCATTTTAATCCGATCGGTCGTCGTTTCCTTAAAAAGGTATTAATGTATCTAAGTGCAGTACACCTCGCAACCGATGGGGTCGCATGGCTGAAAAACAACAGAAAATGGCATCTGATCGGATTAAAATGCAGTTTATTAAACAATACGAAAGATACGGGTAATTCTGCTTGAGCGTACCATACTGTGACATCTGTGAGACTTCAGTAAGCACGTTATCTTTGAAATATGAAGGTTTTTGTAGACGTACGTAGCAAATAGGATTAACTGCTCAACACGAGGTTGAAGTGAACCTATTACGTGTGCAACAGGGCTAACTGTGCTAAATGTAGCATAATCAGTGTTTGTGTAACTTCAGCCAGAAGGATTATTTGACCTGATAATAAAACACAATCTACAGGCTTAACCGCCTCGCGTTGTGAGCTTGTAGAAGAGAGCAACAATAGAGTTGGGTCACGTTTTATTTGTTTATAGCCTGCAGCTAGCGCTGCAGCTAGCGCTAGCTAACGCTAGCTAGCGTTAGCCGTTAGCCACTCATAGCCAGTCAACCAGAATAGTCTACTCTAAAGTCAACTTTCCGACGGCGAGTGAACGATTGCATTCCATCCATGTTTTCTTGGCTGTCAATTTATTGTCCAAAAAAACAAACACCCTGAACGTTAGAATTAGATAGTTTAGGACGACACTGATCTATTCAATGCTAAGCTAACTCAGTGACAAAGGAAGCTTCCGCACCGGAGCATACGTCACAGACGTCTCCAGGCCGCTCCAGGATCATTTCACCAGCGTAGAAGAAGAAACAGCGGAAGTCAAGAACGGCGGAAGAATAATAAATAATAATACACAAAATCATACATTACGTGGTTAATAATTGTTCATTTGGAACACACGTGGCATTAAATTAATGGGATAAATACTGTGGGTTGCTTCGCTAAGTAATGGAGTCCCGATATTACCGCATTTGGCTACAAACGGCTAACAAAGGCTGGCTAGTTAGCATTTTAGCTAATATAAACTGGGAGGACTAACAGAATTATGTACCGATCTCTCACATTAATTAAAAAAAGTCTTATTTACATGCAGAGTTAAGCTCTGGCGTTTAAGTGAAATGTAGCCTAGATATTATGAGATGCTGTTGTGGCATAAAAAAAAAAAGAGCAAAAAAAAAAAAAAAATCATTTTGGCTACAGGGAATAATGACAGTCCCCGAGATGACTAGCTGCTGGGGGTGCTGGGACACATATATATATATATATATATATATATATATATATATATATATATAATATATATATATATATATATATATATATATATGAAATATTATTGAATGACAATCATGTACTTTATAAATAACTTACTGTGTTGTGTCTTCATGTGTTGCTTCAAAGTACTGTCCCTTGAGAATACCTTGTATTCGCAAGGAGGAAGAGGACAGTGGTAATGACATCTTTTGTCTGTAACTTTTTCTGGACAGAAACATCTTGCCACAAATTTCTCTGTAATAAAGGAAACAGGCTTGTATTTGTAATTGCTATGGTGATTAACAATACATTTTCAAAGCTAAATGGAAATTAATATATCTTACAAAACAAATGGACCATTAATCATAACAACTTACCTCCCTAACATAAAGAATGAAAAGGCTCTGAACTCAAGAGTGTACAAATGGAACCTTACGGGTTAATTTGGTTCCTTGTGTACCCTCTCAGAGGTATGGGGGTCCTTCAAATTAAAAAGGTTGAGAACCACTGTACACTACATAGAACAAAGCCTTCATTCGTAGCATCAGTCACCCGATCCACAGTGAGAGGCCCGGAAGTAGAACAAAAATGGCGCAGCTGTTTGGCATACAAGCAGACACTCACATACAGTATGCACACAACACATACCCTTCCAAACTGTTTAGCAATTCATAGTCATAACAATAGGCCTACCTGTTTGTTGATCCAAAAAAAATATAGCGCCTTTGTAATGGGTCTTTAATAGGTGATGCTCATTGCCCAGTTGTTCCTTATGACAAAACACACATTGTTGCTCTGAAGCGCAAGCCTTCAGTTCGTCGGTTTTAGAAAAAACCTGATGTGAGCCTGCAATTGACAACCAACAATATATAATTTAATGAATGGATATTACAAATAATTAAAATGAATTAATATTTAATTAGAAGTCATTTTAGTATCAGCCAGGCCTGGAAATGTGTCATTTTAGGTGCAAGGCCACAAAGACCAAATGCCAGGGCATGAGGTCATCAAATCAAAGATCAAGTCAATTTCAATAATTTATTTCATATAATTGTTAAGGATGATTTTAAAATTAAAATACACTGGTGTCTTAAGACAGGGATGTCTACATTTTTAGAGACAGAAGAAAGTGGGGCATAAGTTCACTGTGGCCTCAAAGCCTATATTTACTGTAGGGTACAAGCAGTTAAACAGTGGGGCAACACGGCCATGGCCTTTGTGGCCCCCCTGAAATTCCTGTCCTGATATCAGCCTATTTTATCACCATAAATACAATACATTGAACACAGAAATGCAATGTAATGCAATCTTATGTGATGTATGGTCTTGGAACAATTTAAATCAATGCTAAATCAGCATTGCCATTTGAGCTTATGTCCAAAACGGCTACTTTTCAGGTTTCAAATTCAAAGTAGCAAAAGCAGATCTACAGGCTCAAACATGTTTTGAGCTTGTAGATCAATTACAATGTAAGCAATAGCCCACTTACCAGCCATATTGTCTTCAGGACTTGAATGTCTTAACCAAAAGGAGTCCAAAAACTAACAAGGCACAGATGAATCATGACCCTGATGGAAAACAAGTTGCATTATTCTCAGGTGTTTATCCTTTTGATGGACATTTGTATGGAACATGGCCTACTGTTTTAATTACAAGCTATTAATACAATCTTGAACCAACCAACCGTGTCTGTCGTTTTCCTCCCAGAGAATTAAAGAGTGTGTGCAGTATGTTACTGAACTCATTATAGCTTTAAGTGTCTCTTTCATAATCATAACATCAGATAATCCCCATTAACAACAAAACACCACAATAGCTACATCTGTCATAGGCTTCTCATAAATAACACAATCAGTGCTTCTCATAAATAACACAATCAGAAGAAGGATTGGTTAGAAAAGTTGTGAATGAGCAAACTGGACATTAATACACTGAATGTTTCCTTGACTAAAATGCAGATTAGCTTATTTTCTTTGCTCGCACATGAAACAGATACAATTAAATGTACACAGGACTCCTCCTTGAAGCGAAAACTTACAATTGTTAATTTCTGAGAGGGTCCATTTGGTTGCATTTCACAGAGCTCTTACCAAGATACATTAATCAGCAGTACAATCAGTTTGAGGAGTGTGTGTGAGTGTGTTGTCTTTCATAGGAGTGCATTTTGAGTAAAGAAAAATATTATTAAAGAAAAATAAGATTAATGGTACACTAGAACAGTGTCAATACAGAATGCTGCCTCACCTTGTTATGCAACAGGAGCATTGGATGCCTGTTGTCGTCCTTTTTGTGGTGTATATAAAGGGAGGCATTGGAGTGGCCTGTACAGTCATGGCTCAGGAGGGACACATGGAGCACAGCTGGAAACTCTCAGGTGATTACTTTAACATTTAGAAGCTTTCATTGATTTAGAGCTTACAGGTAGTTTGCAATTGTATTGAGTTAGCTAGTTCTGTATAACTCTCAGGTGATTAAGGTAGTTTGCAATTGTACTGAGTTAGCTAGTTTGGTATCTATGGGAGCTTTTTAGCTGTAAACCCCATTGTTTCTGATCTGACTCTGTGAGTGGCTGGCCTGTTCCCACTTCCTCCCCCCAATGAGCATGTCACACTGCTTATAAAGGGAGGCATTGGAGTGGCCTGTACAGTCATGGCTCAGGAGGGACACATGGAGCACAGCTGGAAACTCTCAGGTGATTACTTTAACATTTAGAAGCTTTCATTGATTTAGAGCTTACAGGTAGTTTGCAATTGTATTGAGTTAGCTAGTTCTGTATAACTCTCAGGTGATTAAGGTAGTTTGCAATTGTACTGAGTTAGCTAGTTTGGTATCTATGGGAGCTTTTTAGCTGTAAACCCCATTGTTTCTGATCTGACTCTGTGAGTGGCTGGCCTGTTCCCACTTCCTCCCCCCAATGAGCATGTCACACTGCTTATAAAGGGAGGCATTGGAGTGGCCTGTACAGTCATGGCTCAGGAGGGACACATGGAGCACAGCTGGAAACTCTCAGGTGATTACTTCAACACTTTAGAAGCTTTCATTGATTTAGAGCCATCCAGTGAGTTAAAACATCAGCAAGTGGACCATTCAGATCCAGCAATCTGAGCTATCAGTCGGGGCGGGTGGGGCTCCTAGCCATGGTAGGCAACCCACCTAGGAGAAGGTCACTCTGAGGTAAAAACCAGGACTGTGAGAATTTGCGACCCCACAGTCCTTAAACTAGCATTGAAAAGCCAACCATGAAGAACAAAGTCATCCCAAATCCTATACTTCCAGCGGCGGGAGTCCACAGGAGCATCGCGGCGGATGGTGGTGCTGGTCCTCCTTCCGGAGGACATCATGACGACAGGACCTCAAACCCACGGGAACGAGGGAGGGTTCTGTCTGACCACAGCATCCCACCCAATGCACTCATGCGTTGTCGGAGACCATTTGTAATGGGGACCTTCAACGCATGCACAGTGAGAGAAGAAGCTAGACTGGTGGAATTGGCACACTGTGCTGAAGAGCAGGGGGTAGAGATCCTGGGAGTCCAGGAACACAGAAGAGTCCACACTGTTGACCCCACTGATGACCAGATAGTTGACCAGATAGTTTACCGCAAAGTGGAGAAACGCACGTTCATCACTGCATCTGCGTGGCGAAACGGGGCCCAGGCTGCAACAGGGGGTGTAGGACTAATGCTGGGTTCTCTGGCGCGCAGGGCCCTTCGACGGGTTCACAAGCACACCGAAAGGATCCTAATGGCTGAGTTTGCAGGTAACCCAGTAACAACAGTCTTAGTGGTGTACTCGCCCACTAACACGGCATCGCATGAGGATGTTGAGAAGTTCTATGAGGACCTCACAGCAGCAGTCCGAGGTGTCCCAGCGCACAACTTCCTGGCAATCCTTGGCGACTTCAACGCCAGGATTGGACAGGAGGACGCTCCATTCCCATACCATGAGTCTACCAACCGCAACGGCGCATACCTCACAGCCCTTCTCATGGAACACCAGCTCCTGGCAGCGAACACCATGTTCCGGAAGAGAACAGGGAAGAGATGGACCTTCCGAGACCGAGCCTCAAGGCCTGGGGAGCTACCTAGGCTATACCAGTTGGACTACATCCTAGTGAGGCAAAAGTGGAGGAATTCCATCCTGAACGCTGAGCCATACAGCACGTTCAGCTCTGTAGGCTCTGACCACCGTGTGGTCTCCATGAGGGTACGACTGAGCCTCAGGGTCCCCAAGCCAAGCCCCAAGATTCGGCATGACTGGAAGGCATTCACGACCAATCCGGGCCTCCAAACCAGGTACTCGGAGGAAGTCAGGAAGCGCTTTCGGCAGCTGGATAGGGGAGAGGAGCCCAGCCGTGAATATGGGAGATTCATCACAGCGAATGAGGAGGCGACCAGACTGTGCGTGCCAGTGCTGAACAGAGTAAGAGCACCACCACGGTCCAGACACCCGAAGGTTGTAGCAGCACGAGGCAGGATGGAGGAAGCACGACTCAACTTTGAGCGTGAACCAACAGAGGAGGGTCGCGAGACACTGAACGAGGCCAAACAGTCTCTCTTCAGCACCTACGACGCCATCAAAGGGGAAGAAGTGATGGAAAGTGTGCGAAGAGTGCAGGCAGCGCAAGGTGAAAGGCAATACGGGGAGGCCTGGAAGGTAATAAATGAGATGACAGGGCGGAAGAGGGCCAAGGAGGGCCAGGTGGAAGGACACAGTCCAGAGGAGAGGGTGGCAACATGGTTCGACCACTTCCAGAGGCTCCTGGGAACATCAGTGGAAGAGGGAGAGGAGGAAAATATACCGACAGTCCTCCAGGGCCTGAACATCGACGATGGACCCTTCACAATCAGCGAGCTCGCCAGGGCAAAATCCACCCTAAGAGAGGGAAAGAGTGCTGGGCCGGATGGCATACCCCCAGAGGTCTTGAAGAACTGCGACCTAGACAACCTCATCCTAGACTTTTGCAACAATGCTCTACAGCACAACAAGCAACCTGAAATATGGTCTCTGTCTAATATCATCCCGGTGCCTAAAGCTGGAGACCTCTCAAAGCCAGACAACTACAGAGGCATCAGCCTGACATGTATCACTGCTAAGGTCTTCAACCGAATGATACTGAACAGGATACGGCATGCCATCGACCCTCACCTGAGAGAGAACCAAAATGGTTTTCGAGAGGAGAGAACAACCGTAGCACAGATCCTGGCATTAAGGAGATTAATAGAGGAGGTGAAAAAGAACAACCTAGCAGCTGTACTGTGCTTCATTGACTTCAAAAAGGCTTTTGATTCTATCCACAGAAGCAAGATGGTGAAGATCCTTGAGGCCTACAATGTCCCTCCCAACATTCTCCGGGCTATCGAGACCATGTACGCAAAAACAAGGGCCAAAGTGGTGACCCCAGATGGCAGCAGTGAGGTGTTTGACATCCGAGCTGGGGTAATGCAAGGAGACACCCTAGCCCCCTACCTCTTCATCATAGTTCTAGATTATGCGCTCAGGAAAGCCATAGGGGGACGGGAACAAGAGCTTGGCTTCACGCTAACACCAAGGAGGTCAAGACGGCATCCCGCAGTAGTTCTGACAGACCTGGACTATGCGGACGACATCAGCCTGCTCTCCGACAGCATGGAACAAGCACAAGAACTCCTGAACAGGGTGGAGATAGAGTGTGCCAAAGTTGGTCTCAGGCTAAACGCTAAGAAAACTGAGGTTATCACCTATAACCTACCTGATCACTCACCTCTGACAACAACAGAAGGAGCTGTGTTGAAGGAAGTCAAGGACTTCAAGTACCTGGGCGCATGGGTCGACTCAACTGAGAAAGACCTTAAAGTAAGGAAGGCACTCGCTTGGAGGGCCCTGAACGGCATGAACAGTGTATGGAACTCTAACCTCCCCCGCCAAATCAAACTTAGCTTCTTCTTTGCAACGGTGGAGTCTGTTCTCCTCTATGGCAGTGAATGCTGGACCCTGAAGCCAACCCTGCAGAAGTCTCTAGACGGGTGCTACACTAGAATGTTGCGTGCAGTACTCAACATCAACAGGAGTGCACATGTTACAAACGAGAGCCTGTATGAGGGAATACCAAAGGTAAGCGAGAAAATTGCCACCAGAAGAATGAGACTAGCAGGACACTGCCAAAGACACCAGGAGCTTCCAGCCAGCAAATTGGTACTGTGGGAGCCAACACACGGGCACCGGCCGCGAGGACGTCCCACAAAAACATACGTGGACATACTCAAGGAAGACGTAGGGACACAGAACACCAATGAGCTGGCCAGATGTATGGAGAACCGAGATGACTGGAAACAACGATGGAGGGCTCGTCTGAGGACGACCTAGATAGATTGTGGCAATACTCACAAGTCCAAATGTTTAGGGTGTGCACAGTGCCTGTGGGAGGTTGACTGATGAAGTAATGAGCTTGCAGGTGTGGGGATTGCTTAGGCTAGGGGTTGCCATGGCAATCAATTGGCGCGGGGACTTAAGCTGAGGCCAGCAGTGGCAGAGCTTGAGTAAAGTCTTTTGTGCCGCCGGTTCTGGACAACCATGTATCGGGACGAATCGAAGTTGGTGGTTACTTACAGAGGTACACACAGAGACATTTATAGTAAAATGAGTGTTAATTTTGGGGCTTTAAATCCTATAGGTTTATTAACCACTTAAATCCCATTATCGTTTTTTTTTTTTTTTTTTTTTTTATGAGAAAAACCCCAGCTGAAAATAGCTGATCGACAAGCTCACAACACAACACGCTGTGTCGCGTTGTCAGCTTGTCAATAGGCTATTTTCAGCGGAAGCTTTCCCCACAATAACACAATAACTTTCGTAACCCCGGTTCATTTGTATAATGGGCATAGGGCTGTATCAAACATTTAGCTAAAGTTACTTTTCTTGTACTATGTATTTAATATAGAAGTCCTTGAAAAGTTCATATCATAGGCATGCTGCTTTCACATTCATCTTTCATGCACTTGTTACTGTCTTTTTAAGAGCCCAGTGAAGTGCTCTGAGTGAAGCCAATGAGCTAATTGAACAAAGAGGCAACACCAGCCCAGGTGATGTGATTCAGCTATGCTGGAGAGCACAGACCAGCAGAATGAAACCTGTTAAACAAACAATTTGAGTTGGACAGAGAAAAAGACAAGATTGATGATTGTGAACAGATTCATTTCATTTCTTATTTGGCTATACATTCTATTTTTGAGGAAATGGCTGTATTTTGGTGCTTGTGAGACTATGATCCTGAATGCCTGTGAATTCAGTGAACATTGACTTGGTGTGTTGTTGTGTTTGTGACAGCACAGCAGCAGCCTCTGACTAACATTAATGGCTACAGTTTCATTGTGCATTCCAGCTAACGGTAATCGTACTAGGCCTATTAGTAGTAAGATGAAGACATCATTTTATGTGTATATTCTAAAGTTTTAAATATTATCCTAATTTGTAAAAATATGACCCTGTTTTATAAACCGGTCATGTCAGAAAAGAGATTGATCACGTGGTAGTGTGGTAGGGCACACAGCACATAGACCTTATTCACACCACAGCCAACTTGGATTACATGACTTCCTGGATGGCAGCCTGCATTACAAACCATTGTGAACAATGGAGCGATGGTCCTAAAATATGAGTTCTGTTCAACCAATTTCTTTTGACCAAATCTACAAATGGGCGGATGACAACATCAAGATCCCCAAAAGGATTAAATAGAAGGGTACATACATCCACAATATTCTTGGTAGTTAGGTTGCAATGTTATTCTGTACAAAGACTTGCTACAGTATGTGTGCAGACTAGTGCTTGCTCTGCCATCATATAGTTAATATTACTGTATCGTGATTTTTTTCATATTAATCGGGAACAATCTAACAACAAATATTTAACATGGTGGAACAGGCACTGCACAGATAGCAAGTCTTTGTACACAGTAAGGTTGCAACCTAACTTACCTTGAATATCATTACCATGGATGTAATCTATCCTGTTACTGTAGCCCTTCTATTTAATCATTTTGGGGATGTTGATGTCATCTGCCAATTTGTCGATTTGGTCAAAAGAAATTGGTTGAACAGAACTCATGCATATTTTGGGACCATCGCTCCATTGTTCACAATGGTTTGTAATGCAGCCAGGCTGCCATCCCAGGAAGTCATGTGATCCAATATGGCCACGGTGTGAATATGCCACTGCAGCGGGTGCATCCCCCCATTCCAACATGCTGCCATTCAGACCAACCCCCCTCCCCCATTCCGACACTAACCCTAACCTCTATGGAAGTTCTACCACTCAGACAATTTGAAGTAATGTTTGAATGGCAGCATGTCGGAATGGAGAGCGCCCCCCACTGCAGCACACAGTGAGACTCACTTGTACTGACTGCTCCTCCACTGCATGTCATGGGAACCACTCTAACAGAATCCCTTTTATGCCCATAAATCCCTGATGTCATCAATATTAAGTCCATATCTAACAGGACTTCATATGGGAATGCCCATATATGGAGGAAGACAGCCCATATCTGTGTGTCTGGCTCAGACAGGGATCTCCATGTATGGGCATAAAAGGGATGTACTATACAGTACATCCCTTACATCCCCAGCTCCATTATGGTTAACTGGTCCGTTATACATCCTTGTGGTCAAGAATTGGCACGATGGGCGAGGTTTCATGTCACCCTGAGGCGTCTTATTAGTAGTGATTAGATTCTGCATACAAGTGATTAAGTGAAATTGTGAATACTGATAAGGTGATCACTTTATTTGTGAATATTTGATTTGGTATATTGATTGCTCAAGGTTTTTGGGAAACAAAGGTATTTTGATTTGATAATTATATTTAGTTTTAGTCATAGTCTTTTGAATAAAAAATATTTAGTAGTAGTTCTATTTTAGCTATCTGAAATGTTTGAGTGTTAGTCTAGTTTTACTCGACCTAGATATCATGCGGTTTTAGTCGACAATCTACAGTTGATTTAGTCCAGTATTTCTCAAATGGGGGTATGTGTACCCCTAGGGGTACGCAGAGGTACTACAGAGGAGACTTGCTAGATGGAAATTGATAGAAATGGAAAATGGAAACATTGATTTTACTGATATGTTTAACAATAAAACTTGACAAATGTATGTGAATGTGCTGCTGTAAATCTTTAAACCAAATGAAGTACGAATTTTGACTTGCAACTGTTAATGAATAGAAAACAATAAGTTACTTTTATTTTCAACATATTGACATGATCAAAACGTTGTCGATTAAAGGGGGTACTTGGATTCAGCAATCTGGAAAATGGGGTACTGAAGGCCAAAAAGTTTGAGAACTACTGATTTAGTCAACTAAAATGTATTTTGGTGGGCCTTACTGGCATTGTAATGGCTGATTTTGCACTTGTAGTTAGGGAATATTATCAGAATAATGTCAAATCTGGAAATACATTCCATACATAAGAAATGTCTTTGACAATGTGTTTGTAAAGTTCTCCCTTTATAGTATAGTGTATATAGTAAGTGAATGAGACCCAAACTTACCATAGCTAGTCAACAATTCTCCTAGGGATTTTGAATTTTAAACTTTGCTAGATGGGTTACTACTAGACACCTTTACAAACACATTGGTGGGGAGAAATATGTGAAAAAGGTGTTCACTTCCGGCAGAAAGCGTGAAAATTTGCACCTAGGGGTATTTTTGTGCGCTGAATTCAAAAATTGACAGTCCCAAGCACTTTTCTCGAATTCACTTTTCTCTCATTCACTTACCATAGGGTTAGGGTTAGGAAAAAAACACCCCCCAAAAATCTTCTATATGTAGCATGTGAGGGGTCTATCTAGGGGGTTTTCATGATTCTGAATCCATCCCAAGCATTTGTTTTGCACAAAAAACATTCCTTGGGCAAGAAATGGACCCCACAAACTATGGTTTAGTGATGAGTCATCACTTTTCAAAGTTTTGTTGTGTCCATTTCTCGGAAAGGAATGTTTTTCGTGCAAAACAAATGCTTGCAATGGATTCAGAATCCCGAAAAACAGCTAGTTTGACCCCTCACATGCTACTTGAAGAAGATTTTTTGGGGGGTCTTTTTTCCCTAGTATGGTAAGTGAATGAGAGCCACCAGATCCCATGGGAAAAGTGCTTGGGACCGTCAATTTTTGAATTCAGCGCACAAAAATACCCTTAGGTGCAAATTTTCACGCTTTCTGACGTAAGTGAACACATTTGCCTTTTTTTGTTACATATTTCTCCCACTATGAAGAAATGTCTTGGTAAGGAATTTATTCCCAGATTTTATCAATGTCCTGACTATTGGTTGCATGCTGAAGTGAAAATAGCGATCTAGAAGCTCACAACACGTCGTGCTGCGATGCATTGTGAATTTCTAGATCTGCTATTTTCAACTGTCATTTATTGATTTGTTTCATGTTTTCTGTGATTAATGTAATTGTTTTGTTCATCTCACATTCTATTTTATGATGTTAATACAAGCCTTCTGGCTATTACAAAACCTTAGCCATGGTCTGTGATCTAAATTATTCCTTCCTCGATAAAGCATACTGCTCCTGAACCTAGTAATTGGTCATATACCCCGTAATAACTAACTACACTATTGTTTGTTGTACATTGTCTATCAAAAACGGCTATAGTCCTATTGAGTTCCACACTTGTTAGCTTAAAGAATTTTGCCATTTTATTTGCCATTTTGGAAACGGCATATACCATTTTGGAAGCGCCACATGCCAAATGCCACTTTCTGGAATGGTATATGCTATTATGGAAACAGCATCTGCCACCTTGGAAAACGGCGTAGGCCATTTTGGAAGCGCCACATGCCAAATGCCACTTTCTGGAATGGTATATGCCATTATGGAAACGGCATATACCACTTTGGAAGCAGCACATGCCAAAAGCCACTTTTTTGAACAGCATATGCCATTTTGGAAACTGCATCTACCACCTTGGAAAACGACGTATGCCATTTTGGAAACAACATATGCCATTATGGAATCGCCACATGCCAAATGCCACTTGCCACATGCCAAATGCCACTTTACGGGACGGCATATGCCATTTTGGACACAGCACATGCCAAATGCCACTTTTTGAAATGACATATGCCATTTTGGGAACGGCATATGCCATTTCGGAACAGCACATGTCTAGCACATGTCAAATGCCACTTTTCCAGCTCGGCCTCTCTCCAAACTTTTACATGTCAACTCTGACAGTATACAAATGGTTCCATTTCTACCAGTGTTGATTTCGTTGACTAAAACTATATGACGAAAAATGTTTGTCGACTGCATTTTTTTCACTGACGAAAACGAAATAAAAACGAAATAAAAAGTAATCTGTGATGACTAAAACTAAGACTAAATATATTGACAATTTCGTCAACAAAATAAAAACCAGACTAAAACGTTAGGGAGGGACTAGTGGAGAAGAGAGTAATTTTATATTTGGTTGATCTCTGGTTTTGCGTACTGAAAATAGCAGATCTACAAGCTCACAACATGTCGCAGCACGACGCGTTGTGAGCTTGTAGATCGGCTATTTTCAGCACGCTATTTTCAGTCATTACGATGCCATCAAGGCCTGTCAAAATGTATTTCAGTTGACTAAATCAACTGTAGATTTAGTCAACTAAAATCGTATGATATTTAGTCGACTACAATTAGACTAAAACTAATACTTTTCAGGTGACTAAATTATGACTAAAACTAAAAGACATTTTATTCAAAAGACCATGACTAAAACTAAATAAAAAATGTGCTGTCAAAAACAACACTGATGTGTACACTGTCAGAGTTACAGTCTTGTATGGGTCTAATTTAGACCCCCATAAAGGAACCCACAAAGTCCCTGGAATCCACTTTGAGAACCACTGAGCCAAAGCACTGTTTACAACATTTTTATGGGTTGCGAGTAAATATCCCCTTTTCCCCGTGGAGCTTCACGCCATGCTGTGAGCTTGTAGATCTGCTATTTTCACTAGTTCAGGTCCCGGGCAAATATTTTTCTTTTTGGGTCTTTAGCTAAAAAGGTTTGGGAACCACTGGGGTTAAGCGATCAGCTACGTTCTTATTGTTAGACAATGGGGTTGAACGACTTAGATATCACTGCTGTTGGGCAGAAACCTTTTATCTCCATATTTGAACTTTATATGTTTTTTCGACTCCCTACGAAGTTTTAGTCCTGAAAGTAACAGATTGGTACATTTGAGGTTTCCACCCCGACAACGATATCATGATGAAGATGAAGAGAAGACGCTGCCACTTTGCCCAAGTTCAAATGCAGAAACACACTGCAAAAGATAGCCTACATTTTCACATTCCTCAGTAAATGTGTTAAATTACAGAGGAACAAACAATAAAAAAAATGAAAAGGGCAATTTTTGAGCCATGTGGATTAAGCCCTCAAACTCAACGGAGACATTTCTACTGCATGACACATTTTGTTTAAGGCAAAGCTTCATTAGGATCCCATTAGTATTTTAAGTGATTTTCGACTTGTGTCAACCTGTTGGGAACGGAGGGAGCACTAAGTATATCTTAACCGCTTTAATTATCTGGATCAGATTCATTTCAACATGTCTCCCTCCAGCGACTGGAGGCGAGGCAGCGAGAGGCTTTGATGCGTACAGTGAAATCATCCGTTCCCCAGGGAAACATCGATTCTGGATAGACTTGTTGTTCTGAACCAAGTCTACATGCCTAGTCAATACCTCCTCAGTCTGAGGCATGTGAAACACTCTTTATTTGTTCTTGTGCTATGAATGCTAATCCCTTCGATATGTAAGAACTTGTGCAATACCCCCCCCCCCCCTAAAAACACTGAACCCTCTACCCTACCGGTACAGTTAAAATCATGGGACAATAAGAAAATAAACCGTGTCTGTCGGGCAGAAACCTGTTATTTTGTAAATGAATGGCCTTACTTTATCATGCTACACAGCGTGACACAAAAGTAGCAGATCCACAAGCTCCAAACGTGGTAGCAAAGCGACGTGTTTTGAGCTTGTTGATTTGCTACTTTTGAATTTGAATCCTGAAAAGTAACAGTTTCCACCCGACAGAGACGATATACCGTGTATATTTATAAGAAATGTCCTCGCAGTAAAACATTACATTATTGAAATATGAGGCATATTTTGTGTACACGACACAGAGCGAGTGCCTTCACTTTAGATGATCCCATTGCCTGTGGGGACATCCGTTTGAATGTGTTGATCATGGAGCTGTCAGTCAGTCTGCCTGCGTTTCAGTTCAGTGAGCGTGACTAGACTACGGAACGGAGGTGGAGCTCCAGCCAAGCACTGAACGAATCATTTGAATGAAACCTTTTAGTGAACCGTGTATACTGAATGATTCCCGGGCATTGAAAAGAGAGCGATAATTCCCCAAACTATGTTATTAGTACTCCTTATTACCAGTCAACTCAGCTGTCAGCTCTTGGCTGCGCACACAGCTTGACTACGGTCTGTGGCGCTGCTGATTGGCTTATCGTTAGACCCGCCCCCCACCCCCCCACCCCCCCACCCCCGCAGTGTTTATTGGATCTAAACACAATGCCAGACCAGAGAAACGGTCTTCTCAGTGACTCAGTGAGTCTGTCGTCTCATCATGGATTAAAGCAAAATAAAATCTCACGACTGAAACTGTTTGTATGACCAAGTCCCTAATGTGTGATTTGTGAAACAGTGTGAAAAGGAGCCCATCCCACACACACACACACACACACACACACGCGCACACGCGCGCGCGCACACACACACACACACACACACACACACACACACACACACACACACACACACACACACACACACACACACACACACACACACACACACACACACACTAGCGCCGATTCCTAAACAATCAACACAATTTGTAACATGTTCTAGACCAGTGGTTCTCACACTTCTTTGGCTGCAGTACACCCTTAAACTGATTTCTGAAGCCGAGTACCCCCTTCCCCTGATTACAGCATTTTGCTTAGAAAAATTGACATCAAAAGTCCAGTTCCCATGCCAATATATTCAAAACAAAACAGCATAATGCTGTCAAGTAAACATTCTAGTCAATACCAGTTGTTGTACTAGTCAAGGTATTGATGTAATTTGGTTTAACAATTTACAGAGGTTTTTTACGTCTAATTTCAGTGCGTGGGGGCATCCGTACAAGTGGCCAAATATGTATTTTTAGACACAATAAGGCCATTCCCAAGATGCACCGCAATCTTTCATGGGCAGATGTGACTTATTGGGGCAAGTAGTGTCTTATTGTGTCTAAAAATACATATTTAGCCACTTTTACGACATACCAACATACAGTAGAAGTGTACACTTCTGGGGGCGCCTGCTGGCCTAGTGGTCAAGGCGCATACCACATACTAGGCTATGATGCCTGCTGGCGTCGCCGGTGGTTCGATTCCCAATCCGGACGACCTTTGCCACATGTCATTCCACATCTCTCTCCCCATTTCCTGTCAGTCTACTATCCTATCAAATAAAGGCATAAAAAGCCCCAAAAACTAATCTTTAAAAAAAAAAGAAGTGTACACTTCTATGCATTGCAGACGCATCGAGAGCTTGTAGATAGGCTGTTTTCGTTGCAAAATATGCTTCCACGGAAAGAAGACATACTGCGTTCATAGGAATCCAAATGACAGAAATCAGTCTTTCTTGGCCACTGATAACTTTAATCCATGCGGTCAGGACTAATGTAAACTGCCTTGGGAATCAAGATAAAACTTCTATTCTCTTACAATACTTGTTTCGATGTGACCACCCTCACCCAAATTATCAGGAGAACTGTGGGGTTATGAATGTTAACCGTAAGTTTCTAAAAGAGAACACAACAGCGATGTTTGATCCCCGCTGGCCCACACACACCTGTTTTCCCGTAGGGGCAGAAGCAGACGAAGGAGGCCACGCGGTCGATGCAGGTGGAGCCCGGGCTGCAGGCGGCGGTGGCGCAGTCGTCGATGTTCTCCGAGCAGTCGGGGCCGCTCCAGCCGTTGACGCACACGCACACGTAGCTGCCGATGAGGTTGCTGCAGGTGCCGCCGTTCTGGCAGGTGTTGGGCTGCAGCGTGCACTCGTCCACGTCTTCTGTGCAGTGCTGACCTGTGGGGCGGGAGGAGGAGGAGGAGTCATGAATGAAGATCTACGAGCTTGAAGATCGACTATTTTTTGCGTGCAATGGCGTATAAGTTAAGCCGGTGTTTCTCAAACTTTTACATTTCAAGGTCTCCCCTTAACTCTGAAAGTATACAGATGGAACCAAATGGACCCGTTCGGGTTAATTTGGTTCCATTTGTATGCTGTCAGAGTTACAGACTTGTATGGGTCAATTTAGACCCCCATAAAGGAACCCACAGTCCCTGGAATCCACTTTGAGAACCACTAAGTTAAGCAAAAACCTGTTTAATAGCTTAATTTTTAATTTTCTCCAAAGTCATTCAAATGTTATTTATGACTTATGAGTCGATGTTGGATAAGCATCACTGCAAGGCTAAGTCATGGATGTGTTTTAATCCGTAAAATCCATCTTTTCTCCAGGAACCATTTTGGGGGTCCTTGACATGAAAAGGTTTGAGAACCACCGCCGTAAGGGGTGGGCTGTGAAAGGCAGCCAGACACGAAAATGTAATTATTCATTCATTCATTCATGCATGCATGCACAGAAAACACATGCACACACATACACACACACACACACACCGGGCCCCCTCTAGGGCTGTCACGATTATGACATTTTACATGACGATTAATTGTCACTCAAATAATTGCGATTAGCGATTTAATTGTGTATTTGTGGTTGATAATTACATTTCTGTTTGGCCTTTAGGCTTTGAAGTTGCACATGGTAGATATGACACATAACCTAAATATACATAGAAATTACTGACATATTTGGCAACTTTCTACTTAAAAAAGAACATTGATAGTGGAAATAGCCGATCTACAAGCTCACAACGCGTTGTGAGCTTGTAGATCTGCTATTTCCACTATTTCTGAAAATGTTTGTAAATGTATGAACATTATTCAAACATTCACGATTATGACGATTATGACAAAATATTTGCGATTATCTCAAATAATTGCGATTAGACGATTATGTCATAATTGTGACAGCCCTCCCCCCCTCCCCCCGGGAGACGAGGCCATTGCCTTACCAGTCCATTCCGGAGGGCACTGACAGTTGTAGGTGTTGACTCCGTCCATGCAGGTTCCTCCGTTAGCACAGCCGTGTCCAGGACAGTCGTCGATGTTGTTCTCACATAGCCTCGTACCCGCCCCTCTTCCAGAAACCATTTCATTTGTTTCTTGCAAGAGAGTCTGGAATGATTGGAATGTGGGCTGGTTATAGGTCCTCAAAAGCCTGACGGGCCAATCAGCGTCGGCCCTCGGGGGCTCTGTGATTGACAGCGCACCTAAGCCAATAGGGGCTTTGATGACGTTTCTACACAGCAACCGACTCTCTCCCTTCATCATAACAAAGATGGCGGCACTAAGCAGCGGATCTATCCGTTACATTAACGTTAGTATAAAAAAAGCAGAAATTGCAGAAATAGACACAATAACAGAACTTAAACAGGAGCAGGAGCGCACGTTGGCCTATCAGTGGAGTCTATGATGTCACTGCTAAGCGAGGCCGTCTTCTGCACAAGTGTTTCTCAACTAGTGGACCGCGCACCTTGGAAATACTGATGGAAAGGCTGTTATATTTTTATCTCCGTTGAGTTTCTCCAGATGAAAGGCAACATTTAATTGTGAAAGGTAGGCCTACAGTCAAGACTATAATATATATGGCTTTGCAATCTTGTTGTCTTGCTAATGTTAGTGTAGCACCCCACAGTTAGTATCAGCCATGAACCAGTGACAACAGCCCTGCTAATCGGGCTCAGCCCTATTAGCACGACTGGTTGTGCGTTGGACTGGCGAGTGGGAGTCCCGGGTTCAATCCCCGCTTCCGCGTATCACTACATCTGGCGTTGTCGGCAGGATGAGGAGCGTGTTGCCCTTGTGAGGAGAAACAGTGCCACGTCGTGTGCGGTGGTCCGCGGCGTGATGTGTGAAGCGCGAGGGCGCGCTCCAAAAGACCTGCGGGGTGAATGTAGCACCCCACAGTTAGTATCAGCCATGAACCAGCGACAACAGCCCTGCTAATCGGGCTCAGCCCTATTAGCACGACTGGTTGTGCGTTGGACTGGCGAGTGGGAGTCCCGGGTTCAATCCCCGCTTCCGCGTATCACTACATCAGCAAGTAGTTTAGCATTGTACTACTATGAACATGTAGTGGTACTGAATGGAAGCTAACAAATGCTAATGACAGCGATTTTTTCCCCCCCATTGTATTTATCATGGAAGGTGAGAATCCTTTGTGGCCAATATCAACAGATCTGACAAAATCTAAATGCAAATATTCAAAGCCTAAGGCCGTTCACACTTAATTCTTGGCGTGAACGGGCTGTTATTCTTTGTAGATATAATGAAAATAAATAAATTATCCCATAGGCCTACAACAAATTAAAACATAGCCATGTTGTAGCCATATATACCTAATACAGGGGTTCTCAACAGGCGTTCTCAAAGTGGGACTCGATCTGTGAGTTCCTTTAGGGGGGGGTCTAAATTGACCCATACAGGTCTGTAACTTTAACAGCATACAAATGAACCCATTAGGGGTTACTTTGTTCCATTTATAAACTGCCAGAGTTAAGGGGAGACCTTGACATTTGAAACACTGATATAAAGCGTTTGTGAAACTTGAGATACATTGGGGATCTGAAAAGATGATTACCAAAAATATATCATGACACTCATGTGTATATATTTTTTGTATTTCTCCTCTAGGTTGTGGCTGGATGACTATAGACGTCTGTATCAGGAGCCAGGAAGGGTTTCCACTTTCCACATGCACCAGCTGCCATCTGACAATATTGTCTTAATATTTGTATGGTCTCAATAAATATCAGTGATAAGAATCCTTCATTCACAACGAAGATGTCCACTTTTGTCCTCAACCTGTGAAACATTTACATTAGGAACCATTCCTATTAAAACGGCAGCTGTTTTTCTAATGTTTCATGCCTATTCACATTCACATGACATACCATGGTAAATAATATTCCCAGGTAATAACACCAAGAAGGAAATGTAGTTCATATCTACAGTTTATGCATTTAAACACATGTACCTGCACAAAGGAAATTGATCTCTCTAATCATGTGGTTCTTGAATTACAATATCATTAAGGCATTATCATCCATGTGTGTTTGAATACTTTATTAACAGTTTGCAAAAAAAGGTACATTGTTTCAAAAGGAGGCGAAGCGATTTGTATTTGTGGTGGGTATTATAGTGATGAAATCAACAGTTTTGCAGGGGGATGTCAGCCAGAGGGTCCAGACTCCAAAATGCAGTGCCTTCCAGCAAGAAGATTGTGCTCTCCAGGATCCATGAAGTCTAACCTGTTAATAGATAAATACCATTGAGTGTTGTTGCTAACCGTTACATTTCTACAAAGACCAATGGGTAAAATGTACAGTGCATATTATAGATAAATACCATTGAGTGTTGTTGCTAACCGTTACATTTCTACAAAGACCAAGGGGTAAAATATACAGTGCATGATATTATAGATAAAGACCATTGAGTGTTGTTGCTAACCGTTACATTTCTACAAAGACCAAGGGGTAAAATATACAGTGCATATTATATTCCTTGTTAGCATATAAAAGGGACATTATAGTGGCTCATTCACACCGAATTATATGCTAATTTTGGGAGAGATTGGCTGGTGGGACAAGCTTATTGCTCACACCATTAGTATTCAAATCAATCGAAACTGCACGGCCACTATACAGCAACACAGCATAAAACATCATAATGGTTTACATTTAAAACATAACTTTGATATAATGTTTATTATACATTGATATTAAGGACAGGGTTAGGCCTATAATAAAAGGTGCTCCACAGGAAAATATCGCTAGCATGTCAAGGAGCTAGCAATGCTAATAATTTGGTATTTTTATTCCCTAAATATAGACGTTCTTGAAATAGTAAAATGCAAACCTGCAAAGGACTGATAACATTCACAAGACGTATAATTGGTGATAACTGTAGCCTACCTTTAGATTATGTTGTTGCCTTTCATTTCATCTGGAAAAGTCCATAAAAACGGAACAGTTTGCAGTTGTTGATATTGTACTTGGCTGCTATTCTTCCCATGAGTCTTCCTAGTAAGCTAACAGTAGCAAGCTAGCAGTTAGCTAGCTATACGGTGATTGGCTGAAGGGGTTGTCTGTCAAAGCTACTGCGCCCGCCCACTGCTCCCGCCCACTAAACGTTTCTGCCAGACCAATTTTCTGGAATCCTCCTGGAGAACGGAAATTGGTCGTTTACTAGGCTAGTTCTCACAGTTGGTCCCATTGAATCCTGAGACACATGGATATTATGAGGTTTATACCACAAATCAACGCACCCAACCATGAACAATACAATATAGCCAGTCAAATCCTCTCTGTTATTGTCACTTTAGATTTGAACCACTTTAACCATTATTTTATGCTTTATAACTATTACAAAATAGCAGATATACAAGCTCACAGCGCGGCGCCGAGTGCCGCGCTGCGAGCTCGCAGATCTGCTATTTTTTAAGTCTTTGAATTTGTGTAAGTCTTTGAATATTTTTGATCCGATTCTATAAATGTCTTCTAAATCAGTGGTTCTCAAAACGTTTTCATGTCCCCCAAAATTACATGTATTTGGCCGCGGACCCCCATCTCAAAATATGCTTTTCCAGGGACCACCCAGAAGCAAATATTTGAGTTACAAATGTTCGCTTTTAAAGAGATATATTCAAAGACTTCAAAAATAGCAGATCTACAAGCTCGCTGTGAGCTTGTAGCTTTGCTATTTTTCAATAGTTAAAGCAATACATAAGTCTAGGTCTAAATGGGTTAACACAGTGAGTGTATACTGGCTAGGGTTGCCACCTTTCAGAAATTGAAATAAGGAACACCTCTTCCGGGCACGCGGTGCGTGCGTTCTGTGCGTTCCGTGCGCGTGGCACAGCCGCCGGCCGGCGAAGAAATGCAGTCCCAAACCCATGAAATGCATAGAATAGTTATAACTATAACACACAACATGATATAACCTATATTGTATTTTTGCTATGTTTGATTTGTTCTTTTCTTATTTAAATAAAAAATGAGAACTTCCCCATAGGGGTGCTGTAACACCTGCAGCATCCCTTGTTCCCATGCTCCTGCACAGTGACCACTGTGCCAAAAAATCACATTCACTTTGTCTTTCAGCAGTGTGCTGTGGAGATGCGTGGAAGCAAAGAAAGTCATCACAGTTTGATTTGATCATTGCTTTAGTCAATTATGAAGGGATTTTAAAAATTAAAACGTCTCCATGTTGCTTGGGAAGACTACTTCGCAGAGAAACCGGCCTTTGCGATTCGCTAATCGCGGGATTTCACATCGCGATTTCGGTTTGAAAACGATTAACCATGGAGCACTAGGCTAATTATTTTCTGCTTTTAAAGCGTGCGGTGTGCATCTGCCTGGTGGAAGGAGGAAGTTCAGTGATCACTGACTGTAACTAGGTAACGGTGATTGACAGCGACATGCAGCGCATTATGCAGACAGGGGCCGGGCAGCCCGGGCAGAGAGGAGAGGAGAGGACGAGGCAGAGCGCAGAGACTGCGAGCCTCTCTCTCCTTTTGCTGTCTTTTCCTGTGTTTTATTTCATTCATTATTGTTAAATGCTGTGTTGAGGTTTGTGTGACAGACCTTTATGGGGCATTTGGTTAAATACGGAACAAACCGCGTTCCGTATTGGTTCAATACGGAACGCATCTTTTAATTGTCCAATACGGAACGATTCCGTATTATACGGTACGGGTGGCAACCCTAATACTGGCCCCAATGGAAGGGTCAATTTGTGTACATTTTGACACTGAGAATGTCACTGCGTACAACAGAAAATATATAATGTTTAATTCCATAACCTTTTCTTTAAGCAGCTGTGTTTGCTACTTTCTGCCTGTAGAACCCGTAATGAAATAAGTATTAGAACCACAGACCTTATTGTAACCAAACACCACGACTTCCGTGAAAACTGCAACAGTGGCACATGTATGTGTTTGTTGATAAACACCAGGTCAACATAAGATCAAGACACAAAGATTACTTTGTGTTACCCAAAATAAAAACTGATATGGGAAGTCGATCTTTTATCTTTAGGGCAGTTACATTATGGTTTTCATTACTATAACTAGGATAGCTTTTTTAATTGATTGATTCATTAGCGTTGAGGGATGACGTACAGTATAACCTAACCATCAGGATCGTTCTGTTTGCACCTCAAATACATGACTGTAACATTAATGCAGAAGCCCACAACTACATTCGTTTACAGATAAATACCCTCTGTCTCACTCCTGTTTCCTCTCTGCCTTTCAATTCACATTTCTCTCCCTCATCTCACTTCCAGGTTCCATCTCTCACACAGTTGGCAAGACAGGGCTCAATTACTCCACTGCCTGCTGTGTATGCGTGTGCGTGCGTGCTTGTGTGTGTGTGTGCGTTGCGTCCGTAAGAGAGCAGGAGAGAGCAGATGAAATATTACGTTAATGGATCAATCTCATGTCCTGTACGCTATTATTCCAAACGTAGGAGACGGTGGAGGAAGGAGCGCTTCTTTTCCGTCCACCCGCGTCGGCTACTCGCCAGCGTCAGGGTTACTGAGGTTAGGGTTAGGTTTAGGCATAGTTTTACTGAGGTTAAGGTTAGGGTTAGGGTTAGAGTTAGGCATAGTTTTACTGAGGTTAAGGTTAGGGTTAGGGTTAGAGTTAGGCATAGTTTTACTGAGGTTAAGGTTAGGGTTAGGGTTAGAGTTAGGCATAGTTTTACTGAGGTTAAGGTTAGGGTTAGGGTTAGAGTTAGGCATAGCTTTACTGAGGTTAAGGTTAGGGTTAGGGTTAGAGTTAGGCATAGCTTTACTGAGGTTAAGGTTAGGGTTAGGGTTAGAGTTAGGCATAGCTTTACTGAGGTTAGGGTTAGGGTTTGGGTTAGGTTGTTTAGGCATAGAGGTTAACATCCACACCCGCGCGGTCCAAGTGACCACAGCCGAGCGCTCCAGACCTCCGCTCCAGCCAATCACAAGCCGCGCCTTCTAATTTATGTGACACCGTCTCCTACGGTAGGAATAATCGCGTCCTGTACTTGTGTCAGTGACAACAAAGCATACAGTCCTGCTGCTTGCCATGCCTTGGTATGAACTGATAACAATAGAAACTGTATCACTACACAAAACAAAAAGCTACAAGGGAGAGCAGATGTAATGTACTGCCTGGACAGAGGCTCTCCCTCAGTGTGAGTAGGGAGAGCTGATTCATCCTGTATCACGTGTGTGATCACACCCAGCTTCCGAGTCAAATTAGTTAAGACTCAGACCAAGTGTGATTGATTAAATCAGCCACCAACCACACAACAGTCCTATATTATGGAATAAAGTGATTACCTTTGTATTCTCCATATTTTAATTTCCTACAGTATGTGTCAGGTTTGTCCTTCTGCTGTATTCTTTATCATTGCCTATTTTCATCTCTGGACTTTAAAAGTACATCGTACTGTCTTTTAATGTTTAGTTTAGTTTATTTCGATCCTCATCAACATCATCACATGTACAAAACTGGCTTTATAAAGAACTTGAATGATGGACAGTCGATATTTAAGTCCGTTATAAGTTTACCTCATATGGACGTCACAGGTGTTTTTTCATTGTTTACATTGTTACATTTCGTCGGGTGGAAACCTTGTATGTCCAAAACCGTTCGTTTTGTATTCATCATTTTAACAATAATTTAAACGAGTGAAAACAGACGATCTACAAGCACACACGCCTCGCATCGCGAGGCCGGTGTGTGCTTGTAGATCGGCTATTTTCACTCGTTTACACTTGTATGATAAAGTAGGGCTTTACTACGAAAAAAACGTAAAAACTGGAAACATGGAGATAAAAGGTTTCTGCCGGACAGTGACAATTTGTTTGTATGAGCCATGATTCAAGGCGTTCCAGAAGGTCTTACCCGGAAGGCAGTGGCACTGGTAGCTGGTCTCAGAGGTCTGGCGGCAGGTGCCTCCGTTCTGGCACGGTGAGGGTGAGCAGGGGACATACGGGGTCTCACAGTGGCGACCCGTAAACCCAGGGGCACAGTTACACCTGAAGGGACAAGAGACAGGGCCGTGTCAATTAGAAGGGAGGACGTACTATGATGTTGAAAGACCTGAAACGTCCGATGAAATCAGGAACATCACTGAAGATGTGTCCCAGTGCATCTTAGGATGTATCTTTCATTCATAATAACAATAGCTTTATCGTTTGCAATGTAAACACTGTTTGCAAAGCACATCTTGACTTAGACAATACAAGACATCAAGTCTAGACATTCTAATCCTTCAGGAAAATGTAAATGATGGTTGTAATGGTTGTGGGTGCACAAGATGCTTCTATAGAAAGATGCTTGTATAGAAAACATGCTGGCTGCCATGATGGAAACCAAATGACTGAAATCAGTTCTTAGGGCGACCGAGAACTTTAAATCCAAGTGGATTTATCTGTTTATCCCCTCTGACCTGTAGGAGCCGGGGGTGTTGACGCACACGCCTTCATTCTGGCACACGGACGGGCTGACCACGCACTCGTCCGTGTCGTTGAGGCAGCGCGGGCCGTGGTAGCCGGACGGGCAGGAGCAGGCGTAGCGGCCGCCGGAGAGAGAGCTGCAGGTACCGCCGTTGGCGCAGGGGCCGGACAGACAGCTGTCCTCGCGCTCGCACCTCGTACCTGGAGGGAGGAGAGATAGAAGAGGAGGAGGAGGGGGAAAGAGGAGGAGTGAGTGAGCAGGCATCAAAGTGGGCTTGAGCCCCTGCCCTTTTATCCGCCTCTAAAAAGTGCCCTCTCAAGGCCATGAATGCAGTTTTTGCCATGGTGAAAGAAATGCAAATGCCCTCTTTCCATGCCATGCCTGAAGGCGGCATTCAAGTGAATTGCCTTGTCCAAACTCTCCTGAACTTGAATGCAGCAGCTTATGTTGAAAGAAATGCCCTCTCTGTGTAGAACTCCATGCCGTTACGCCACATCTCCAGTATTGACTTGATCAGTGAGTGTGAAAACACGTTGTGAGCTTGGAGGTCTGCTATTTTCGATATTTTCACCAAAAGGCCCTTTTAGAAATGTCAGACCCTGCCTCTCTAACATTCTCTGCACGTCCCTGGGAGTGAGGATTACAAATGAGGTGGGATTACATTTAATAACACCGCGGAACTGATGAATCTGTCTCCGCTTCTACATCTCGTCCAACACTACCCAATCTTTCAGCCGGAGTCTGAACTCTGGCTGGCCCTGCCGTCTGGCTGGGATTCAAGCCCTAGGATTATAACAGTAAGTATATAATGGAAAATGGTAGGCTGCATTGTGTTTTAAATGACAGTATTGTTCTCTCCAGTTCCATTCGTACCGCGGCACCTGTTTCCAAAGAAAAATAAATTAATGGAGTTTCAAAAGACCAACGGCGGACGAAAAAGCTCTCACGTCCAAATTGTCCAGCAATTAGCCCTGCGCGCTCACAGTGCGTTCAATAGACTGGCATATATCGTTGTTGTCAGGCAGAAACCTCTTATCTCCATGTTTAAACCTTGGCCCGTCACAATTATTACATAATCGTCTAATCGCAATTATTTGAGGTAATCGCAATTATTTTGCATAATCGTCATAATCGTTTCCATGTTGAGAAATGTTCATATAGTTTCAAACACTTTCAAACGGTAGTGGAAATAGCAGATCTACAAGCTCACATCGATGCGTTGTGAGCTTGTAGATCTGCTATTTCCACTATAAATGCATAAAGAATAAAGTTATTAAATATGCCAGTCATTCCTTTGAACACTTTGGTTATTTGTCATATCTATCCTGTGCAACTTCAAAGCCAAAGAGAAATGTAATTCTTTATTCATATGCTCCGGTGTTCAGCGACAAAAACGCAATTATTTGTGTGACAATCAATTAATTAAAATGTCATAATCCTGACGGTGCTATTCAAACCTTTTGTATTTTTTCGTAAATGAAAGCCCTACTTGATGATCCTACATTCCTACAGCATCACACAAAAAGCAAAGCATCAAAGGTAGCAGATCCACAAGCTCGAAACGCGGTCGCGAAACGATGCGTTTTGAACCCTTTGCTGTGTTTTCTTTTGTATTTGAATCCTGAAAAGTTAACAGTTTTGGACATGGCGATGTCTCACCCGTCCATCCTCTGGCACACTGGCACTTGTACTTTTCCAGGGAGAGGAGGGTGCAGTTGCCGCGGTCCTTGTGGTGGCAGTACTCACCCAGGTAACCTGAGGCGCACCTGTAGACACACACGCGCACACGCACACAGACAAGAGACACAGGGACTTAGGAACAGAGAAACTCTACAAACAAGGCAGAACACAGTGATAAATGACCACACATGCGCGCCTGACACAGGGAGGCAAACAGAGCAAAACAAAGAGTAAATTTTCAGCCAGGAACTCGTAACCACATCAGAGAGCCTCTTAGGGCAGCATCAGCATCACAAGAGTGCTTGGGTGAGCGGTACACACGCACGCGCACACGCACAGTGTTCACGCAGCACATCAAAGCAGGCGAACAGGAGTCTATTGCGTGACCAAAATTACCAGAGAGTTTTGTCTTTCTCGTCTCTCACTCCTCTCTGTTTATCTCTATTTCTGAAAAATGTGATAAAGTATGAAATGAGGCCTTAAAAGTGGTTAAATATTTGTTTGGTGTGTGCCTCTATGGCCACAAACATTTGAAAACCGCCGGGTCAAACAGAGGGCACGAGCAACAAACAAGAAGTCTAAAAGCAGAAGAGCGTTGCCGGTCACGTGTGGAGTTATCTATCTCTTAAGTAGCTGAACTGAAACCTGGCAGAAACACTAGCAGTGACAAACACTTGATCTTGATAGAGATACTGTTTTCCTTTTTCTTTTTCTGGTAAATGTAGCAGGCTAATCATAACCACCAACAGCCAAGAGGCCAGTCCAGAAACTGGGTCAAAAACGATTTATCTATATCAAATGTTGTTTGAGATGTTTCTTTGTGATTAAAGCAACAATACTGAGGAAACCTCTCAGAGCACTGCTGTTACCCGTTAGTGTTGACCAGAGAGTTGTATCACTCACTGCCTCAAGCCACAGTGTGTTCCGTAGAGCTGGGCTTGAGAAATAGAAGTCTCGAGTCTCGACAGCAATGTAAAATGTTACTGTACATGACCAACTTGTGGTGTGCAGGTCCTTGTTTCTTTTATTCTATGTTGTGTTATTGCTCCTTAGTGCCTTATTTTCACAGCACTTTGCACTAAGTAATTATAAAATGTACTTACTTACTACTGAAATGCATTTTACAAAATGTGTATTTCTTAACCTTACTGAACGACAAAGGTCTTTGGGTTTTTCAGGGTTAAGAAGACAAAACAGTCACACTGGATCCTCACATTGTGTAAAAAAAAGATTACTCTTATGGGTCTCCATCTTATCTTGTTCTTTCTTGTTTGGTAAAGTGTTTCCACAATATGATGACGAGAGGCGTAAGAGGAGCCAATTATTATACACTAAGGGCGGCCCAGCGTCTAGTCGGCAACCTGGCCAGCTCGGAACAATGTAAATAGGGAATGAATGCCCCGCCCTTTAATGCAAACCCCATTATACCTGTTTTCATAGGACCCGTTTTGACCATTTGTCTGCCTGTGTCCATTTATGCCCATATATGGAGATATCTGTATCTGTCTGTCTGTCGGTGTCCATTTTATGTCCATATATGGAGATCACTGCAGTTATAGTTCTGGGTCCATTTTATGCCCATATATGCCCATATATGGAGATATCTGTCTATCTGCGTCCATTTTATGCCCATATATGGAGATCTCTGTATCTGTCTGTCTGTGTCCCTTTTATGCCCGTATATGGAGATCTTTGTGATTCTGCATCCATTGTATGCCCATTCCATTGTATGCCCATATATGCCATATATGGAGATATATGTTTATCTGCGTCCATTTTATGCCCATATATGAGATTTCTGTCGCTTTTTCAAACAGATGGTCAAAACGGGTCCTATGACAACAGGTATAATGGGGTTTGCATTAAAGGGGGAACCGGCACTGTGTCTGCAACACAGTCGGAGGCACAGACAGATACAGAGATCTCCATAATGGGAATAAAGGGACACAGACAAACAGATGGAGGAGGAGACAAACTTAATGCAAACCCCATTATACCTGTTGTCATAGGACCCGTTTTGACCATCTGTTTGCCTGTATCCATTTATGCCCATATATGGAGATATCTGTATCTGTCTGTCTGCGTCCACTTTATGCCCATATATGGAGATATTTGACCATCTGTTTGCCTGTGTCCATTTATGCCCATATATGGAGATATCTGTATTTGTCTGTCTGCATCCATTTTATGCCCATATATGGAGATCTATGCAGACACAGTGCCAGTTCCGGAAAATCCTGATGTCAGACATCAGAATCCGAACCTTTCGTGCTGGTTCCAGAAAATCGTGTATCGGGTCGGGTCGAGGCCCGAGCACTGCACTACCTGCTGCGGTGGGGAACGATGCGGTGGGGAACTTTGCAGACGCAGCAGACCACATTAATGAACTCCTTACTTTTCTTTTGTCTCGCCGCGTACGCATCGCTTTGATTTATTCAGAGAGAGACGCTGGACAGCAACTTAAAACACTTTTTTTGGAAGTGTTGTGAAGCACGGAAGAAAAATCTCCAGGGCAACGCTGCTGTAACTTTCACTCCCCACCGTGATTGGTAGCTCGTCAGCTCCGCATACAACACTGTAAAAGTGCCATTCATATAAAACTCGCGGGCCGCACTAACATTAAACATTCATATTAAGGTGGGGGCCAGAAAATATCGTCTCGCGGGCCGCAATTGGCCCACGGGCCGCCAGTTTGAGACCCATGCTAATGCCTGACTGTGAGTCCCCGGTACAGCTGGACCATTTGCTGTACGGTACGTCTCTCTCCAGGGGCGTCACAACAAGGGGTAGGAAAGTGGGACTGAGTTACTTGGGCCCAAGGTGGTGGAGAGGCCTTAATTATTTTATACTTTAGCTATTGAAAAATAGCAGATATACTGTACAAGCTCGCAGCGCGGCACCGAGTGCCGCGAACGTTTGTAACTCAAATTTTGCTTCTGGGGGGGTCCCTGTGGAACTCAATATTTGTAGATGTGGGTCCGTGGCCAAATACATACCATTTTGGGGGTCCTTCACATGTAAATGTTTGAGCTCCACTGACATCGAAACATAGGTTTTTCAAAAAAACCTTAGAAGGATTTGAATTATTCAAAGATTTTCATGATTTTTCAAAAATAGCAGATCTACAAGCTCACAGCGCGGCACTCGGTGCCGCGCTGTGAGCTTGTATATCTGCTATTTTTCAATAGTTAAAGCACAGGGGCCCCACAGTGAATCATTGTACCCAGGGCCCAGAATTTGGTGCATGCAAAATGCAGATCACTAATATTTAATCATATTGAGCCTGGTGTCCCTATTTTGGGCAGAAATGTCTCCAAAATAGCATACTGTAGATGCCTCTATGTTTAATTTATAGTTAGTGTTGGGCGGCAAAAAGATTATTGATGCGTCACATTGACGCATTGTGAGCATGTAGATCGGCTATTTTCGCAGTGTGACACCATTGTATGACAGGCTTAAGTAGACCTTTAGAAAGACAAAGACTGCACATACTGTACACCTTTTCCAATTTGTCATAAAAGGTTCTCGATGATTACGGGGATTCAAGGGTACAGGATTAAACTGAACTTTGGAGGATGGAGTTCATCGCCGCCTCGCGCTCTTTATCATTGGGGTGGGGGCTGCAGATTACAGCACATTGCAGATAAGATTGCATTAAAGAAATGTCAGTTAATTTCCATAGTTTGCAGAATGAAGTGAAATAAAATCAACCACCGTCCCTGACTCGGTATTTTTCAACAAAACAACACAGCTAACAACATAACATAAATACATACGGTAATATAAATACAAAAATAAACCAGTAAGACTCCCTAATCGGGAGATAAGCGACCGTAGGTCGCTTATCTCCACAAATAGGGCAAAAATTTGTTTTTCCAAAATCTTCCTGATCCATGTTGATGACATGAGTGTAGACATACTGTGTAGTGATTTTCGTGATTTTAGGGCAAAATCTGTAGGAGCAGTGTCCAAAAATGTGTTTTTAAAAATCGGCCAGAAGGTGGCGCTATATGGGACAGATTCATGTTGATGGGATGAGTGTAGACATACTGTGTATACCGATTTGCGTGATTTGAGGGCAAAAGTTTTAGGAGCAGTGTCCAAAAATGTGTTTTGCAAGAATCGGCCTGATGGTGGCGCTAGAAGAGGGCCATGTGAGAAATGAGGGGTGGGGTCTCCGCGCCGCAGAGGCGGACGAATAGGTACCGGCCCCGGCTCTCCCGGTCGCTCCTAGACGGAGTTACGGCATTTTATGTGAGCTGCAGTGTAGGGGGTCCTCCACTGGGGGCACCACCACTTTTGCATCCGTTCTGGAGCACCAGGAGTCGGTGGTCGCCGGGAATTCCCCGTGAGCAGCCCCGTTGGGGTGGTCATTTGGTCATTTTTGCACATTTGGTTATTTTTTACATCTGGGGGTCCCCCAGGGACCTGGGGGTCCCTGTAGCTCTGGGGGTCCTTGGAGGTTGTAGTTTGGCAGGTAAGGAGTGTGTGTGCAAAATGTGGCATGGATGGGGGCAACGGTTGTGGAGATATGAGCAAGGCAAAAGTGTGACGTGTGACGTGACTCACGGACGGACATTTTTTTACACCTGGGGGTCCCCCAGGGACCTGCGGGGTCCCTGGAGCTCCGGGGGTCCTTGGAGGTTGTAGTTTGGCAGGTAAGGAGTGTGTGTGCAAAATTTGGCATGGATGGGGGCAACGGTTGTGGAGATATGAGCAGGGCAAAAGTGTGACGTGTGACGTGTGACTGACTGACGGACAGACAGCCGGTGGAGGTTTTGGTAGTAAATGCGACCTACTGTCGCAATTATACATGCAAGAAAAGGGTCCCAAGTGCTAAAGAAAATTATTCAGGCAGCCTTTATTTCTATAGTTGTGAATTAGATTTTTTTCCAGGTGGATGAAAGCAGGGGCTGTCGTGGCAGGGGGGATATAGGGTTCCAGTCGAGCAAAATGCGGCGTCTCGCTATGAGAGAGGAGAATGCAACTAAATCTGCCTAAATCTACCTACTGAATCTGCCCACCTCAGGAGACACACCGAAAATAGCGACTAGGGGACACAGAGGCACCACAAAGCCAAAAACTGCAGAGAGAGAGTATCAAAGAAATGTTTCCAAAAAGAAGCAAGTTTTGGGCAAGATTAGATAGTACAGTATGTGTATGGTCTACTCTGCAGGCGACTGAAGACACCTTACGCAGACATCCCAACTTTGAGATCAGCATTTCCGGGAGGTCCCCTGCGCGCGTGCATATAGCATGATGTTTTTCAGTGTCCAAAAATGTGTTTTTAAAAATCGGCCAGAAGGTAGCGCTATATGGGACAGATTCATGTTGATGGGATGAGTGTAGACATACTGTGTACCGATTTGCGTGATTTGAGGGCAAACATTTTAGGAGCAGTGTCCAAAAATGTGTTTTGCAAGAATCGGCCTGATGGTGGCGCTAGAAGAGGGCCATGTGAGAAATGAGGGGTGAGGCGGACGAATAGGTACCGGCCCCGGCTCTCCCGGTCGCTCCTAGCTCCTAGACCTGGTCCTTTAATGACATCCCAACTTTGAGATCAGCATTTCCGGGAGGTCCCCTGCGCGCGTGCATATAGCATGATGTTTTTCTTACCTATTTGGGAGAAAGTTCTGTCACACTCACAGTGAGACACACACAACTGCCGTGCGTCGCACAGGCTGAGCTGGCTGACGCACTGCAGCTATATGTCCAGTTGTATGTCCAGCGAAAAAGAACCGACAGTTGTAAAGTATTGTTATTTTATTCATATTAAGCAGCTGTCAAAACCTGTCTGTTTACTGTTATGAGCTGAATATATCCTTCGCGCTTAAAGGACCAGGTCACCTCTGGGACAACCAGATCTTATTTTATTGTTGTGTGGGACACGATCAACACAATCCTGAATTCTTTTTTGTGTTCAATCTGTGTTTTTAGATATGTTAGTATTTCAGCATGCTACAACTGGTCATGTGATGCATTTTGCATCATATGACCAGTTGTAGCATGCTGATATCGCCTGAAATACTAAAATATCTAAAAACACAGATTGAACACAAAAAAGAACTCAGGATTGTGTTGATCGTGTCCCACACAACAATAAAATAAGATCTGGTTGTCCCAGAGGTGACCTGGTCCTTTAAAGAGAACCCAGTCTCTGCATCTGAGACCAGTGGTTGGTCACTTTTAGACGCCCACATCTCCCACAGCGAATGACATCATTCATTTGCCAGATTGACATTTTGACGACGAATGAGAACACATTTATTTGCATCTCGGGTCGCAGATCCGGTTCTAGACTAGTCTTGCGTGGCCAGACTGTTGCCTAACGCGATTTGCAAATGCTCCCGGCATACAGTCTGGGGCACGGAAATAGAAACGATGAGTGCGATGAGTCCCTTGGTGCAGTAGCAATAACAAGTCCTACTGGAAGCGTACATGTCTCCTTTCAATATTTTTTGGGGCATTATTTCGTCTTTCTCGGGTGTTGTTGGTGTTAGGGTCGATCCATACCGTTATAAGGAGCCTAACTAAGTTCGGTTCGGCACTAGGCGAACCCAAATATGGTTCGCATCCCCCGGTTCGGTGGGGCGTCAACCGACTAAATTCGGCTCTACGGTGCTGACGAAATGTTGTGACCTCCCGACTTAATTTCGGTACTCAGCGGTGTCTTCTCATTCATTCATCCCGGCTTCACGTTCACATTCTCGGCTGTGAATCTCCGTTTGGGAGGGAGACACGCCGACTTCCAAATGCTTGTGTGGCCGTGTATTGGGCTTCGCGGGGCGGACACATGAAGTCAGCTGGCTCTCGCTGGAGACGAAGAGTGGTGGACTAGGAGGCGCGCGCGCGACACACACACACACACACACACACACACACACACACACACACACACACACACACACACACACACACACACACACACACAGGCACACACACACACACACACACACACACACACACGCCTTTGCTGCGTGTATCGCTGCTAACGCGTCGCCGACCGTTTTAAAGAGAAAAGAAGAGCTTAAACACAACTTTGCTAATTGCTAGTGTTCCGTGTTGATATGTTTTCCTTTTCCACGACGAGTTGTGACTGTGTGATGACATGCATGCAGCAAGGGAGGCGGCACCTCTATAATGTGAGCTTGTAGATTAAATGTTTTTGACAGAGCTCGAGCCGAGCGTTTGTGAGTGAGAGAGAAGAGACCTCACTGGTGCTGCTGCCTGATGGAGCTGCTACTCACTGGACCTCCAGTCATTCAGTGTGCAGCGCGAGGGAAGACAAATATCCGCCATGCAATGCTCATTCATCGGCCACAAACGTCGTCATGCCACGGACCTCCAATATTTACAAGCGACTTGGGCACTAGCCGTTAAGAAAGTATGGATGAACTCCCCCCGAACCTAAATAATTTTGGGTCGGGGCGTCCTCCCGAACCGAAATTAGTTAGGCTCCTTATAACGGTATGAAACGACCCTTACTTCCATGATGTTTTCAAATATTGTCTTAAACTATACACCCATAACAAGAATATGCCCCCGAACGACTCTGTCTGTGCGAGTGTGCTTGCTTCTGTTATGTTTCCAGTGGGACTACAGTTCCGCCAACTTCCGTGCAGCAGTGGCAGAGCTGCCGTTCCAGACCCTATATAGGATTCGGAGATTGTGGAATAGTTGTCTGGCTACGCGAGACTAGTTCTAGACCGGATCCAGCCGGATATGGCAGGCATTTGCGGGAGCGGCCGGGATTTCCGGGAGGTTCAGTGCCACTCGCGGGTGTGCGAGAGGAGACACTGATTTCCGGGAGACTCCCGCAACATCTGGGAGACTTGGGATGTCTGCCTTACAGAAGTCGTTGGTGTCAGGAAACATTCTACTCAGATTGGCCTCAGTGTAGTGTGTCCTGTGGACCCACTTAAAATTGGATAAGGCACATACAGGCGCATGCACAGGAAGAGTTTATCCTAGTTAGCGCTTCGCTCCACCAATTCTTACCTAACTCTGTCCCAAGTTCCCTCTCCCAAGACTCCCATGTATACCTCTCCTCTCCCCGGAGAGTGTGGATATTTTAGAAGAAATAAGAGCACTATAAATGGAAGAGATGTTATTCAGGGAGTCTGAGGGTGACATTTTAGATTCTAATATCGTTTTTTTCAGGTAAGCTATAGGGAAGGACGCGAAGTGAGTGTTTGCTAAGTGTTTGCGTAGTTGGAAGAATCTGAAAAAGCTAACATTTTGTAAATCAAATGTAGAGGCAGTGTCTCTGCAGTGATCTGAACAGTCCATTAGTATATAAGTTGCTAAAGAGCCTAGGTCCTTCTCCTTCCATTTGGTGTAGGTTGAATCAGAGGTGGGGGGTAGAAATAAGTGATTGTTACAGACTAGAAGCTTGCGGCCCTTCGGGCCGCTCACGTCTAGAGTCCACGCCCGCTTCCTTACTGTAGTGTACTGTACAGTACTGTACCTTACTGTGCTGTACTGTACCTTACTGTACTGTACTGTACCTTATTGTACTGTGCTGTACCTTACTGCACCTTACTATGCTGTACCTTACTGCACTGTACTGTACCTTACTGTACCTTACTGTACTGTACCTTACTGCACTGTATTGTACTGTACCTTACTGTATTGTACTGTACTGTACTGTACTGTACTGTACTGTACTGTGCTGTACTGTACTGTACTGTACTGTACTGTACTGTACTGTACTGTACCTTACTGTGCTGTAGTGTACTGTACCTTACTGTATTGTAGTGTACTGTATCTTCTGTACTGTTCTGTGCTGTACCTTACTGTGCTGTAGTGTACTGTACCTTTACTGTAATGTATTGTGCTGTACCTTACTGTACCGTAGTGTACTGTATCTTCTGTACTGTACTGTATGGTAGTGTACTGTACTTTATGGTACTGTTCTGTGCCTTACTGTAGTGAACTGTAAAAGTGTTATGTAAATTCCAGATATTATTATTACCCTTATTATTATTATTATTACCAGTAAGACTCCCTAATCGGGAGATAAGCGACCGTTGGTCGCTTATCTCCTGTCACACTGCTGACATCAGTATGACATCACACCGTACACAAATTACCCTTATATAAGACCGGCATTATCTACCGACAGATTAGTAACAAGATGTCAAAATCGTTGAAGGTTGAATCTCCAGATATGGAGATAACCAACACATCCCTCCATATATGGAGATAACCGACGAATCTCACTAAGTCTGACCTCACAAGCCCCATATTTGGACATGAACAACATATAACTCCATATATAGAGACATAGCTGCTGACATCAGTATGACATCACACTGCTGACATCAGTATGACATCACACCGTACACAAATGACCCTTATATAAGACCGGCATTATCTACCGACAGATTAGATGCAAGCAGGATCTCGACTCTGACACAACTCATCGGCTCATAAGCTGGTTCTCCCTCCATATATGGAGATAACCGACGAATCTCACTAAGTCTGACCTCACAAGCCCCATATTTGGACACGAACAACATATAACTCCATATATAGAGACATAGCTGCTGACATCAGTATGACATCACACTGCTGACATCAGTATGACATCACACCGTACACAAATGACCCTGACGGCACACACCAAGCAGTGTGATGTCATACTGATGCGGAGATATGAGCAGGGCAAAGGTGTGACGTGTGACGTGTGACAGACGGACGGACGGCCGGTGGAGGTTTTGATACTAAACTGCGACCTGACGGTCGCAATTATTATTACCCTTATGACTATTGTTAGTTTTTAATTATTGTTAGTAATGCAACTGATATGGAGATTCCGAGATTCCAATCTTCATCTTTATCTAATGTATCCATCTATTAGTGATGCGCGGGTCAGGTTTTTTTCATAACCCGCACGACCCACAGCCAGCACGAAACGTAACCCGCCCGCGCCCGCCCCGCAGAACAATATACAAATCAACGAATCCGCCCGCCCGCAACCCGCATTTAAAAGAAATATGGTATATCATCTCCAGAATAGCTCATCTTTATATACGGCTCTTCTAAGTAGGCTACCCAACGTCGCTTTACAGAAAGGTTTACAGTAGCACAATATTGTCATGGGCTAAATAAACAAACGTGTTGTTCAAATTGGGGTTTAGCCTAAAAGACATACATTCAAAGACGTTCATTCTCTCTGGGGCATCGTCGGGGTAAGAATGGCGTTTCAGGTTTTATGTCAATCATATTTATACAGCGCCTCGCACTTTAAACAGACAGCAAAAGACGGACAATATTACATTCTGTTGGTTATTGATTAATCACCAGATTGGAGAGATGGGATCATGGGAGCGACTCGAGGTGAGCGTGGTTGGTTCATTCAGTCAAAAAATCCGCCTCACTTGCGAAAGTTGTGTTTCAAATCGTATCCGTTGACTGGCTGGTTATATAACTTAACCGACACAAAGTATTTATAAACTGACTTGTGTGGATGACAGAGACACATACGGTAAGTGAAATCCTGATCAGCGACGCGCTGAATTGTTTGTGCATTCTTCTGCTGTGCTCACGTTGTGTCAAATGTTGGCAAAATGTGGTTCGCGGTCCCAACAGGAGCGGAATTGGGACGGTCCTCGCACCAAGGAGCGGAGGAGAAACCTCGCTCCTCTCTGGCGCATTTTAAAACTCGCTCGCTCGCTCATGCTCGTATTCAAACGTTCTATTCTTATTCTTATACTTAGCCTACTCTTATTAAGAATAAAAGGCAAATAAGAACAGGTGATTATTTTTATTTATTTTTTGCACATGAGAGTGGTGATAACCCGCCCGCCCGCCGCCCGCCAATATTGAGTCTCAAACCTTGACCCACCCACCCGCACGCGGGCGGGTTGGCGGGCGGGTGGGGGCACCGGGTCGGCCCGCGCATCACTACCATCTATGTATCTAGAAACAGCGCAAATTAAAAGGACTGACGTTACGTGGCTGTAATGTTTTCTTTGGGATGTACATACATGTACATGTACCTGTAAATTAGAGCATGAGTTACGATTTATATTTTATGTCTATAAAACCTTACAAATGTTGCATTTTCCTCTGATTAGGACTCCTAACACCATCTGTTCTTTTTTTTTTTTGGCAAGTAGAAATTAATTCGGGCCTTGCAGGGTTAAAAAAAATCAAAAGTATATAGAGTAGGCCTATATGTATATTTGTATACTAAGGGTCATTAAAAAAAAGTAATACACAATATTATTCTTTGAAATAAATATTGTATTAGACTATCAAATGAATTGAGTAAAAGTAAATTATGATTTAAACTAATTGTTATTAATTAATTGGATCAAGACTATCATAGATATTTGATATATTGTTACATGTATTATATCTATATAAATGTCAAAATCAATAAAATACATAATATATAGGAAGTTATTCTGCCAAGCAGTAGGGGGAGTGAGAGAGCTAGTAGTAGGGGAGAGAGAGAAGAAGAAAAGTGTAGTTTCATTTCACTGAAAATGAAACTGAACCTGTAATGTTGACATTCTGTTGTCAGTCACTATTACTGAAAACAGACAGATCTACAAGAGGACAACACGTGACGTGATGCAGCAATACTTTAGAGCTGCACACTTACTATACTTTAGAGCAGGGGTCCTCAAATACAAATCTTGAAGGTCCACAAATATTTTTTTGAAACCGGTCTGGGTCCGGGGGAAAAAATAAAATATTAAACATATATAGCCTTTCCGCTTATTTTTATGTCGGTCAATCTTATATAGTAGGCAAAGATACAAAAAAGTACCAACCAGGGGTTGACACTATGGTCTCAGAGGCACTTGCCCGTCTGGCAAGTACAGGTCATGTTCTACTTGCCCTCAGGTCATGGCCACTTGCCCTCATAATCTTACATTAGGGATACCTTTCTTATATTATTTTACATTTGCTAATGTTAGTTTTTTTAGTAGTTTGTTGATGCAGTAATGGTCTTTTTCCGTTTCTTTCTTTATTAAAAGGGTCTTTAAATTATAACTTCACTGTCATCTGGCCTGGCCTGGGGACCTCCAAAATCATTTGGGGACCTCACTTCACTTGACTAAAGAACAACAACAACCCATTGAAAGGAGAACAGTAGTAAATCAATGTGGAGCAGAGATATTTTGCACTAGTGTTAGTAGCTGTGGTTTCTTTTAACAAACTGGGATAATCTTCGAATCATTTATGCTTGTGTCGCAACGTGAATATCGATCTGAAAACAAGTTGTTGCGCGTCGGTGACGATTGACGAAACGGCTCGTGGCTCACTCCTGTACTGTACCGAGTACTGCGTGCAGCTCGCCGTGCAGAAAGAGAGGCGGCCGTCGCGGCACGCCACTGATTTATAACCAGTTGCACTGTTGCAGGCTGCAGCTAGAGCTAGCTGCTGCTATAGCTGCCTGCTCTGAAAGCTTCCACGCACGGTCTGTGGTAACAGCCTGTCAGCGTGTCGTTGTCATAGAGATGACAGCCCATAATGATATGTAACCCGGCATCAGCCAATCAGCGCGTCGTTGTCTCTCTCTCTCACACACGCACACACACACAGTCTCAGAGCGCATGCAATGAAGTGAACGAGAAGTGGAAACGAGGAGATATTTTCCGTTTTTTTTTTCTTCTTTTTTTTTTTTACTATAATTCGTCCTGGGTCCGGTCGGCGGTGCCTCGCGGTCCGGACATGGACCGCGGTCCGCCTATTGAGGACCCCTGCTTTAGAGAATGATGGCGATCAATTTGGAACTTGCAGGAAAAGCTAAAAACAGTCAGCCTATTACAGTTATATTGGCAGAGAAAGATTTTATATGGATCTTTTACCTGGGATTTATTCAGCTGGGCTGGAACCAAATGGACCCCTAAAGGATTATTTTGTTCCATATTATAATGGCCAAAGGAATATAATCTTGTCAGCAAACAGGTAGGAAAAGGAAAACGTCTGCTGTGGATGAGATGTTTGTTTCTCTCTCTCTCTCTCTCTCTCTCTCTAGCTCTCTGTCGCGCTCTCTCTCGCTCTCTCTCGCTCTCTCTCTCTCTCTCACACACGCACACCTCCCTCTGTTGTAATTCGATCCGCTCAGCTCCCCTTCCCCGTCTTTCTTTCTCTCCCCCTCCCCGCTGTCTCTCTCTCTCTCTCTCTCTCGCTTGCCTCGCTTGCCCTCCCCTGTTGCCTTCTCTAGCGAACCCCTCCCCTGTTGCCTTCTCTAGCGAATGAGCGGACGGCATAGAGTTATGGGCGGTATTATTCCCTACGTTCTCCCTACCGTTGAGTTGAAGTGGATGCGAAGTGGGCGTGAATGGGCTTGGAAGTGGGATGCGGCTTTTACTCAATTGTAAATATAAGATAAGATAGAGGTGAGAACCGAAGGAGATTTCAACTCCAAATGTTGTCTGAATTGGTTCCAGATTTTTTAAGAAGAGAGAACTACGGGGTTATTGGTATTGTGGCGTCTCGCTTAAACACCGCCCGAAGTACATTACCTGTCCTGGAGAGTGGCCCAGTAATAAATAGCATATTTGGGAATGCATAGCTATTAGCTACCGTCTTATGTTTGGGTCTCTGAAGAATCGATTTTGAAATTCTTTGACTTACCAGCCCAAATGAAGGATGATAAAGTTGCCTCAAGAGGCTTGGGCAAAAAAAGGGGGAGAGTCTGAAAAAGAAAAAGTGGTCCATTTTGTCCATTTTTGACTATTTCGATCGGTAGTGAGAGGGTCAACTTATTCCACCTTTGATTCTGAACATCAATTTAGATTTTATCAAGAAGTTTACCGTAGTTCTCTTTTGATTGAGCTAAACGAGTGAGAAATGACAAGGCCTAAATATTAGAAATTCTGGTGAAACAGAATATAAATGACGGGGAAACATAAATGTTCAGTTTGTAACCTGAAAAAAAGGTCTTTAACAGATTTACAATAATATGATCGCAATTGACTGGATCCCGAATGGATGTTACACAGTTGGACTTTAACTATTTAAATATTTTAACTATTTAACTACATTAGGGAGAGTATTTTTTGCAGGTCTTTCAGTCCGAGTGTATCAAAAAAGCAACTGGGTTAAGCACCGTTGGTCTAACGAGTTTAACATTCACCAGGTTAGCATTCACCAACATTGGCAGTTTAGCATTTCAGCAGATTAGCATTCACCAGTGTCGGCAGGTTAGCATTTCACCAGGTTAGCATTCACCAGCGTCAGCAGGTTAGCATTTTACCAGGTTAACATTCACCAGCCTTAGTTTTATTGAGGTTAGGGTTAGGGTTAAGGTTATGTTTAGGTGTATCTCCTTCCCCCCCGACATTCGGCACCTCCATGCAGCCAATCACAAGCTTACACTGCCTGAACCCAGTTGCCTTTTTGATAAACTCGGACTGAAAGACCTGCAAAACACACTCCCACATTACTACCACTTAGTAACAAGGTTGCCATTGCATCCCACCTAATGGGGGGGTGGTCTGCTCTAATTTAGGGGGTTACGCTCACCCCCACCCTCCTCCAGTCCAGTCCAGTTATGATGATGATGGTGGTGGTTGTCATTCCCAGGTGGTCCAGCTGGTCCGGGACCCGCGGGGCATCCTGGCATCTCGCATAGAGACATTCAGGGACACGGACACCTACAGGCTGTGGCGTCTGTGGAGAGCGACTGGCCGTAGACCCGACAACCTGGACCTGGGACAGATCAACACGGTCTGTGAAGACTTCCTCAGCTCGGTGTCTGCCGGCCTGGCCAGACCCGCATGGCTGAGAGGGAGGTACCTGCTGCTCAGGTGAGGAGGGAACAGAACAGGGGACAGTATGTGAAGAACATCCTGAAGGGATGGACCAAATAATACAGCACTAGCCCTTACCCGTTCAAAGATATGAGCTCCGAAATGATGTGCAGTGTGTGGGTTATGGGATGTGCACTGTGCACACAGTATATGAGGGATGGAAAGTAACTTTAACTGGTGCTTGCATGATAATATGTAGGAGCATCAATGTAAGAAATACCTGTTTCGTTTAATGGCTATAGAGATACTGTGTACCGATCTGCATGATTTTTGGACAACATCTGTAAGGGCCAGATAGTTTTGTTAAAGTTTAGTTCAATCAGGAAAAGGACAAGTTATAACTTGTACAACATGATTTCTTTTTCCTCCAGAGCATATTATACGCCCAACGCCCCCCAGCCCGAATCCGTAGACTAGGTAGTCTAGATGGACAGGAGGGGTGGATTCTTTTTCTTAACCCCCTCACATGCTACCTAAAGAAGATCTTTTTGGGGGGTCTTTTTTTCCTGTATAGTAAGTGAATGGATAGGTAGCAAGAAATCATTAAAATTGAACCCTATGAGAACATATTTCAGCTTGGTACCTGGCAGAATCTTAAACTATATCCTTAAAGGACCCCCGCTGTCCATCTAGACTAAGGCCTTGACACTGGTGCCTGCGGGGGGATAGAGGCTAGAGGGGTGAAGCAGCATTGACTGAAATGACAGCAAGGGGCGCGTGTGACTTAAATACCCTTCAGCCAGCATGAACATTAAGCTGACAGGAGAAGCCTGCGCACGTGAATTCATTGGATAATAAATAAGAAGTGGCAGCCCAGTGTGTAAAGGACGTCTGTCCCTTCCCTCCCTCCCTGGCCACAGAGACTCTTCTCTCCCTCCTCCTGGCTCCTGAGCCGTGGAACGCCAACCTCCGCCCCCTCAGTCACGACTGCAGACTCACTCCCCATTTCCCGCCGCAGTCTGAAAACTCACCTCTTCAGACTACCTCACCACCACCAACACTCCTCATTGATTCCATGTATCCCTTCTCGTTGCCTATTTTTGGATAGATGCTAGTTATAGGCTACTATGCAGATATACGGTGTGTTGGTTGTTACAACCCACGTGTTTAGATACAGTTGTTTGTTTGACTACAAATGTTGAGAATGTTGTTTAGTCAAATGCTAGTTTTTCATTTTTTGTTTAAATTCTTGTAGCCTTCATTTCATAGTGAGAGTTGAGAAAGAGGAAATGGAGTGAAAGAGTAGGTATGTGACATACAGCAAACCGACCAGGAAACGTATTTATCGGCATTTTGTGTCCATATATGCGCCCTAACCACGTTTCTGTGGAGAAAATAAATAAATACACGTTATATTTAATTAGTCACACTATATATTACTTGTCCGACTTTATTCCTTACATCCATCTTTCCAGATTATTTATTTTCTCAAATCGTCTGGCTTCATCGGAACATGTCTGGGTGCATTTTGCTATGGGATACGTTGTATAGTTTAATTTATATTAATGTATTAGTGAATACATTTTCTCCATTGACATGAATGGGAAAATGCAAAAGATCTACTTTTCCCAAATATGGAGATGACTAATGGTTTTCAAATGTAGTTTTTCACAGAATAAAAGGTTTTATGGTCATGATTCACCAGGATCCTGGATGGCTTGATTCTAGGCGTAAAACATAAATATTTCTGTAAATCTCTATGGGAAAAATGAATGTCAGATTTTTTTGTGGCACCAGAAAACCACGCCCACTGCTATGCCCTATACCAGTGGTTCTCAACCTGTGGGTCCCCAAATTATTTCGGGGGGTCCCCAGATGATTAACTTAATGTGCAATATTGTTTTCGCTCTCAACAGTAAACAAACCAACATAACGTTTAAGTGTATATAGACTATAGAGGGTATCTGCAAATTTCTAAGACAATGTAAGGACTTTTCTAATACCTCTAAAACGACAAGTTAAACATTCGACAAATTGCCAAATATTAGTATAAATTGTGAAAATAGCAGATCTACATGTTGCGAGGCGTTGTGAGAATGTAGATCGGCTATTTTGTATAACCGTGTTATAAAAATATAATGCCTCAACTCAGGATGGGGGGGGGAGGATAAAATATGATTATTTTGGGGGTCGCGGCCTGAAAACGTTGAGAACCACTGCCCTATACAGTATACCTACAGTAGAGTACCTCCCGAGTAGTCTCCATTCTGACATGTCTCCTTTCCGACATGTCTCCATTCCGACACTAACCTTACAGTATCTCTTACCCTAACCCTAAACCTAACCTCTATGGAAGTGTTGCCACTCCGACAATAAGAAGTCACTGTCGGAGTGGAGACATGTCGGAATGGAGAGCACCTCCCGAGTATACAGTAGCTGAGAGATGGCTTCACGCTGCTTTCTTAACTTGTTTCTTCTCTTGTCCTCTCTTCTTCCCTCAGATATGAGGACTTGGTCAGGTCTCCTCTGCAGAGGACCAGGGAGTTGTATGACTTCCTGGGTCTGTCCATTGAACCCAGCGTGGTGGACTGGATCCTCAACAACAACAGCAGCGACCTGTCGGCCCGGCAGAAGTATGGCACGGTTCGGGACTCAGCGGCCAACGCAGAGAGCTGGAGGCAGAAGCTGTCCTTTGACATTGTGCTCTACACACAGACAGTTTGCCAGCCCCTTCTGGACCTACTGGGGTACAAGACCATCTCTCATCCTGGGGAACTGAGGAACCTTTCATACTCCCTGGTTGAAGACAGGACGTTTGTGCCATTTTTGTAGCAGTTGAGGACATCAATGCGGGTTGTAAAGACAGCAGCCACCCTTTGATCCATTAATACATTATTTGACTGACTAATGAATCAGCCTGTTGAAACCTCCCCGGCTCTGTGGAGAACTGGATGTTTATGTTGTTTTTTAGACTGACTGACTGACTGACTGATAAATCCATGGATTGGGCCATGAAACCACTCCAGGTCTGTTTGGAAGAGCTGCTGAATCTGTGGTGGTGGAGGAGCAGCAGCTGCGTCCATCTTCAAGTTGATCAAAACCTAGCTCTGGTCCATCACGTCACCTCCAGTGATGCTCTGACAGACCCGTCGGCAAATGAATAGACCACGTTTTCTCAGCCCCTACGGCTACGAGCACTCAACTTCAGTCAAAATAAACAAAACTACTTCACTACTCACCAAACCAAAGGTAGTTTTGCGTTGTTGAAAGTCTATTCTCCACGGTGGTGAGCCCCTCAGCACCCCACCCAATCTGCAAAATACACTATTTTTGGCATGAAATAAAGCATCCAACTCGACCGCCACTTATTTCCGGGTTGTGAACCATTGTGTCTGCGGTGGCCGCTGGGTGGCTCGAGGTGGGTGCGTTTTATTTCATGACAAAAATAATGTATTTTACAGAGTATGTGGGGTGCTGAGGTGCTCACCACTGCGGAGGTGGTGAGCAAAACTACCTTTGGTTTGGTGAGTAGTGAAGTAGTTTTGTTTATTTTGACTCAAGTTGATGGTAGGGGCTGAGAAAACGCGGTCTATTCATTTGCCGACGGGTCTGTCAGAGTGTCACTGGAGGTGACGTGATGGACCAGAGCTAATCAAAACCATGCTGTCCAGAAGGTATTAACATTACCATGGAAGGTCTGATTATTGTCATGTTTTCCCAAGCACCTCCACTTTACTATATATTTGACAGTGATGGGCAGTAGCGAGCCCACGGTAGCGCAGCTCCTTTTGAACCAGCGTAGCTGTAGCGTAGCGTAGCTATTTTTAGACCCCAGTAGTGACGTAGCGTCCAACAAACGCTACACGTTACTATCCCGGCGAAATTTGACTGCTAAATAAAGTTTGTGAGGAAAATAATTCCCAACAGATCCCCAAACGTGTTGTTCTGCGCAGCGCTGCTTTGCTTTCACTTCATCAACGAACCTCCTCTAAAGCAAGGGATTTATGGCTCTTTGAAGTGAGACCGAGCCAAGGATCTGTCTCACTATGCGCTCACTACTTCGCGCTCTCTACTGCACGAACCGGATCCCATCGTTCACTTCAAAGAACCGTTCAAAAGATTCGATTCGTTCGTGGACGCGACGTCCCACCTCTCCTAGCGTTTTCGAGCTTGGGGATCCGCTATAGATGCGGTGGACGGGCCGCTTTTGGCCGTTTTGGCCTAGTTTTTTCGGGCAGCGAGGGGGTCCGCGGGGATCCCCCGGCGTGGGGGACCCCTCGGGGACCCCCTGGGAGCCGGCCAAGGGTATTGGAACTCGGAGAGCGGGGGCTGCGACTGCGAGCTGCATACATACGCTCTTGGAACGACACGGTGAAGTGTTCAGAGAGTGTCTGAGTGAGAACTGACATACAGTACAAGCTCACATCGCGTTGCAAATGCCAACATTGTGAGCTTGTAGATCTCCGGTGGGGAGCATAAATTCCTAACATGTTTCCATTCAGACATATCTCCATTCCGACAGTGACTTCTTATTGTCGGAGTGGAAACACTCCCATGGGCCTAAGGTTTAGGGTTAGGGTTAGAGATAGGGTTAGTGTCTGAATGGAGACATGTCGGAAAGGAGACATGTCTGAATGGAGACATGTAACCGCATAAATTAGGCTTGAGGCGCTGCGCTGCAGCCAGAGATGGACAGTACTCGACCCGAGTAGCCTACTTGAGTAAGAGTACAGAGTAGCCCACTCCTCCTGGTCACATTTACTCCAATCCACAGTAAATCAGTCAAAAAGTTACAAGTAAGAGTAAAAAAGTACTTGCTTTTAAATAAACGTATGTATTCAAGAGTACATACCGGTAGGTCTACATGCTTTTAAGCTACTTGAAGTACAAATAAAAGTAAAAGTACTCAAGTACATTTACTCAGTTACTGTTCACCGCTGGCTGCAGCTTATCAGCTGTTTCGACAGCACACAAGTCAGTGCACTATTTTGTCCACAGCTAACTAATGACAGTGAAGTGGCAATTTAAGGACCTTTTAGACATTTTTAATACCTAAAAAAATATAAATAAAAGACCAAAACTGCATAAAAAGTTATCAACTATAAAAAACTGGTCAACCATTGGCCAGATTGACAATATAGTAAAAGAGGCACAAATTGTGAACATGGCAGATCTACAAGCTCGAAACGCCTTGTGTTCCGAGGCCTTGTGAGCTTGTAGATCTGCTATTTTACACAAAATGTATTGGTGGAACAGAAATGTGAAACTAAATGCCTCAACTCCTAATTCCAATTGCTTGTCAGGGTGGGGTCCCCAGTTCAAATAGGATTTTTTGGGGGGGTCACAGCCTGAAAAGGTACACATTTAATTTAAAAAGTAAATGAAAGGATGACACAAAAAGCCAGACACAAGGGCTTGTTTCCAGTTTTATAATAATCAATCGAACTGAGCATTTTTTGCCTGCCTATTTGTTTGGTGGAAAGTTGTACTTGATCATGAAGTTGATTAAAAAAAATATATATATAGCTTTGTTGTAGTTAGCTACTTTTGCCGTGTAGCTTGTAGCTTGCTTTGCTACATTTTTTGTGGGTAGCTTTGTTGTAGCTTAAGCTATATTTCATCAAGAGTAGCTTAGCTTACTACATTTTCCAAGTAGCTTGCCCATCACTGATATTTGACCTTGAATGCCAGTGACATTAGGTTGATTATAAGCAGTTTAATAGTATTTACGTTTTTTGTATTCTTGATTCTTTATTGATTCTTTTGCGGTGTAAGATTGTGAAATATAATTCCAATTTTAAGCTATCACAATTATGTCATATGATATTTAAGTTTTAGTTTTATAATTGATATCCTAACAGAAGCCGTGACGTATACTGTAATTGCTTGTCAACAAGAACAAACATACAAGATAACAACACATACATTGTACTATAAATCCAGCATTAGTTGTCAAGTCATTATTTGCAGCTGCTGACAAGCATATTGTAATCTCTTAGACCTGGTAATGTTACAGGATAAGAAGGAAAAGTAGAGTCTGCACACTGGTTACGCTCCATAAAGTTTATTGCGTCAACGTTTCGATCAAAGGATCTTCATCAGGACAAAAGTATCAGGGCATTCACACCTGCATTTAAGTAGACTAGTGCACTATCCACTGATAGGCTAACAGGTTAAGGGTACAATTGGTCACAACAGTAGATGATTGGCTAGCTTTGTGTGACACATCAGGGTGTGAACCCATCCAAGAATAAAAAGCAATAAATGATAATATTCCAAATATCCAAAGAGACAAAATAAAGTCATACACAATATACAAAATATCAATATATAGATAGGTACTACAGGTACACAGTGACAAGTTGCAGACAGTATAGGACATCATGCATGAAGTGGTTTAATACAGAAAGAAGACCAATAGGGGGGTCAACATTAAAACCCTCCCAAATAAATATATAATAATAGAAACAGGCAGGGTGTAATGTTTCTGTAGCCATCAACTGATGGAGTAATGAGAAGGCATGACCATATATGGCGGAACCATATATGGTATAGCTTTGCAGCACTTGCTCTGTTACATGTGTCATGATGTGTATGGAGAACACTAATAGACATGAACACAAGAAAAAAGAAATAATCTCTAATGCCAACTGCCAGAATTCTAGACAGAACCTGAAGATATCTGCAATCCACAACAAAGTGTCCTATACTGCTGCACCAAGGTAGGGGATCTTGTCACCGGCACCCTGTGGAGGACAAGAGGAGAAAGTAAGTAAACAATACAAGACAATTCAAATAGTAGTAAGGCCAAATAGGCAACAGCAAATGATGGACATTAGAAGGGGTAATCTACCCAGCTAAAAACAATAGGGGGTAATATACCCAGATAAAACCATAATATTAAAAACAGTAGAGGGACCTAGTGACTTAAAGGAATGGCCTGATGTCAAAGGATTCATTTAAACCTTTTTTTACAGTATTTAAGGTGGAAATCCAAAAAGCTTCCCTCTTGAGGAGTAAAGAATCAATGTCTCCCCCTCTAGGTGGCAAAGTAACACGCTCAATTCCTATATATTTTAATGAGGAGATGCAATGTTGAGCTTGGTGAAAATGTGCTGCCACAGGGTTTTTAAAGTCCTTGGTCCTAATGTCACTCCTGTGTTCTGAAATCCTAGTTTTCAGGGGTCTCAGTGTCTTGCCTATATAAGCTAGACCACATACACATTTAATCATGTAGATGATATTTGGTGTTGTGCAACTGATGACACCTCTGATCTTGTAACATTTACCTGTTGTAGGATGATTAAAGGTGTGACATTTATACGTAAAGCTACATTGAGCGCATCTGCCACATTTGTAATTGCCATCTGGAATATTACTAAGAAAATGTGTAGGAGTGACCTGACGTAGATGTGACCTAACCAGTAGGTTCCTCAGATTTGGAGGTCTCTTATACACAATGCGGGGAGGGGCTGCAAAAGATCGACCAAGAATAGGGTCCGAACTCAAAACATACCAATGTCTTCTGATCACCTTCTCAAAATGATGGCCCAAAGGAGAATACTGAACAAAACACTTGAAGTGTTGTTCTCTAGTTCCATCTGTTCTCTCTATGGGTTTTAGACAGTCTGATTGGGTACAATCATTAAATTTATCTGCGGCCGGTTGGATCCATTGGACAGGATAGCCACGTTGTTTAAACCTGCTCTCTAGATCCTTTGCATGTACCTGAAAAGTATTGTCTTTGCTGCAAATCCTGCGAATACGTTTGAATTGGCCCATAGGGATGCCTTTTTTTAGTGGCGTGGGATGGTAACTTTCACCATGTAGTAAGGCATTACGATCTGTGGGCTTTCTGTACAGGTCCATGTACAATCTGTTATTTTCTTTAATAACCAGAATGTCAAGAAAGTTCATACTGGTCTGATCAGAGGCTATGGTAAATTTCAAAAACTGACTCTTGTGATTCAGGAAAGCATGAAAAGCTGCCAACTCAACAGAGGACCCAGTCCAAACAAGGAAAATATCATCAATATAGCGTTTCCATAACCGTATGTGTGTCAAAAAAGGGTTATACTCTGGGTTCAAAATCAAACTACTTTCCAGGAGCCCAACATAGAGGTTAGCATAATTGGGAGCCATCTTGCTTCCCATAGCTGTTCCACATTTCTGTAGATAGAAATCATTCTCAAACAGGAAGAAGTTTTTTGTGAGTACAATTTCAGTGAGCTCTTTAATGCAGGTAGTGCTGGGTATACAATCTGTCCTCTGATTGAGAAAATACTCTATGGCCTCTAAGCCTCCTTGGTGAGGAATATTTGTATATAGACTCTCTACGTCGAGAGTAACCAAAATTGACTCATTATCTACAGTTTCTATGGTCTGTAAGACCTGAATGAAATCACTTGAGTCTCTCACATAGGAGGGGAGTGAGAGAACATGTGGTTTAAGAAAATAGTCAACAAATGATGAGATATTCTCAGTGAGGGAACCAATGCCCGATACAATCGGTCTACCAGGAGGGACAGTAGTAAATTTTTTATGAATTTTAGGCAAAGTATATATGACAGGTGTAACTGGACAGTCAACTTTCATGTATTCATATTCACTCTTGCTGATATCCCCTGTATCTATATACTGTTGAAGGGTGCTGTGAATATGGTCTTTAAACTCTGCAGTAGGATTCTTACTCAGTTTTACATAAAAAACCTCATTAGTAAGTTGTGCATGGATTTCATCAACATAAGCTTGCCTGTCTAAAAGTACAATGGCACCACCTTTGTCTGCAGACTGTACCACTACAGACAAGTCATGTTTTCTTTAATAACAGCATCTCTTTGGAACAATAAGGCTGACCTTTTCATGACCACTAATAGAAAGAAGTGGTACAGTCTGCAGACAAAGGTGGTGCCATTGTACTTTTAGACAGGCAAGCTTATGTTGATGAAATCCATGCACAACTTACTAATGAGGTTTTTTATGTAAAACTGAGTAAGAATCCTACTGCAGAGTTTAAAGACCATATTCACAGCACCCTTCAACAGTATATAGATACAGGGGATATCAGCAAGAGTGAATATGAATACATGAAAGTTGACTGTCCAGTTACACCTGTCATATATACTTTGCCTAAAATTCATAAAAAATGTACTACTGTCCCTCCTGGTAGACCGATTGTATCGGGCATTGGTTCCCTCACTGAGAATATCTCATCATTTGTTGACTATTTTCTTAAACCACATGTTCTCTCACTCCCCTCCTATGTGAGAGACTCAAGTGATTTCATTCAGGTCTTACAGACCATAGAAACTGTAGATAATGAGTCAATTTTGGTTACTCTCGACGTAGAGAGTCTATATACAAATATTCCTCACCAAGGAGGCTTAGAGGCCATAGAGTATTTTCTCAATCAGAGGACAGATTGTATACCCAGCACTACCTGCATTAAAGAGCTCACTGAAATTGTACTCACAAAAAACTTCTTCCTGTTTGAGAATGATTTCTATCTACAGAAATGTGGAACAGCTATGGGAAGCAAGATGGCTCCCAATTATGCTAACCTCTATGTTGGGCTCCTGGAAAGTAGTTTGATTTTGAACCCAGAGTATAACCCTTTTTTGACACACATACGGTTATGGAAACGCTATATTGATGATATTTTCCTTGTTTGGACTGGGTCCTCTGTTGAGTTGGCAGCTTTTCATGCTTTCCTGAATCACAAGAGTCAGTTTTTGAAATTTACCATAGCCTCTGATCAGACCAGTATGAACTTTCTTGACATTCTGGTTATTAAAGAAAATAACAGATTGTACATGGACCTGTACAGAAAGCCCACAGATCGTAATGCCTTACTACATGGTGAAAGTTACCATCCCACGCCACTAAAAAAAGGCATCCCTATGGGCCAATTCAAACGTATTCGCAGGATTTGCAGCAAAGACAATACTTTTCAGGTACATGCAAAGGATCTAGAGAGCAGGTTTAAACAACGTGGCTATCCTGTCCAATGGATCCAACCGGCCGCAGATAAATTTAATGATTGTACCCAATCAGACTGTCTAAAACCCATAGAGAGAACAGATGGAACTAGAGAACAACACTTCAAGTGTTTTGTTCAGTATTCTCCTTTGGGCCATCATTTTGAGAAGGTGATCAGAAGACATTGGTATGTTTTGAGTTCGGACCCTATTCTTGGTCGATCTTTTGCAGCCCCTCCCCGCATTGTGTATAAGAGACCTCCAAATCTGAGGAACCTACTGGTTAGGTCACATCTACGTCAGGTCACTCCTACACATTTTCTTAGTAATATTCCAGATGGCAATTACAAATGTGGCAGATGCGCTCAATGTAGCTTTACGTATAAATGTCACACCTTTAATCATCCTACAACAGGTAAATGTTACAAGATCAGAGGTGTCATCAGTTGCACAACACCAAATATCATCTACATGATTAAATGTGTATGTGGTCTAGCTTATATAGGCAAGACACTGAGACCCCTGAAAACTAGGATTTCAGAACACAGGAGTGACATTAGGACCAAGGACTTTAAAAACCCTGTGGCAGCACATTTTCACCAAGCTCAACATTGCATCTCCTCATTAAAATATATAGGAATTGAGCGTGTTACTTTGCCACCTAGAGGGGGAGACATTGATTCTTTACTCCTCAAGAGGGAAGCTTTTTGGATTTCCACCTTAAATACTGTAAAAAAAGGTTTAAATGAATCCTTTGACATCAGGCCATTCCTTTAAGTCACTAGGTCCCTCTACTGTTTTTAATATTATGGTTTTATCTGGGTATATTACCCCCTATTGTTTTTAGCTGGGTAGATTACCCCTTCTAATGTCCATCATTTGCTGTTGCCTATTTGGCCTTACTACTATTTGAATTGTCTTGTATTGTTTACTTACTTTCTCCTCTTGTCCTCCACAGGGTGCCGGTGACAAGATCCCCTACCTTGGTGCAGCAGTATAGGACACTTTGTTGTGGATTGCAGATATCTTCAGGTTCTGTCTAGAATTCTGGCAGTTGGCATTAGAGATTATTTCTTTTTTCTTGTGTTCATGTCTATTAGTGTTCTCCATACACATCATGACACATGTAACAGAGCAAGTGCTGCAAAGCTATACCATATATGGTTCCGCCATATATGGTCATGCCTTCTCATTACTCCATCAGTTGATGGCTACAGAAACATTACACCCTGCCTGTTTCTATTATTATATATTTATTTGGGAGGGTTTTAATGTTGACCCCCCTATTGGTCTTCTTTCTGTATTAAACCACTTCATGCATGATGTCCTATACTGTCTGCAACTTGTCACTGTGTACCTGTAGTACCTATCTATATATTGATATTTTGTATATTGTGTATGACTTTATTTTGTCTCTTTGGATATTTGGAATATTATCATTTATTGCTTTTTATTCTTGGATGGGTTCACACCCTGATGTGTCACACAAAGCTAGCCAATCATCTACTGTTGTGACCAATTGTACCCTTAACCTGTTAGCCTATCAGTGGATAGTGCACTAGTCTACTTAAATGCAGGTGTGAATGCCCTGATACTTTTGTCCTGATGAAGATCCTTTGATCGAAACGTTGACGCAATAAACTTTATGGAGCGTAACCAGTGTGCAGACTCTACTTTTCCTTCATGATTCTGCTTGTCTAGCACCTGGGCCACGGATGTGCGTGCACTATTCTTTTCAATGTTACAGGATAAACCACTACTATTGCCACCGTCGTGACACCTTGGTGAAACTTATGTCTCTGAAGAATGCTACGCTATTGACTGGATTCTCACAGGGACACAGCATCTCTTTGGAACAATAAGGCTGACCTTTTCATGACCACTAATAGAAAGAAACTACCTTCATGTCAATATTATAGTTCCGGCACTACAAAAACATCTATTTCCCGGACAGGGGTGCTTGCTAAAAGAGAAATCAAGATAGTAAAAAGGACCCTATGTCATGAGATGACAGCAACTCCCAAGAATACAAGAGTTTCTCTTATCCAGTGATTCTCAAAGTGGATCCCAGGGATTTTGTGGGTTCCTTTATGGGGGTCTGTAACTCTTAACAGCATACAAATGGAACCAAATGGACCCTAACAGGTCCATTTGTACACTGTCAGACAAATGGACCTTGAAATGTAAAAGGTTGAGAAACACTGCTCTTATCCCATTATATGGGATCCCTTTTACTACCTTCAATGTGATTTGCCTCTGCTTTGATAGTCATGAAGCTCAAAGCGTTAACTAAATCCAACATTTTCGAAAATATTCACCTATAATGAGATGCCTAAAATAGAGACGCCAGATTGAAAGTAGTTAAGACCTAGGTCCTGGTTACATGACACATCTTAGTTTTGTTTATATGCGTAAAATGTTAATGTTGATAGAAAGACATAGTTGCAAAACGTGATAGCAAAATAGTTTTACACAACTCTGACAAAATTAAGATAATAAAACTTGCTATGTTTTTTTGTATGCAACAACTTGGCAATCCAGTATTGTAATTCATCTTGATACATATTTAAAGTGGAGTGCAGTCCTTCCTTCCATTATTTGAAATATTCAGGGGTTAAAGCCCAAAAAGAAAATCCCAAGACTGAAATGTATTTTCAGACTATGTCCCAATATGAGATCTTTGAAACATGGCGCTTGCAGCACACACACCAATATAACTGCCTTCACTGAATATAGTGTGTGCCAATCCATGCTTCATTTTATAGAATTATCTTCTGAAGTTCAGTTGTATTCTATGCTAGTATGGCCAATTCAAATATTCATATCTTTTATTACTTATTATTACTGCTTTTTAGTTTGGAGATCTTGAGTAGTGTTTTGACGACTTTGTCATTCATATTCGCTACACCTCCCCCTTATTTATGAATTATTTTGCTATTATTATAGAACCTGGGGAACATAAAGAGGACCCCACCGATGTCCCCATGACCAGAATTCAGCACAAGGAGACACATTCTGAAGATGAGTAAAGTCTCATTTTTACTCTGTCGCACTGTCGTGTGATGGATTTATGGATTAGGCTTAACTGTCTGCAAGTATGAAGACACTGTACAAACTTTCTTGGATTTTATTGGAGACAGATCACAGTCACTCACAGTTATGTAAATGTACTAGAGGTCTGTACCTACAATACTGTCTTTTCTGTGTTGTTTCAGGAGGAGTGTATGGGTATAGATTCTGTAAAATAAATCTTAGTTGTGACGTGAGCAGAGGTGAATGGCCAATTTCTCTCCCTCTGAAGGGCCATTATATACAGTACAGCAGCAGCACTGTGAGGCAATGGACATTGTTAATCTTGTTGTCAGGTATCAATACCAATAGCAGTGGTGTTTTGTGATTTTCATTATTTCTCAAAGTTAATGATTATAGCGCCCATTTCCATTGCCTCGAAAATTACCCACATTTTAAACAGCATGAAGCCCCTTGTACTATATGGGCAGTATTTTCAGGCAAAGGAGTTTGTTTAGTATCGCCGCCCTCAAGCAGTGATTGGTAGTGGGCAATGATGACCAAAATCAAATCCATGTGGATAATATAATTGGCTATAGTGAAGCTAAAATAAATAATCAACTGACAAACACAATTGATCATAAATGTTTTAGGAGCTGACACATTTTATCTGGCTTATTCATGTAGCAGAGGTTTTCATAGCATTCCCATTAACCCACACAGCGTGATTTAGCACTAACATAAAATGAGTGACACAAGCCATAGGCTAACAGTCTAACAGTCTAGCAGTTTGAATTTGCTGCAACGTAAATTCTGATTAAATGTCATGTTTACATCTGCTTGATTGATTTGTGTCTATTAACATAACAATATAATTGATAGATTGCATAGATTGTTGTCTGTGTATCTTGGCCTTAGCTCTGTCCTGAATGATGTGTGTTGATTTGAATAAAGCAAATGTTCTTCTGTTTGTACCAAATTATTTGACTTGTATGATCTGACATGATGAGATGATGTACGATAAAAACAACTGTGCAATAAAAATAAAAGAATGTCGCTGTTTGCATTAATTCTGCATTATTTAATTCCAGCATAAGTATGTAATTTCATTAATATTAGCAATGACTCAGCTCAATAAACTGAATGGTATAGCATAGTGCAACCTACAAAATGGCATTCCGTGCACCACAGAAACAGGAAGTGGTGAAGCGATTAAGCGAACATGAGGGATTTTGCTGACCGGGCAGAGGAGTCAAGACCAGGTGATCTGATGACCTGGTATGGATTTGCCCTTGATAATAACAATTAACAACATTATCTAATACATGCTCTCCACTGTAAGAGACTAAGCACCAACAAAGGACAAATAAGCATGTGTGCACAATTAGACACAGCCCAGCAACACATGGTGACATGGATCCACCATGCTTTCCATTAATGTATTGAGTACTTATGAAGACAAGTGTGCCTGTCTGCAGCATGCAGTTATCAAATATCTACTGTAGCTTTGTTTTGTTAGAGCGAACTTAGAGCCAATGCATAGGCCCTTCCGAAAAAGAATATTTGCCAGTGGCTGATAATTAATAAATGTACTCAGGGGTGTCGCACCAAACTCTGGGCCCTGGGTACAAGGATTCACTGCGGGCCCCCCATGAATGTTCATCATAGGGGGAGGGGGTTTTACCCATTTAGACTGGGAACGCATTATTTTGTGCTTTAATTATTGAAAAATATCAGATATACAAGCTCACAGCGCAGACACCGAGTGCCGCGCTGCGAGCTTGTAGATCTGCTAATTTTGAAAAATCGTGAACTTTTTTGCAAGTCTTTGAATATTTTTGGAAAAACCTATGTTTCTGGGTGGGTGACGTGACGTAACGTTTTCGCTGTCCTCGGTGTCAAACATGTATAAATAAAAAATATATTTGTCAAAAACCTTCTGAATATTGTGCAGGACATTAAGCTTTATGTGAACTTACTCAAGATTAAAACGTAATATGGTGTGACACTTAATCATAATGGTGTGACATGTCTGCTTGTCACGCCATATGACTTGATTGTCACACCATATGATTTATACTGTATTTAACTACAGATATAACAATAAATAACAAAGTTCCATGTTTCTTTTGTACATTTAAACATTTGTTTTAAACATTTTTACATAAAATGTAATTTAGCTTCATTCAGTGATACTTCAAATTCATCAGACAGAGCAGAAACCCCTTCACAGAAACCTTAACATACCGGTATTGTTTCAATCTAAACAATATTTTCTCTTTGTCTTAAACTATACATTCCATTTTCTTTTGTCAGCTGGAAAATGACAAGTGCTGAGAGAACGAGAAAGTACAGGGAGAAACTAAACAATGACCCAGCAAGGAGAGAGGAGCCAAAGGGGCGAGACTGCATTTTCTACGAAGAGCAGGAGGTTGTCTGTGGCATAGCAGAACCGCAACAAGGCAGCCGGTTTGCTACCCTCACCAAATACGACTGGCTGATGTACAATACAGTCTAAATGTATAATCTAATCTGATCTAATACTTTTGTACTTTCACTCACTGGACTGGACAGTGGACAGTGTTAAGGTAGGACCCGAGACAAAACTAGCGAAAATAGCTGATCTACAAGCTCTCAACACGTTGTGCTGCGAGAGCTTGTAGATCAGCTATTTTCGGAGTTGCGCAACCCAGCACTCTTTAGCTAGTGGAGATGTGGTGTAATGTCATGATTCCTAATTACATTTGTTCAACACAAAATGCTGTGTTCAAGTTCAGGAGACTTCGGAAAAAAGCAATTTACCTGAATGCTGAGTTCTGTTTCCACTAATTGGTGTTAATAAAATGTTGCCTTGGCTCCAAGTGTGGCTATGCGCCTTATTGTCTCTTTAGGATCCTTCTGCCGTGGGCCGGCAGAAGACTTAGGTGTGCGTATAGCATTCCTGTGCACATCCTCATCATCCATCTACTACTACAATTCTTTCTTATCCCATGTTAAAGCCCTACAATAATATCCCGTTCAGAAATATTAAGGCCATGTTATCCTGGGTAATTGTTTAATCAATCAGTAAAGTTCAGTACTCACTAATAGGTAGGTTAAAACACAGTTTGCTTTGACACATGAAGATATGATCATACGGTGTGACACTAAATCATTTGGTGTGACATTCCAAATAGTGAAAAATCATACCTTTATTAATGATTAAACCAAAAAAATGTTTATGGATTACATAGAGAATATTATCAGGAAGAGTCACAAATATTTGTGTAATTTTAGAGAAGGTTTTGACAGAATACATTTAAAATATGTTGTAAGATCATGAACATGGGCCTCACACAGAGTGTCGATTATGAAAAAAATATACAGATATAATTAATTTTCAAAAAACTATAGTGGATCACTGGTTAGTTATGATAAAGGACTTTGATAAAGTGAGTAACTTAAGAAAGATGTACTCCATTTTCATTTTATGAACAATTATTTTCATGTCACACCATATGACGATTTTAGGCACAAGTACAACAAACTGCTGAATAAAGTCTGATTCCAATAAAATATCTAAAAACAAAATGTATTTCCATAAGGTTGAGAGTGAGTAGAACAAAAGTAAATAACTTTTATGCCTGCAATTTAAAGTTTTTTTAAAAACACATTTTTTGGGGCGTCACGTCACTGACCCTTCTAAGTCAGTGGTGCTCAAACCTTTTCATGTTAAGGACCCCCAAAATGATATGTATTTGGCCACGGACCCCCATCTCAAAATATTTAGTTCCAGGGACCACCCAGAAGCAAAATTTGAGTTACAAATGTTCGCTTAAAAAATACAAATGTTGCACACATTTTGCACACATTTTCACTTTTCAAAAATAGCAGATCTACAAGCTTGCAGTGTGGCACTCTGTGCCGCTCTGTAGCTTGTATATCTGCTATTTTTCAATAGCTAAAGTAAAAAATAATTCACAGCAACGTTGAGACGAAAAAACAAAAAACAACAACCTTCAAACCAAAGCCGGCACACACATGGACAAACTAAAGAGTTTGGTCTTCATATAAGCACCACTACAAGCGACAGGTTTGTGAACTACATGAGCTGATGATGTAAACACCGGGGGTAGGAAGACCTACTGAGCTCCTTTTTCCTTTGCAGCTAGCCATTATTTCGCAAGGAGCCACGTTGGGTTGCAGTCAGCTTGGCAAACCCAGAGTTCCATTATTGAATAGCTCCATTTATACATTGTATTTTAGTTCCATTTTTCATTGGCAGTCACTTAACACGCCATGGTGGAATATAATAAATCAGGATTTGACTGTCAGCTACAGTACCTCATAGATTGATTGTTATGAATCTCAGCATCAGTCATGAGTTTGTTTTGTCCTGTATGAAGTACTCTGGTCTAATAACAAATCAAAAGGGACCATCTGTCAGTTAACCTACATACAATTATTGACAAACTCTACCCCCCACCACCGATATTGTAACAAATGACCAGTGAAGTAAAATGAGACGCAATTTATTGTCAGTGTTTCTCTTTAGAGGAGTGCGTTCCATGGATTGAAAAACAGCAATTGCCCATTTATGATTGATAAAGTCAATGTCATAAAGTCAACTAGAATATCTATGTACTGTACTGTATCTATGTAGGCACATAATGTACATTACTGGAGTATATCATGGATATCGTCCATACAAAACCAGAACATTAAACTCGATCGACTGAAAGATTTGTGGACATTTGATTAGACTGTAGCTTCAGGACTGTGCATCAACCAGGGTGAACAGAACAAGGGGTCCTAAAACTCACATTGGCTATAGCGCAGGGGTATTCAACGTTTTCAGGCCAAGGACCCCCTTAGCTGAGAGAGAGATGAAGCAGGGACCCCCACAATCTGTTCATAGATTCCATATAGTTTAATTGTTTGACAGCACGATAATCAGTGTATTTTGGATTCATGTTAATGTGTGTTTTCAGATATTTAACCACTTGAACCGTCAACACTTAACAAACTTGACCTTTCACTCGGTACTTAGTCTGCTCTTTTTTCCCCCTCTACGCCAAAGCTCTTTGCCAAAAATAGCCGATCTACAAGCTCACGCCTCGCAGCGTGAGGCATTGTGAGCTTGTAGATCTGCTATTTTTGGCTAAAGTTCTCAGAATATGGACGCTAGGGTTCAAGTGGTTAATATAAAAAAGGAGAAAAAAAGTTTCTATCACTCAATGATTTGGAGGACCCCCTGGCCTGTAGTAACTCTGAGGACCCCCTAGGGGTCCCGGACCCTCTGTTGAAGACCCCTGCTATAGCAGTTGTTGTCAGGACAAACCCGTTCATATCACAAGCCCAAATGCACTGTTTATCCCCAAATCTATCCTATACACACAAACAGAGTAGAGATGGACCCATAGTCATAGAGGGAATAACATATTGGCCCAAACCAAGCACAAAAGTGGAAATTACAGATCCTTTTCATTCCCCCAAATAACAGCAAATAAAAGCATTTTTTTACATTTTTGTTACTGGGTCCCAACGGTTTAGGACAGAAACGTACACACGTTTTGCAGCGAATGATAATGTTTCTGTCTTTGTACATCAATTAGAAATCTCTTGGGATATTTCTGTTCTTAGTTCAAACAGCATGGAAACAAAGTCAAGTCAGTTGTGTGTAACAAGCTGTGCCACGAACCAGCACTGAAACACAGTATGCTAATATGCTGCTGATTGACAGCAGTGGCTCCCAAACCTTTCCCATGCCAAGGACCTCCAAATAGCCATAGCCTTTGGCTGAGGGACCCCTAGCTCCTTTCGGAACCTCTCACTCCACTGCAGCTACGAGATGAGGTTCCTGCTCATAACATGCCCAAATGAGCTTTTTCCGGGGGTTGTTCGCCAGGTTATCAAGCGCTCTTACCGTCACCAAGCGTTGTATCCAAAAAGCAATGGTACTATATCCGTCTCTTGTATCTCTACTTTTTTAGCGGCGGGGGTAATCCAAGCGATTTGTTGAAACAATACTTTAAACACGCTCGTTTTGTCAGCCCGTACTGTGTTTTTTTTTGTCAGCCTGTGGCCATTTCTCGCTCCGACTGCTTGGTGGCTGCAACACAGATTAAGGGCGAGTCACGTGACTGCTTCCGTAACATTTCACTGGGAAAACATGGAGCATACAACGTTTGGTGACGGTAAGAGCGGTTGATAACCTGGCGAACAACCCCCGGAAAAAAAGCTCATTTGGGCATGTTATGAGCAGGAACCTCATCTCGTAGCTGCATAGTAGCGGAGTGAGAGGTTCCGAAAGGAGCTAAGGTACCCCTATTTAAAAAAAAAAGAAAAAAAAAGAAACAGTCTACAAGCTCACAAAACGCTATTTTTGAAAACGTCTATTTTTTTGTAATGAACCCAAAGTAGGGATGCCAGCAATCATATGAGTATTATTATTTTCATTTACATTTTCCTCTCCTTTCCCAGTGCCCCCCCTGGTGCCCAATGGTGGAACCCCTGGAGCCGTGTGGCACGAAAAAAAAAAAAGATCCCCAATAGAGCACAGCCTAACTTTACATTTCAGGAGATCTAATCAGCCTATAAATGGGCTCCCATCTCACCCCACCTTCCTAATTAGATGGACCCAAATGAACTCCCTTGTGATGAACCCACTCTCACACTGGTAAGCACACACACGCGCACACACACACACACACACACACACACACACACACACACACACACACACACACACACACACACACACACACACACACACACACACACACACACACACACTCTCACACACACACACACACACACACACACACAGACACACACATCGTTTCTCTCACAGACGCATGCACACACACATCCATTAGTCTGTCTGTCTGTCCGTCCGTCAAAGCGATCAGTCGCCCTTTTCCTTCTTCTTGGGCAACGTCTTGGGCGTGACTTTACTGGCCACCGCCGAGCCCACGCCCCCCGACTCCTCCCGTCACCATGGCGACGCTCCCCTTGACCAATCCCACGCCGGCCGAGGGCACGCTGGTCACCGCCGTCTTGGTGAGCTCGTAGCTCCTGCAGCCCACCCAGGCCACGCCCCCCCCCCAGCGTGGCGCCCACCACGCCGCGCGTCATGCTGAACAGGCCGCTGCCCGCCCGCCACATCACCCCGCCCTCCGACTTGGGGTGGTCCTTCTCCAGGTCTGGAAGAGGAGAGAGAGGAGAGAGAGAGAACGACATGTTTCTTGTTCCTAGTTTTTTAAACCATTTAGGCCTGGAATTATTTGATAGATCTGCTTGTAGATCTGCTATTTTTGAAAGTCGTGAAAATGTGTGCACATTTTTCAATATATATTTTTCGAAGCAAACTTTTGTAACTCAAATCTCTGCTTCTGGGGCGGTCCCTGGAACAACATATTTTGAGATGGGGGTCCACGGCCAAATACCTGTAATTTTGGGGGTCCTTGACATAGAAAAGTTTCAGATCCACTGATTCAGTGAAAGGATTTAGAAGTCGGGTCAAAGATCGGGTCAAAGATATTCAAAGACTTGCACACGTTGTCACGATTAAAAAAGAAGATAGCAGATCTACAAGCTCACAGTGCAGCACTCGGTGCTGCGCTGTGAGCGTGTATATCTGCTATTTTTCAATAGTTAAAGCATAAAATAATGGTTAAAGTGGTTAAAATCTAACGCAACATGGGCGCGTTCCTGGTCAAGGCTTAAATGATTTGAAGCTAGAGAGAGATGAAGATGAGAGAACACAGCAGTGTTGGATTCGTCGACCACCCTTTTTTTTACAACAAAATAAAAACTAAAACTAAGAATAAACATACTGACCATACAAACTAGACTAAAATGTCAGGGAGGGCTAGTGGAGAAGAGATCCAGTAGAACTAAAAGACAAGTAATTTTATGTTTGGTTGCGCTCAGGTGTTGCGCTCACACCGCATTGGCGCGTTGTGAGCTTGTAGATCGTCTATTTTGAACATGCAACCAAGTGTACAATCCGGCATTACAACGACATCAAGTACCGCCGATATATATATATTTTTTTATTTTGTTGACAAAATCAACTGTAGTTTTAGTCGACTAAAATCGTTTGATATTGAAAAACTAAAACGCGACTAAAACTAAATGACATTTTATTCAAAAGACTGACTAAAATAAAAATCAAACTTCGCTGTCAAAATCAACACTGCTACAGAGAGATGAAGATGAGAGTGTACAGAGAAATGCAAGACAATGTGTCTTGAGCCGGATTCTATAGTTGGCATAGCAACTGCTGAGTCACCACATATTGGACAAATAGAAGAGTGATTGCAGCTTGCAGAGTATATATAGCTGCTGCCATTACTCCACATTCACAACACCTTCACAACAACACAACGCAGCCATACATTGGACAGAGCTGGAATGGGAGAAAAACAACATTATGACAGAGTCAGAGAAAGGGAGAGAGAGAGAGAGAGAGTCTAGGGAGAAGAAGGAGTAAAGGAGAGAAGGAAAAATATTTAAATAGAGAGAAAGAGACACTACAGCTGATCACTGATATGTGTGGGGTCATCAAGTCTGTATTGTGAGTTTAGTTTGGGCTGCAGTCTTGGAGCTGTGTGTGTGTGTGTGTGTGTGTGTGTGTGTGTGTGTGTGTGTGTGTGTGTGTGTGTGTGTGTGTGTGTGTGTGTGCGTGCGTGCGTGCGTGCGTGCGTGCGTGCGTGCGTGCGTGTGTGCGTGCGTGTGCAGGGGCGTCACAAGGGGGGGGGGGGGAGTGGGACTGACTTACCCAAGGTGGAGGGACATTAATTATTTTATATACTTTAGCTATTGAAAAATAGCAGATATACAAGCTCACAGCACGGCACCGAGTGCCGCGCTGCGAGCTTGTACAGTTACTGGCCATTGACCTAGGCACCTATCCTGGGGCAAGCTCCCCATATCACGCGTGTCACGCGTGACTACACTGTCCGCCACTAGGGGCAGTAGAGATCTGCTGCATTGTTGCTCTGCCATGTGAGCCTACTGCTCACACATGTATTGAGAGACCACACGCTTATTCTATTAGTTATCCCCTCCAACTGTAGCTACATAGGCCTACTTTCCACATGTTTTTATTTAAAAACATTGTTTTATGTTTTTACACTTGCTAAGAAGACAAAGATGCTGTTGTCTAGTTTTCAACGATATGTGGCTGCACGTTTGCCAGCGCGCACCGGAGATTCCATTGCGCAAGAGGACAATGATGCCGGACATGTAATAATCATATGCAGTGGGTAATGAAGGCTAAGAAGGCTAGGAAAGGCATAATGCTAGGCTGGGTATTGTACACATTATTTATGTACAGCATTATATGGGCTGCTTTGTGTGTGCTGTGTCTGAGCGTGGTGTGCAGCCGAAGAGAGCTCATAGCGCCCGACGTTGTGTTCAACACTACTGTCCCTCGCATTGATTGGATGTTTATTTGATCTGTTGCGATAAAAGAAGGCTAGAGAATGGAATACATAAACCATTGAACGCCATACAGACCTACTGCACATGGGTCAGTGACGTGACGCCCCAAAAAACATGTTTTTTAAAAAACTTTAAATAGCAGGCATAAAAATTATTTATGGGCCTGCAGCTGACCTGGGAAGGGGGCAGTTCCGCAGATGGGCCACCACTTAGTTAAGGAAGAAAAGGAATGAATGGATGACATAAGTTACTTTATTGTCATTAAACAGGTACAATTACAGGTATCATAAAATTGGCAAAGAGAATGATTTAGTTATACTTACTCATCACTTGTCTTGTCACCTGGCACCTCAGCCCTGGAGACTTGGTCGAACTGTAATTTCCGTGGGTTGTGACAGGTGCAGATCTGAGGAAACTGGCAGAAACAACTCAGGTCTCTGTAAACTATCTTTCCCGGGAAGATAGAAAGAACCTGGTGCGTAGTGCTGATGCCAGTCACTGGACGCACTGATGGAGGGACCATTTCATCCATGTTGGATATCTTCTCTTCTTCGATCCACATGACAGTGACTTTTTCAGAGGACTTCTGTAAATACTCACACAGATCCCTCGGTGTTTGTAGGTCACTGCCTCCGAGGACATACATGTCTGCCTTACGCTTCAGCACCCCTCCCACACCATCAGGTGCGCCCTTTCCATGGGAACGCTCTGAAAAGTTCCAGGTGACCCTCTTGAATCCCCATGTATAAGGAATGCTGCTCATGAGGAAGCAGTTTGTGCGATTCCGGTTACCACCCATTTTCTGTTGTCAAGTGTCTTATATTAACTGCTTATAACGGATAGTTATTATAAAGTGTTACCACAATATAAGGTTTAGGTTTCTGTGAAGGGGTTTCTGCTCTGTCTGATGAATTTGCTGTATCACCGAATGAAGCTAAATTAAATTATGTAAAAATGTTTAAAACGTTGTTTTAAACATGTTAAAATGTTTTAAATGGACAAAAGAAACATGGGACTTGTTATTTATTGTTATGTCTGTAGGAAAATACAGTATATATCATCTGGTGTGACAATCAAGTCATCTGGCGTGACAAGCAGATATGTCAGACCAGATGACGAAGTGTCACACCAGATGACGTTTTCTGCATTTAGGACTACCTTGAGGCTACCAGGTACACATTAGCATGCTAACAACATGCTAGCTATAACAAAACAACCTAGATTTACATGTAATTATGACCAAAGTTTCAAATAACTTTTGCTTTATTAATGAAAAAGGTGTCACACCAGATGACATCCAGAAGTGCCACACTTGTCAAAGTTTCAACAAGATGGCATTTCATGAAAATGTTAAAATCATAACTCACCTCAGACACCTGTCTTGCAGTTGTGCTGGGAGTGCTGAATAGCCTTACAGAAGAAGGACCTCTCTAGCCCAGTAGGTGTCCAAATTATTGCCTGTTTAATTTTTCCAAACTAGTGTCACACCAGATGATTTTGGTTTGGGGGACAAAATCTTTTTGATCAGAAATGACTGAAAACATTATGCTTGGACTTTGAAAAGATATAGGCTCACAAATAGACATTTCTTTTTTGCCTAAATTCATTTTTAAATGAATTTTAGCAATTCTTTTTCTTAGTTTTATTCAAGTTCCCACTTTGAGAAACAAGGTCGGGACAGTCACACCAGATGACATTTACCATGTTTGGTTGAAGATTCTGAAGAAATGAGGAATGAAATGTTTTAATCTTGAGTAAGTTCACATAAAGCTTAATGTCCTGCACAATATTCAGAAGGTTTTTGACAAATATATTTTTTATTTATACATGTTTGACACCGAGGACAGCGAAAACGCTACGTCACGTCACCCACCCACATACAGAATAAACTGAGCTGCTACCTTTAAACACGTGTTACATTTGAGGCTTTTTTCTTTTTCTTTATTTCTTGAGAAAAATAAATGCTGATATTTGTTCCAAAAAAGCTTCATACCCTGTACTGCAACCACAAGTTCTGACTCAATGATTGATATGCTGTTTAAGTGTTTGTGAGAGAGAGATGCCCTTCTCTCTCTCTTAGCATTAAATGAAGGTAACTCTACTCTACCATCAGAAAGAGAGAGAGAACTGGTCGAGTGAGCTTCACTTTGTAAGACGGGACCATTGTCAGCGGTGCGGCAGAGGAGAGACCGTTGCCGATTAAAATATAATGTCTTTATTATGTAGGCCTGATTGGATGTTTATTTGAGAATACATAAACCATTGAATGCCATACAGACCTACTGCACATACAGTATAAACTGAGCTGCGCAAGCAAGAGCGAGAGCGGCGTTACTCTATCTCATTTAATGACTGTACAGTATGTTTGTTGCTCCAGTTCTTGCCCTGATGAAGACCGTAAGGTTGAAACATGTCGGTTTTATAGAATAAACTTTGTGGATACAAGTCTACAGGAAGTCTGTTTCTCTTCTTCTTCTTTTTTTAATGAATCGGTGATGCGCTGAACAATTAAATATTAAAACAAATATATTCGCTTTCTAACGTCAGTTAAATTGCCATTTGTTTAATATATTGATAAGCTGGTAGAATTGCGAGAAAGTAGGCATATTCTTTTCTGTTTTGTTTTGTTTTGTTTGGTGTTGCACTATACCCTCATTAACACTATACGCAACTTTATTGTTCAGAAAGGTACGTAATTTCCCCCGTAATGTTACAATGCCACTGGATTATTTTGTTATCAAAATGCTTAGTACTCCTCCTGAATTAATTCACCCCCCCCCCCCCCCCCCCCCCCCCCCCTCTCTCTCTCTGTCCGGACTTTTACATGTATAGCCTATATAGGCCTATTTGTAGCTTATATTGCAGTATTGATACTTTTACTTAAGTAAAGAATGGGAGTACTTTTACCATCACTGCTCAAATTAAATACATGATAGTAATGATTAATAGTGGCCGTGATTCGAAATGGCGTGGTATGAAATGGAAATGGTATGAATGAATCAGTTCAACAGACAGACGGGAGGCAGAGAGAGCGAGAGACAAAGAGAGTCATGGACACAGACACAGCTTGCTTGCTACTAGTTAGAAGTTAACTCTTACTGACTGTGATATGTGCGATGGAGCTATGAGAGGTTTAACTTTATAGCACGGCAACCAGCGCATCGCATGCTGATGGCTTTAAGTGGAGTGGACACCGCTGTAAGTTTAATCATGGACATTGCCTCGTGAACTGCTCCGATAAAAGAAGGCTAGAGAAATGTGTTTGCAACTTTGCATACAAGCCAAGTCACCTTTGTTTCAATGTTGGCCGAATATTTGCAACTAAAACCGGTTTCACTAGCTGCAGGGGGGGAGGTGCAATGTAACTTTCAAGGTAACAGTCAAGTTCCCCACTCGACTCCCACTGCCAGTGCCAGCCCAGACAGCCTTCTTCTTTGTCGTAGGTAGTCAATTCAGACAGTACCTAATCCCGTTCAAAGAATGAACTCTTCCACCTCAGCTCACGTTCGGAGCTCCGCTGCTCGTAAACTAGCTGTAGGTCCCTGTTCCACACACGACACCCACCCCCGAAGAACGGCCGACACATCAATGGGGGATTCTAAATCTCCAGTGTGCCTCAGTCCAGCGCGTCACAGGAGCGGGAGACAGCAGTTTTCAGAGGAGAGAGATATTCTATATAACAATATGGGAGAGAGACACTAATGAGAGAGACCTATTGTTTTCATAAAAGACGCGAGGCACAACCAATGGTCCGTGCGACAACATGCTGAGGAAGCCTTGGCATTGAAAAGCTATAGCCTATTAATTAATGAAAATGACACGAATGTTGGATTCATTAAATCATAAAATATTTAACATAGAGGAGGGTAGAACAACATATACAATAGGCACATAATCAATTAAATGGAAAATGAGAAGGACATGTTAACTCATTAAAAGCCAACCCCGCGATGTCGCGGGAAAAGTAATAGAGTATCTATAGTGCCATCCACGCGATGTCGCGGGAAAAGTAATATATTACTGTAACGGCGAGTAAAAATACCTAGTACAATGGCCGACGCTCCGGAGACGAAATCCGCGCTGATTTGTCATCATCACGGCTCCACGAGCACACAATAGTCATCCCATAACATTGAGGTGGACGGCCGATCTCATCTTTAATGTCCATTATCTCAAAACTACACTTTAGAAGCTAGGATGGAGGCAGATGCTCGCTTATTTTACACAGTTATAAAAGCTCCCGGTCGGCCATTACACAACTCCACGTGGACACGCATCGGTTCCGGCGCACGATCCGATGACGTCAGACCGGAAGTACTTCCGGTCTAGACTTCTGGCCTTCAAAATAAGACAGCGGCCGTTAATGGGGCCGGGAGGGGGCACTCTGGACCCCCTAATCCGTTAATGTCCTGGGCTCAGAATGAATAAAGGATTTAACATAGAGGTGGGTATTCGTCCTAGCCAGCGCATGCAAATGTGATTGCAACTTTGCATGCAAGCCAATTGGCCTTTGTTTCAATTTTGGCTGAATTTTGCAAAAAACGGTTTCACTGCAGGGGGAAGGGAGGTAGGATGTCCCCCAGCTAAATGATAGAACTAAATTGACAGTAACTTAGAGGTTGGGAATAAGAGAGAAAGGAAAAACGAAAAACGTATATTCTCTTCAAAATCAACTTTTGACCATCACAGACAACGGAACCCGTTCTTTAATTTATGTTTATTGTATGGGCCTATTCAATGTTATAAGACGTGTTGCATGCTGCAAACAGGGAGGCGATGATAGTTGCGTTATTAGGGGATTATTTGAGTGAGCTCTGGACAGAAGGGGGGAGGGGGCATGAAGCCCCCAATGTAATCAAGTCATTATTGTGCTTTCTTGTGGTTTAAATCCTGAGTAGGCCTGACCTTGTATCAAAACTGTACTGTCCTGTGCTTTTTCCTGCAAACTTCTAATAAAGACATGTATCTTTGTGTGGTGGTTAGATTTCAACAAAGTTCTGTGAGAGGCTATGTGTTTGCGTGAGAAATAAGCCTCATGACATAAGCATGTTATAATGGCGTGGTTTCCACTCATTCCAAGTTTTAAACCTAAATGCATGCAGTGGTGGAAAAAGTAGGCTACTCAAAAGTTTTACTTGAGTAAAAGTATCAATACTGCAATGTAGGCCTATACTGTAGAAATACTCAGTTACAAGAAGAATTAGGCTATGGAATTCAACATTTACAAGTATAAAAGTATTGGCATTAATAAGTAGGCTACTCAAATAAAGTAGACCTACAAAAAAAAGGAAAAGTAGGCAACTGAAAATAGCAGATCTACAAGCTCACAATGCGTCGCGATGCGATGCATTGTGAGCTTGTACAGTATTTCTTTACAGTATGTTACTTTACAGCACTGTGTAAATGTAATAGGCCTAATGCGTTAGGCTATAGTCACTTCGGCCGACACTACGAGAGAGAGAGAGAGAGAGAGAGAGAGACGTTGAAGTTCTCCTTTTCGTAGAATTCATATCATTGCTGTCTGGTTTATTGCTGCTGGTTTTATTTTTTTATCGCCCGTTTCCAACAGATAAATAGGCTAACGCCTGCCCCGCAATTGTGCATGTATCCTGGGCCTGGGGTTACATTGTGAGTTGAAGAATTAATAAACACATGTAGATGGAGGAGGCATTATTATGCAGCTTGGACATGTCCCGTGGACTCAGTGATTCCTAGAAGAACATAATTATACAATGCTTTGCTATATAAACACCATAGGCCTAAACATTTAATTTCTAAATGACCAAATAACGTTAATTTAACGTTAAATGACGAGAGAGATAAAATGAAACCAAATGGACCCGTACGGTTCAATTTGATTTAGTTTAGTTTATTTGCTCATAACGCGACACGTGATGTGAGCTTGTACAGTACAGTACAGTACAGTACAGTGTATTTAAGCACAGTACTTAAGTAAATGTACTTAGTTACTTTACACCGGAGCATCACTTTGTATTGTGTGAGTGCCTCGATGTGTGCATGCCTCCCTTCTGTCTGTTGTGTGAGAAGTTGAACTCATTCATTCATATAATAAAAATGGTTTAAGACGGTACAAGTACGTAGCCTTGGCTTAGTTGACAACTAGGCCTACAGTGTTTACTGTTGCTTAGGCTATAGCATGCTATTGCATAGGCTAGGTTATTTATATAGAGAATAAATAATTATATAATTAGAGACGTCCGTTATGTTCAGCGCAACGCAGCATGTCACCGATTCATAAAAAAGGCAAAAAAGACGAACGAATAGGCCTACATTTCTGTGATCTAAGAAATACCAGAAAATAATAATAATTTGACATTATGGAAGATGGTTAGCGGTTGCGGTTGGTTCTGTAAATTGGATGATATAATTAATGCGGTTGGATAATGGGTGATTGATTAATTTTGCGGGTGGGAATTCTCACATCGCGTGATGTGAGCTTGTACAGTACAGTATATTTACTTAGTAAGTACAGTACTTGAGTAAATATACTTGGTTACTTTACACCAGCATCACTTTGTATTGTGTGAGAAGACGGGATCGAGGTGCATTGGCGATCAGGCCTATAATATCTCTGCAGTCGGGCCGAAAACTCCCAACTCCAAAATGTTAATTCTCAGGAAAATGAGCTCAAGTAACAGCAAATGTAAAGAGCGTTATTGATAAACTTAATCAGTAGGCCTACCTCCGTACAGAGAGAACTAGTCACAGCAAGCGAACTAAATAGACTGCTAGCTACTGTTTTTTTTTCTTCCATGTCTACCATGCAGTAGCTCTTCTTTTAATACATATTACATGCCAAAGACACTGTTGCATACTAAACCTCACGGGGTCCTTTCAAAATTATTTTAACCAACACTCAGATAAAGGGTGTCTGGTTTTGGCCAGACAGTGACAATTTAATCTCTTTATATGTAAGCCTATTTATTAAACCACAATCGAATGTTATTTACTTGCATAACGTTTTTTAATAGTCACTGGAATGTGTTTATTTTATATCAACATCTATTCTCAGTACTATTGTCTCCAAGTTTGAAATGAGAACATATTAGTACTAGTTTATATTACTCTATGATATTTGATACAACTCCATTTCTATTATATGCTATTAATCAAATATCACGGTTGTGCCGTGGCGCACTGAGAGAAAAAAAAAAGAGGCTTGACAATTTTAGACATTATAGCCTATAACACTAACCCATACATTAAAACAGCATTATATCTAAATAGCATGACTGTAGTGGGCAAAGAACAAACCAATCTGAGTTTCTGATGAAGATTTTTATTGACGAGTACATTCATGCCGTGGATACAGTAGGCCTACATGAGGCCGTCTCTCCAGCCGCTTGTTGCTCACTCCGAAGCGCCACACCGTGGCTGTATTTGAAACTACATTGCAAGACATAAATGCGCAGAGCCAGTTGGCCGCGTGACGCAAGTGACCTGGAGACATGCTGAGTGATCCCCGCCCGTATCAATGGCAACTAACTGTAGATGTGCTATTTTCGAAAAGTCGTGAAAATGTGTGCAAATCTCTACATTTTTTAAGCGAACATTTGTAACTAAAACTTTGCTTCCGGGATGTGCCTGGAACGAAATATTTTGAGATGGGGGTCCGTGGCCATTTTGGGGGTCCTTCACATGAAAAGGTTTGAGCACCACTGACAAAGAAACATAGGCCTACAGGTTTTTCAATATTCAAATATTTCACAATAAAAAGAAATAGCAAATCTATATATCGGTATCTGCTATTTTTCAATGGTTAAAGCACAAAATAATGCGTAATAATGCGTTCCCAGTCTAAATGGGTTAAACCCCTCCCCCCTATGAAGAACATTCATGGGGGGCCCGCAGTGAATCCTTGTACCCAGGGCCCAGAATTTCGTGCGACACCTGTGTGTGTGTGTGTTCGTTCGTTTTGGAAGGTGTTTGTGTGTGGGTCGGTGTGTGTGTGCGTGTGTATTGGATAAGCTCATTATCCTGCTACAAGACCCAGAACCCATCCTGCTGGATCAGCTTGTTAAAAACTTCCAGCCCATGTCCCAGTAACTCCACCTGGAGCTGAGTCACACCACACAGCTCAGCCTCAGCAACCTGAGCCCAGTCATCTTGCAGCATTTAAGGAGTTGTTAGAGACGTCAATGGCAGCGGAGCGTCATTGTTCACTCATGTGTCCTTCGGGCTGAATAATACAGCTTAAGTTTAAGAAGTACTTCTTAATAATACAATTGGGTCTTTCATTGTTTCCTGCATACTAACTACTGTATGCACTCACTGTCATCTAACATGGTGGTGGTTGGGTGTTCACTCACACTGAGGACTACAGAAGAGGGAAGTATACAGTATGTGGTTGAAAGCCAAGGGTAGATCATGATGGTGGGGGGGGGGGTGGGGTGGGGGGTGGGGGGGCATGTGTGCGTCATTTGGTTCTGTGTGTGTGTGTGTGTGTGTGTGTGTGTGTGTGTGTGTGTGTGTGTGTGCGTGCGTGCGTGCGTGCGTGCGTGCGTGCGTGCGTGCGTGTGTGCGTGCGTGCGTGCGTGTGTGTGTGTGCACGCGCGTTCATGCGTGTGTGTGTGTGTGTGTGTGTGTGTGTGTGTGTGTGTGTGTGTTCTAACTTTCCTCTTCCTGTGGTGAGCTTCCTGTCCACATCAGCATTTCACTCTGTCAGTCTGTCCTACAACCTGCATATACACACTATAACAACTCATCATAATGATAAATGATAATTACTGTGTTTGTTTAGATTGATTCTGGGTCAATGTCATACAGTGGCATCCATGGTAGTTTATTTGAAAGTGTGTGAATGTGACTGACATGACACTGTCATCACTGTCAGGTTGTAGTTGAGTCACTGGATCCAGAGTCAAGTCTCCAGTCGTCCAGTGAAGTCCCAACCCTGAGTCACACTGTGTCTGAATGACTCTTAATGACATCACTTCATGATGGTTATGACAGAGTTATGTCAGTCTTATGAACACACCTTCAGATAAAGTGTTAACATTCTAATAGACATTCACATTAAGATAATAAACAATGGGATGCCAGGAAAAAATTAAATTGGCAAACAGAAACAGCTTAACAATATATTGTAGCTGTTTCATTACACACTGTTTGCACATACCAAGCATCATTGTCCACACTAACAACAGTGAACACGTAGGCGTTCACACAGAGGAGCTTTTTTCATATTTACCCTCATGCAGGATGCCAGAGAGTTTCCTTCTCATAGAAATGTTTAAATGCTGTGGTTTTGACGACTAAAACACACCCTTCCACATAACTATCTGTGTGTGTGTGTGTGTGTGTGTGTGTGTGTGTGTGTGTGTGTGTGTGTGTGTGTGTGTGTGTGTGTGTGTGTGTGTGTGTGTGTGTGTGTGTGAGTGTGGCAGCAGTAACCATGCATTTTCAACTCTTCCTCTCTTCTCCACCTGTAACAATAAAACAATAAAACATAAAACTATAACATTATAAGGATATATATATATATATGGATAGATAGATAGATAGATAGATAGATAGATAGATAGATAGATAGATAGATAGATAGATAGATAGATAGATAGTAGTGATGCGCGGATAGGCTTTTGAAGTCATCCGAATCCATCCGCGCAAATTCATTATCCGCCCATTATCCAACCGCATTAATTATATCATCCAATTTATAAATCCGCACCATCCTCATCCGCAACTTCAAAAGTATTATTATTATTATTACCCTTATTATTAGGCTAATATAATTTTCTGGTAGGCTGTTCCCTGTTAGTTTTCTTAGTTGTGCGATCACAGAAATGCATTGATCTAGCCTACGGAATGTCTCCGTTCGTCTTTTTTTTTTTTCTTTCTTTTTTTTTTTTTTTTTTGAGTTGGTGCTGCGCGTCAATGCAGACAGACATGCAGGCAGACAGAGTCAGACACACGAGAGAAAGAGAGAGCGAGGGAGAGAGCGAAAGAGAGAGGAACAAACACAACTTAGTGGGAAGTTTAACTTACCTACTGTAAAGTACTTTACAATATGGACTATGGAGAGATTCACTTTTTAGCGCAGCTTGACCAGAGGTAATGAGTGCGACGATGCATGCCGTGATGCCGTTTAAGTGGACACAGCTGTTAAGTTTTATCGTGGACTGCACATTGCCTCATGAAAAGTGATGGTTACTTTACAAATTATACAAAATAACACACACTAACACAGACACAAGCATAACTAGATTTAGCTTTTTATTGATAGATAGGCCTATATTAGGCCATAATTTATTTCCTGCATTATTTCATCCGCGGATATCCAAAATTAATTAATAATTATATTTGATTGATCCAAATCCGACTGCACCGCGGATCACCGCGGTCCACCGCGGCTAAAACCGCTATCCGCGCATCTCTAATAGATAGATAGATAGATAGATAGATAGTGTACATTAAATGACATGCTACTGTAATCAGAAAATAAACAGCATTACCTCCCCATCCATTATCAAAGGGTTTCATCGTACGCAGACTCATTCCTGATTCCTGACGTTTGAATAAACTGGATCAGCTGCATGTTGAGGTCTTGATGAACCTGTGACTGAAACATGAGTTGAAAGATGATTAGAAGCTTTAATGTGGCTCATAAACAAGTCTCCTTTTCAATTCCCATTCCTTAACAAATCACATTTTACTCAACAGTCACTTATACGAATATGAAAAACTCTGGACAACAGTAAGATGACATCATGAGAACATTAGATTGATATACTGTACCATTTTCATAGTCATCAGAACGATTCAGTACTTCATAGGTGCTTGTGTTGCCTAAATGTGAATAAATAAACATTGAAGTTGACAAATTGATACACACACACACGCGCGCGCGCGCGCGCGCACGTGCACACACACGCGCACACGTACACGCACACGCACACACACACACACACACACACACACACACACACACACATTTACTTAATGCGCTTATGTCTTGCAAAGACTGACCGTACTGCAGTGGACAGTACACATCATCAGGTGCCCCACTTTGATTGGTCGTCTGGTCTGAAGCAGAGCCCTGATTGGTTCCCTGAGACTGAATGGGTCTGTAATTAAAACAAACAAAAGAAATCATTAGAAATGAAGTAGAAAACAAGATGCAATGTGCTGCTGTCATGTAGATCAGTGATTCTCAACCTGTGGGTCAGGACCCCCAGGGGGTCCCCAGATGGTTTGCTTAATGTGCAACATTGCTTTATCTCAAGTGTGAAAAAACCAACATACAGTAGGCTATATGTGTATACAGGATATGTGAACATTTTCAAAGTGACAATTTAAGGACCTTTAATAAATATACTTAGTATAAACAATAGTCAAACATTGGCCAAATTATGAAATATTCCCTGGAAGAGACAAACATTGTCAAATGTGCTGATCGACAAGCTTCCAACGTGTAGATTGGCTATTTTCACAAACTAAATGTAATGCCTCAACTCCCACAGTTGCAATAGCTTGCCAGGGTGAGAGGGCCCTCAGTTCAAATAGGATTCATTTGGGGTGTCACAGCCTGAAAAGGTTGAGAACCACTGATGTACTGAAGAAAAACTAAATAATGTGCTTACCTGACACAACATGGATCTGTAAATAAAAGGGGGAAATGGACACATGCAGTAAGTTCCATGGAAATCTGTAACCTTCTTATTGCTATACTGTATCATGGCACGCTGTATGATTTATTGAGACTTGCTCAGTGATTGTAATCTATGTAATCCATCTAATGCAGTAGTAGCCTTCCTAATATTATATTATGCTAGAAGCTCGTCTAGTCGGCAACCTGGCCAACTCGGGAACAATGTAAATAGGGAATGAATGCCCCACCCTTTAATGCAAACCCCATTATACCTGTTGTCATATGATCCATTTTGACCATCTGTTTGCGTGTGTCCCTTTATGCCCATATATGGAGATATCTGTCTGTCCATTTTATGCCCATATATGGAGATCTCTGTAGGACCCGTATTGACCATATGTTTGCCTGTGTCCATTTATGCTCATATATGGAGATATCTGTATCTGTCTGTCTGCATCCATTTTATGCCCATATATGGAGATCTCTGCAGACACAGTGCCGGTTCCGGAAAACCCTGATCTAAGACATCAGAATCCGACCTTTCGTGCCGGTTCCGGAAAATCGCGTATCGGGTCGGGTCGAGGCCGGGCACTGCACTACCTGCTGCGGCGGGAAACGCGCGTGCCGAATTTGAAATAGGGAATGAATGCCCCACCCTTTAATGCAAACCCCATTATACCTGTTGTCATAGGACCCATTTTGACCATCTGTTTGCCTGTGTCCACTTATGCCCATATATGAAGAACTCTGCAGACACCGTGCAGGTTCCGGAAAACTCTGATGTCAGACATCAGCTCCGCATACGGGCATCCATTTTATGCCCATACAGTATATGGAGATCTCTATGAATGCCCTACCCTTTAATGCAAACCCCATTATACCTGTTGTCATAGGACCCGTTTTGACCATCTGTTTGCCTGTGTCCATTTATGCCCATTGACTCATGTGGTGTACGTGATGTCAGAGACTTTTATGAAGTGATGTCACAATGAGTCAGCGCTTGCGCCGATTTCCTCCGGAATAGCCTGATGTTAACGCAAACCCCATTATACCTGTTGTCATAGGACCCGTTTTGACCATCTGTTTGCCTGTGTCCATTTATGCCCATTGACTCATGTGGTGTACGTGATGTCAGAGACTTTTATGAAGTGATGTCACAATGAGTCAGCGCTTGCGCCGATTTCCTCCGGAATAGCCTGATGTTAACAATCAGCTCCCCATAAGGAGATTCCGAACGTTTTGCGCCGGTTTCGGAAAACTGCGCGTGGGGTCGGGGCGAGGCACGGTCGGGAACGCGCGTGCCTAATCTGAAGCCGGTGGGACGAACGGTTCTGGAGATACGCGGATTACATACACACAGACTCACAGAGACTTCTCGCATTTATAGATAGATATTACAACAATAGACTATACAGTTTGTTTAGATTGATTTTAGATCAATGGCACATAAGACAATGTTTCTGAAGCAATGGAAACAGCTATAGATATCATGTCAGCTGTCCGTACAAATCATTGCTTTATTTACTATTTAGTTTTGCATACCTCTCTTCTTCTTCCAGATGCACAGACCCAGAATCAGCAGAACGATGGAGACTCCAGCAAACATCAGAGGATAGAAATATGGAGGCAGAGAGGAGGAGGAAGGGTGTGGTTGGACGTTGTCTTTGGAGGCTGGAGAATCAGAAGAAGAATGTGATACATATTCCAACAGAAATTTTAGTGAATCCATTTTAAACATTTAGGCTGAGAGAGAGAGAGAGAGAGAGAGAGAGAGAGAGAGAGAGAGAGAGAGAAAGAGAGAGAGAGAGAGAGAGAGAGAGAGAGAGAGGAGAGAGAGAGAGAGATGTATCATTAATTAGCCGTTGCCTGAGTTGAACCATATCAACTTGAGAAAAAGGGCTTATATGTGATGTGCACTTGTTTGGATATAATCAGGCAACAATACTCATACTTTATATGTTAATAATCTTGAATTGTTTTAATCTGATATCCACAAGTTTCCGACATCCCATTGTGCATTGCGCAGATGGTGGGCGGCAATTCCGGCGTCGCAGCCAAGCCGAGCCGAGCCAAGCCGAGCCGAGTGATCTACAAACTCAAAATGGTTGCATCTGCGACGCGACGTGAGCTTGTATATCACCTGTTCTCCGGATGTGTCCCACACATAATTCTATAGTAAATTCCCACTAAAACAGGTGTATATGATGTGCATTACCAGAAGATGAATAAATACATAAATAAATACAAAGTTGAATTCATCCTTTAGGTATTGAGTTTCATAATCCCATCTAATGTAGCCGTCAGAGGGTGAAGCAGAGAGGTCCCTCACAGTGCTCTACAACCCACCTCGCTCCTCATACTGTATGCATGCAGGACAAATAAAGTCTGGGTTTGTGATACAAAAGTACAATGATCTCACCTCTCACATCCATCCTGCTCTCTGGTGACTCTCCAAGGCCAGAGATGAGACACTTGTAGACTCCTTCATCAGACTTGGAAACACTGTGGATGGTCATCTGTCCTGTAGACTCACTGCTGATGAGGGATCCATCTTTATAGAAATCAGCTGGACGGTCAGAGGATGGTTTAGCAGTTGTCTTGTCTTTGTACAAGCAGTGCAGAGTGACATCACTTCCTTCCATCACAGGAAGTACAGGCATCCCCAGGATCACATCTCCACCTGAACAATGATAAATAACATCAGAATAGAAGAACATTAGACTGAGGTTACATCACTCTGAACAACACTATGCCAACATGATGAGGTTTTAACATTAAATACTTTGCTGAACGTACCAGTCACAGTGATTTGCGCAGTGTTACTCGGTCCCTCTGAAGACTCACACCAGTAAACTGCACTGTCAACAGTTTGCATGGATGTGACAAGACATCATGCTGTGTTCTTCCTCCCCCAGTCATCTCCTCCACACTCTGAGGTGATGTGTTTGATGTTGGTCCTCTTCACTCTCCAGACAGCAGAGTCAGACTGTCTGTCCTCACAGCTCAGAAAGACAGACTCATATCTAAATAACTGAGATATGTCAGGACTGAGTCTGAGAGAGGCTGTGGGGCAGAGAGGGAGGAGAAAGTTGATTTCCTGACAGCTGGATCATGTTCTGTATTTTGTACCGATTCCGCTGATAACACTGAATAATGTGTTAATCTGCTCAGTAGGGAAAACAAATCAAACGTCTTACCTCTCATAACATCACCACTGTTCTGAACTTCTGCTGAGACACTCACCATGGAATAAACCAATAGAGAGAGAGAGGGGGGGGGGTGACTTTTTAAAATGCTGATGACAGCACTTGATCAAGTTTCATGATGTACACAACACATTTAAGTTCCTTTTTTTCTCCTTTTCTCGGTTCACTTTTTTGCTGGAAACAACCGGTCAGATGATACCAGGCAGAGATTTCTGTTTCTTTTTTCTCTTTCTTTCTCTTGGCAGGGGAACATTTTCCCTTGTACAAAACGGGGAAATTGCAGGCATACAAAGGTGTGTGTGTGTGTGTGTGTGTGTGTGTGTGTGTGTGTGTGTGTGTGTGTGTGTGTGTGTGTGTGTGTGTGTGTGTGTGTGTGTGTGTGTGTGTGTGTGCACCATATCACAACAGGCCTCCATGACCTCCACTGGCTGTTTCTTAGAAAGGTATTGCTGTAATATTACTTTACCAAGTAACAAGTAGTGTTACTTAGTACAATCGCCAAAACAGTATTACGCATTACTGATCGAAGTAGCGCTGTATTACTGTGTTAGAATTAAAGCTATATATCGTCGTTGTCGGGTGGAAACCTTGTATCTCCAAGTTTCAAATGTGCACGTTCTTTCGCAAAGTAAAGCCCTGCTTCATCATACAAGGCTGTCGCAACAAAGGTAGATCAACAAGCACACAACGCCTCACGGTGCGAGGCTTTGTGCTTGTAGATCGACTGTTTTCACTAGTTTAAATCATTTTAAAAATGATAAATGCAAAACGAACGGTTTTGGACATACAAAGTTTGCACCCGACAACGACAATATGCCTATATATATTTTTTTCTTCTTTTGTTTATGACTGACATTAAAAGTTCTCTCTCCTCACTGTATGGGTTGAATTGTCTATGAGCTGCTGTGTGTCCAGCTGCCAGTTACTGTACAAAGAGCAGCCCAGAGCTGTGGAGCATCCTATTCAAGCACGTTGTCACATTCACAAAAAGATTTACAAGCTACATTAACGACACTTTTTACGGATTGATAGCTTGTAGATCTGTTTTTACACATGCGCCATCAGGCAAAGTTATAACGTAATAAAGGGCAGCAGGTCTGGGTCATAGGTCTGTGCATGCGAGCACTCAAAGTTTCTAGATTTGGACAAACATTGTTGTCCATTGTGTGTCCAACTTTGTGCAGGCAGAAATTTGCTTTCAACCACAATGTATTCAACTGACATCCAATGGGTTGAAGCATCTGTAAAGGCAAGTCTGAGAGGCTTCAATGTGTTTATTACTGCTGTTTGATAGATTTTGTATTTGTCCTGTAAGGATTATTATTGTTCCAATATACATATAATATATAATATAATATGGCCCCACGCCTTCGGGACTGTTTATCACAGTACATTTGCACATACGTGAAATTTGTTCTCTGCATTTTACCCATCCTATAACAACTAGGAGCAGTGAGCAGCCATATACGGCGCTCGGGGAGCAATTATGGGTTAAGGTCTTGCTCAGGGACGCATTGACACATTGCTGCCTGACCGGGAATCGAACCGGGGACAACCAGGGGAACTGGTTCCCCAGGCAGGCTCCCTAACCACTCAGCTATGGTCACCCATACAGTAGGAATATGCAGAAAAACAGTAACATATATTAAGTAATATACTCTGCCAATTATTACCTTTTAAAGGAGTAACATGACTAGTAACATATTACTCTCCCTGAGTAGCCAATATGCCCAACACAGGTCGTATCAGCCCTAGGGGTTATACAGCACAACCTCCTCGTATGCAGGTCAAATAAAGTCTGGGTTTGTGACACAGTGATCTCACCTCTCACATCCATGCTGCTCTCTGGTGACTCTCCAAGGCCAGAGATGAGACACTTGTAGAATCCTTCATCAGACTTGGAAACACTGTGGATGGTCATCTGTCCTGTAGACTGAGACCTGATGAGGGATCCATCTTTATAGAAATCAGCTGGATGGTCAGAGGATGGTTTAGCAGTTGTCTTGTCTTTGGACCAGCAGTGCAGAGTGACATCACTTCCTTCCATCACAGGAAGTACAGGCATCCCCAGGATCACAGCTCCACCTGAACAATGATAAATAACATCAGAATAGAAGAACATTAGACTGAGGTTACATCACTCTGAACAACACTATGCCAACATGATGAGGTGGTTTTAACATTAAATACTTTGCTGAACGTACCAGTCACAGTGATGTTCACAGTGTTACTCTGTCCCTCTGAAGACTCACACCAGTAAACTGCACTGTCAGAAGGTTGCATGGATCTGACAAGACATCCTGCGGTGTTCTTCCTCCCCCAGTCATCTCCTCCACACTCTGAGGTGATGTTATTTCTGTTGGTCCTCTTCACTGTCCAGACATTAGAGTCAGACTGTCTGTCCTCACAGCTCAGAAAGACAGACTCACGTGTAAAGTACTGAGATCTGTCAGGACTGAGTCTGAGAGAGACTGTGGGGCAGAGAGAGAGGAAAGTTCATTCCCTGACAGATGGATCATGTTCTGTGTGTTTTATAGTTGTCATTTTCAGAGTTCCCTGATTCCATTTATAAAGGTAAGAAACTTCTTACCTCTCACAACTTCTGCTGAGACACTCACCATGGAATAAACCACTAGAGAGAGAGAGAGAGAGAGAGAGAGAGAGAGAGAGAGAGAGAGAGAGAGAGAGAGAGAGAAAGAGAGAGAGAGGGAGAGAGAGAGAGAGAGAGAGAGAGAGAGAGAGAGAGAGAGAGAGAGAGAGAGAGAGAGAGAGAGTATAATTGTCTAATCAGGGCCCTCTGACATGCAAGTTAATCTTAGAGTTAATGTGGAGAGAAAGAAAGAAATAATAGCTGAAATGTTGCAGGTAAAAGCTGTACTGGGCATTATTGCTGTTGTATACCCCTATATTTTTATAAACATGTCTTTGAATGAATAAATCGACTTAATGAAGCTTATTTCTAACCATAACTTGTAATCAAAGCAATGAGCCTAACATACGGTAGTAGATAGTAGTAGGAAGAACAATGTATCATCTTGTCCTCATGAGCACAATTAATCCTTATGATGAGAAGGAAGAGGACATACAGACATAATATTAACAAACACATCAGTGAAATAATCACACTTTATGTCAGTACTCACAGACTAGAAGGTAAAGAGATGTTAACTCCATGCTGTGTTGCTGCTCACTGACTGACACACTGTTATCACAGAGTTACTGACTGATGACTCCTCCTACTGCTGTTGTTGTGGGGAGGAGGATTCAATGAAGGAAGTGGTCCACTGATGAAGGTAGTGTGAACTCATTTAGGACATTCTGGTAAACAACACCAATACATAATAAATACATTTCTTATTGTTAAAGAACAAGGTGAATAAGAGGAATTCACCTCTTGTGAACCAGATTGAAAGCTCTGAGATACTATTTGGAAAGTATATTTGATTAAATCTCCAGTTAAGAATTTAGGGGCATCAGGACCTCCAGGCAGTACCACTTGTTGACCAGTAGGTGTCCTACTCTACCATAATAGAAGAGCAGTGAGGTAATAATGATTAAAGAATAATACAAAAATATAGACAGTATACATTTTGTATGATTATAGGGAACCTAATTTGCAGATGGATGGTGATTTTGATAGTGGGGATGTGCTTAGTGATCTCAGGGATAGCTAGGAACTGTGGGCTCAAGAGGCTTTCACCTTTTTGAGTCAGGTGATGGGGGCTAAGAGTGGTGTAATTTCTGTGTTTTCTTATTTTTACTTACATAGTTTTGGCATTTCCCAATTACATTTTACTCCTTTTCTTTTCTTTTGATGGGCTCCCATTCCTACATTGTACTCACAGGCAAATTCAGGGTTCTCTGTCACATTCATATATTCAGGATTTTGATTATGATGAGGGATGGCTAATCAATCTATGGAATCTCATGGAATGTTAAAGGTCTCAACAACCGAGTTCAGCATTGAAAAGTCTTCATGCATTTAAAACAACCTAAATTCCCTTTCTCTCTGAGACTCACCTTTGAACCAACAACCTATTTCACAAAAGGGGGATAGTTTGATTATGGTTACAATTTTGTTCATGCTATTTCATTTGATAATTCTCTCTACAGATTACCATGCACATTGAGGAATGCCAATAATCATTTAGACATTTACTGACACAAGAATAATGTTGAACTTGAAACACAGTTATGATGTTCTAATGATCTTGATTAACAGCTCTTTATTCAAAGTTATTCACACATACGAAAAACATACAGTTAATTGGGATCATGGCTATGTTCCCTCATCCCTATATGTTCCCTCAGCCCCACTGAGGTCAGGGTCAGGGTTTGGGTTAGGTTTAGGTTTAGGCATAGTGGTTATAACATTCATCAGCGTCGGCAGGTTAACTACTCACCATGCATGTTAACATTCACCAGTTAATTGTATTCAGCGTCATATACTATTATATAATCATATAACTGCAGCATATGGGTCAGTGACGTGACGCCCCAAAAAACATGTTTTTTAAATAACTTTAAATAGCAGGCATAAAAATTATTTACTTTTGTTCTACTCACTCTCAACTTTATGGAAACACATTTTGTTTTTAGATATTTTATTGGAATCAGACTTTATTGAGCAGTTTGTTGTACTTGTGCCTAAAACCGTCATCTGGTGTGACATGACAATAATTGTTCATAAAATGAAAATGGAGTACACCTTTCTTAAGTTACTCACTTTATCAAAGTCCTTTATCATAACTAACCTGTGATCCACTATAGTTTTGTGAAAATTAATTGAATCTGTATATTTTTTTCATAATCAACACTCTGTGTGAGGCCCATGTTGTCGATCTTTCAACATATTTTAATTTTATTCTGACAAAAACTTTCTTTAAAATTACACAAATATTTGTGACTCTTCCTGATACTATTTTCTATGTAAACCATACACATTTTTTCGGTTTCATCATTAATAAAGGTATGATTTCTCACTATTTGGAATGTCACACCAGATGACTTAGTGTCACACCAGATGACCATATCTTCATGTGTCAAAGCAAACTGTGTTTTAACCTACCTATTAGTGAGTACTGAACTTTACTGATTGATTAAACAATTACCCAGGAAAAACAGCAACAGTAAAATTGCTTTAACATTAAATAACATGGCCTTAATATTTCTGAACAGGATAGTATTGTTGGGCCTTAACATAGGATAACAAAGAATTGTAGTAGTAGATGGATGATGAGGATGTGCACAGGAATGCTACGCACACCTAAGTCTTCTGCCGGCCCACGGCAGAAGGATCTTAAAGAGACAATAAGGTGCATAGCCACACTGGGAGCCAAGGCAACATTTTATTAACACCAATTATTGGAAACAACTCAGCATTCAGGTGTATTACTTTTTTCCGAAGTCTCCTGAACTTGAACACAGCATTTTGAGTTGAACAAATTTATTTACGAATCATGTCGTTACACCACATCTCCACTAGCTAAAGAGTGCTGGGTTGTGCAACTCCGAAAATAGCTGATCTACAAGCTCTCGCAGCACAATGCGTTGAGAGCTTGTAGATCAGCTATTTTCGCTATGTTTGTCTCGGGTCCTACCTTACCTCATTGTCCAGTCCAGTGAGTGAAAGTACAAAAGTATTAGATTAGATTAGAATAGACATTTAGACTGCATTGTACATCAGCCAGTCACATTTGGTGAGGGTATAGACATTTAGACTGTATTGTACATCAGCCAGTCACATTTGGTGAGGGTAGCAAACCGTTTGCCCTGTTGCGGTTCTGCTATGCCACAGACAACTTCCTGCTCTTTGTAGAAAATGCAGTCTTGCCCCTTTGGCCAGACAAAACCATTTTTCATTTTTCCAAGTTGATTCATGCAGTTTATCTCTAGCCCCTCCTTATTAATGGTAACAATCTGCCCCACATATGGCTTTCCCTCATATTTGATTATGACAAACTGTCCTTGTGTGTATTCATCTGAGGAGGTGTCTGAATCCTCAGCTTGGGCCTCTCCAATAGATGCACTTGTGTCCAGCACCTGAGTAGAAGACCTTCAGGAGGAGACATTTAAATGTAATTTATTTGTCAGGTAGATTGTTTTTAGTAGTAAAATGTAATTACTAGCAAGTCCTCAAGTTTGCCAAGTATGTTGCTTGTATGAGCTTGTAGATCGGCTATTTTCAAATAAACTAGGTATAGAATAGGGCTAAAGTGGAGTAATGTGTTTTATAATATAATCATCTGCAAATTAACTATAGTAACTAAAGTTTTCAAATAATGTACTGTAGTAGTGGAGTAAAAGTATAATATTTGGATCCAAGATGTAGTACAGTAAAAGTAAAAGTATCAGAAATTGGAAATACTCAATTAAAGTACACAGTATACCTCAAAATTGTACTTAACCCTCTAATTAAGTACAGTACTTAAGTAAATCTACTTAGTTACTTTACACCACTGATGTTTAGGGACCCAGCTGTCTATTTTAGGCTTTTATTTGGGCACTGCTGTTGATACAGGACCCCATTCTCTGTGCAGCTCACTCTATGGTGCAGCTATGGTAAACATCATGTACACAAGTTCATTATGTGTCTATACAGTGCAATATTAATTAATCTTGTATCAATTTAGTTGGCCAGAATTCATTTATATGTTCTTTAAAAAATTGTTTTTTGTTGTCTATATTTGCTATGCTAAAGTGTGGTGGTTGAGCTAGCAGGACCTAGACTGTTTGCAAGCAAGCTATGTGCAATGTGCAATTTGTCCAAATTAATCAATTTATTTGAATTGTGCTAAATCTATAACTAGTAGTCCTACTTTTTTTCCTTCTTTTTTTTTGTTTTGCTGTATCCAAGTAAGGATAAGAACAGCTATGGTTTTGTTTATGCCCTTCCTCCATATCCATTCATTCATCACTATACAGTATGTTTGTGTATTTTGGAAATAATAAAATTACATTTTCTGTACCACCCATTTTCTGTTGTCAAGTGTCTTATATTAACTGCTTATAACGGATAGTTATTATAAAGTGTTACCACAATATAAGGTTTAGGTTTCTGTGAAGGGGTTTCTGCTCTGTCTGATGAATTTGCTGTATCACCGAATGAAGCTAAATTAAATTATGTAAAAATGTTTAAAACGTTGTTTTAAACATGTTAAAATGTTTTAAATGGACAAAAGAAACATGGGACTTGTTATTTATTGTTATGTCTGTAGGAAAATACAGTATATATCATCTGGTGTGACAATCAAGTCATCTGGCGTGACAAGCAGATATGTCACACCAGATGACGAAGTGTCACACCAGATGACGTTTTCTGCATTTAGGACTACCTTGAGGCTACCAGGTACACATTAGCATGCTAACAACATGCTAGCTATAACAAAACAACCTAGATTTACATGTAATTATGACCAAAGTTTCAAATAACTTTTGCTTTATTAATGAAAAAGGTGTCACACCAGATGACATCCAGAAGTGCCACACTTGTCAAAGTTTCAACAAGATGGCATTTCATGAAAATGTTAAAATCATAACTCACCTCAGACACCTGTCTTGCAGTTGTGCTGGGAGTGCTGAATAGCCTTACAGAAGAAGGACCTCTCTAGCCCAGTAGGTGTCCAAATTATTGCCTGTTTAATTTTTCCAAACTAGTGTCACACCAGATGATTTTGGTTTGGGGGACAAAATCTTTTTGATCAGAAATGACTGAAAACATTATGCTTGGACTTTGAAAAGATATAGGCTCACAAATAGACATTTTTTTTTGCCTAAATTCATTTTTAAATGAATTTTAGCAATTCTTTTTCTTAGTTTTATTCAAGTTCCCACTTTGAGAAACAAGGTCGGGACAGTCACACCAGATGACATTTACCATGTTTGGTTGAAGATTCTGAAGAAATGAGGAATGAAATGTTTTAATCTTGAGTAAGTTCACATAAAGCTTAATGTCCTGCACAATATTCAGAAGGTTTTTGACAAATATATTTTTTATTTATACATGTTTGACACCGAGGACAGCGAAAACGCTACGTCACGTCACCCACCCACATACACTATGTACAGGCTGATCTGATCATCTGACCATTAATGGTCATTGAACTCTGACTTAGCTATTAGAATCCTTGCTGTTACTGTTTATAATGTTGTAAATAACACAATAACATTGGTAAAGACCAATCCTGCAAACTTTGGAAGCCAATGTTAGCCAATTAGGATGGAATATCTCGTCTTGATCACATGACTATAGAGATACTATACTGATTTGCATGATTTTAGGATAAAGTCTCAAGGAATAATAGGAAAAAATATTGTTTTACATAAGTCGGCCTCCTGGTGGCGCTATAAAAGGCAGATATGGAAAATGCAGGGCAAAGTTTTTTCCTTATCCTCTAGGGAGTGCACATACAAAGTTGTACACTGATCAGTGGAGTTATAGGTAAAAACATGAATCGTCCTGTTATAGCGCCACCAAGAGGCAGATTTGAAAATTTTAAGTGGCATTTATTCCTCTGCCTATTGGGAATGTGCATGCACAATTTCACCAAAATCGCACACTGCGTTCATGATTTCAGGCATTTTATTCAAAACGGACCTGAAAGCCAGTTTTAGCCAATCAGGATGGAATATGGAAAATCAGATGACTGTAGAGATACTGTCTACCGATTTGCAAGATTTTTGGACAAAATCTGTTGGAGTAATGGCAAAAGTACATTTTACAGATATCGGCCTCCTGGTGGCGCTAGAACAGGCCATTGAGAAAAATAGGGGGCAGAGGTTCGGAATTGGTATCCAGGGAGTGTGAGACAATAAGCTACTAATAGGCTACACTGTAAAAACAAGCCCAAAGTTGCTATAATAAGTAGAAATGCAACCCTGGCTAGTATTCACCCAATAACCTGGTCAATAAATAATAATAATAATAATAATAATAAAAATATACTGTAGGTACTGAAACTCAGATTTGAACCCCTAGACTAAACAGTGGTGGACACTTTACCCTGTGTCCCCCGAGCACCCCTAAAAGACACTATAACACACCTCTGGTGTTATTGTAATTTCTACTCAGATTTCTGTGTGTACCTCAGACAGTTACAGTATAATCAGGCCTGGAATTTCGTCATTTTAGAGGCAAGGCCACTTGACCTTTGGTGTCGTCAATTTTTGGAGGGCACAAAGGCCAAATGCCAGGGCACGAAGGCCATCAAATAAAACAAGATTTTAGACCATTGAAAGAATTTGTTGAATTTAAGGGTTAAGGATGATAACTTAGTCTGCCGTGAAATAGATCAATTATGGTATTTACAATCTGGTCCATGCTCAGCCCTGCACCAATCAAAGTCACTGGATTGGGGGGATAAGATTTCTGAATCTCAACAAAAGACACTGGTGTCTACATGACAATAAAGAGACACCGGTGTCTAGCCTACTGTTTACATATTGACAAGACAGAGACAGAGGAGAAAGTAGTACAGTCAGCGGGGCTGGGGCATTAAGGCCACAGGCATGCCATTGGTTTGAGGGGCACAAGGCCAAACTGAGGGGCAACGGCGGCCATTGCCTTTCATGGCCTCCATGACATTCCTGCCCTGGAATCATTCATTAGAAGGACAACATTAGTCACCAGAAGCAGTAATGTGGGGTTTCAAGGAACCATGCTGTACTGCTAACCAAGTTGTACAGGATGATCTATTATTTATTCATACATTCATTTCAAATGATACATACCTGGGTATCCAAGTGGCACAGCTTCTTTCTATGCTCTTGACTGCACTGCATATACAGTACATTTTACTTTCACTTTCTTTCCATGTCTGTGAAGCATTTTGTAAACTTGTTTTTTGAAAAATGCTTAAACGAAAGAAAAGCTCAAAAAGAACAGGATAGCCAAATAGTTTTACCACTAGAGACTGATGAGACAGTGGGAACAGGCATTAAATCTATGGCAGCAGGTGTGCAGATGAACAGAGGCTTACACACAACAGAACAGAATGGAAGCTCTTATAAATAATGGGTTCAAAACAAGAATCATTTTACCCTTATTGTATTTATTTATTTATGTATGTTCATTTGGTTTGGGATTTTATGAAACAGTCCACATTTGTGAAATGTCAATAATCATTTAAGATACAAGATACAATGTGGTACAAAGTTAATGAATACAGCAGGCTATACAATATAAGATATACTGACACGAGAATAATGAATAGCTTATTAACAGCTTTTTTTCTAAATAACGATTATTTGTTACCCCCTTTTTCTCCCCGATTTAGTGGTTATGCCAATTGATTCCTCCCCAGTTGTCACTCAGTGCTGTTGCCCCCACCAGGAGGACATAGAGCCTTCATTCTACTCCTCCCAGCCTGTAGGAGTTCATGAGAATGACATTTATCACCCTCCCTGCCCTGCTTCCCTCCCCTGAACACAGTCTAATTGTGTTCGTATAGACGCCTGACAAAGCTGGTTTCACCAACGTGGATTCAAACCCACAACCTCTGTGGTGGTGGACAGGGACTTTACCACTACGCCTCCCAAGCCCCTGAATAACAGCTTTGACACAAAGATGATTTATTTACACACCAAAAAAAGAAAAAGGTTGAGATATGTTGAATGTACAGTTCATTGTTTTCAATGTCATAAAATAAAATTATGCATGTGCTGTATGATTATATAAAGCCAAAAAGCAGTGCATTGATATATATATATATATATGCAAAATATCTCCTCTCCTGACAGTACAGAAGTAGATCATACATTAAAGTACAGTAAGTACAGTAGATCATACATTAAAGTACAGTAAGTACAGTAGATCATTCATTAAAGTACAGTAAGTACAGTAGATCATACATTAAAGTACAGTAAGTACAGTAGATCATTCATTAAAGTACAGTAAGTACAGTAGATCATACATTAAAGTACAGTAAGTACAGTAGATCATTCATTAAAGTACAGTAAGTACAGTAGATCATACATTAAAGTACAGTAAGTACAGTAGATCATTCATTAAAGTACAGTAAGTACAGTAGATCATACATTAAAGTACAGTAAGTACAGTAGATCATACATTGTTAGTAAAATGTATGAATGTCATTTGTTCTGATCTGAACACTAAACACAAGTTCAGACCTTTGACCTCTGAATGAGGTATTATTAGACTGTGTGTTCCTCTATTGTAATATTGTAAACATAGTAACATTCATCATCTGTGACCCAATAACACCATCAAACATCTATAATGTCTGCTGTGTGAGTGAGTGTAAGAATGTCATGACTCCTTTGTGTCCTGGCTTTCTGCTCAATGGACAGCAGTTAACAGTCTGCAGCTCTGCCACAATTAAGGCACAGCTTTCACCATTTCACCATTGGGATTGCATTACGGGACATACACATTGTTACATGTATTTTGGGCGCTTTGCATTATAGCGCAAAACTATGGCGAAGTATTGTAGCGCACCAAATTTTGTGAAGAATGACGATGAGACGGCCAAATATTCTGCCTGTAATAATATGACCAAAAGAGGGACACCAGATTGAAACTGAAAGTGTAAAATATAAGTAAATAGAAGAACGTGGGGGAAATTGGGGAACTCAATCAGTGTCATGTGGAAAGTTTGCAATAAAACAGGAGCAAGTATTTATATCATACAGTAACAACGCAATGTAATC